>NC_090172.1:17801364-18168031 GCF_024679245.1 Pseudorasbora parva | reverse complement strand
TCAGTAGGCTACGCGCTGAATGCTCGTGGCAAAATGGCTATCATGTCAACTCATTTACGCCGACAACAAGACGATAAAAAGGAGAAACAGCCACAAACTATCCCCGCAGCATTAAGACAGACATTTTCAACTTATTCAAATTGCAAAAGACATCACCGCGGCGAGTGGCCCATTTATAGCCGCGGATATGAGACCTTACGCCCATTTTCACACAAACTCCGTCTGCAGTGCGTAGTCTATGCGGTGCGTATTTTTTCCGTACCCATGTTAACGGCTGCGGACTGAAAACGCAGCATATTTGAATACGAATACGCATACGCAGCGCAAAACGCACTGCAGACGGAGTTTTAAGAACATGCTTAAAGTAATTGAGCCCCGTTACAATGTTCCTTCACGAGCCCATTTCAGCCAGTAATTCCTGCTTTGTCCCAAAAAACAAAAGCACAAACAGAGAACCAATTGGCCAATGCAACAGCGGTTGCTCTGACAACAGACGGCTGGATGTCAAGGGCTACACAAAGCTACCTGACTGTAACGGCACATTACATTATGAATGGGAGCTGAACAGCCACGTTCTTCAGACACGCCCCCTTGAGAGTCAGACAAGTGAGGATTTGGGGGATGACAAAAGCAGTAGTGTGTGAAAAAAGTGTGGAGAGAGCTAATGTAAAGAGCTAATGTCTTATTCCTGTAACTACATAGAAGATGGGTAAAGTATAGCTCCATCATTGTTCAATGTAAAAAAAAAAATTCATACTTTGTTAGTTTTAATAAAAAAATAATTAAAAAAGGTAATTTATCTGCCAATTTTTTCTTTTTGCTGTATCTAAAACATACCGAACCGTACCGAACCGAACCGTGACACCAGTGTATCGTATCGAACCGAACCGTGAATTTTGTGAACCGTTACACCCCTAATATATATATATATATATATTTTTTTTTTTTTTTTTTTTTTTTTTTACAGTACAAATTGGTCTTTAAACATGAAAATATAATTAATATTTATACTAAGGGGCTGCTTGATTCTGATCGGTTGACGAATACGAATGTTCTATGGTGTTTAATTGCTATTTACTAAAGCTGTTCCAGGAAGGTCTTGACTGCATTACAGTTTCATATCACTTCACCAAATGATTTCAGTTATTTCAAAGGTCCTTGCATCCTACTACAATATCAAATTAGCCAGAGTGTATATTGCTATCTGGAACAATTTGTCCTAGGAACTTTTTTCTCCCAGACGTGCTGCTGTCTGTGTTTCCATTGTGGTCTAAAGTGCCGTGAATATTAGTCCAGTGACGTAGGACTGTGCGTGACTTTTAAGGTACTGCTGGATTTCACCGTCTGCATATAAACTTAATAAAGCCTGGACCTCTTCGTCGGTCCAACGGCCGTATTTTTTAAAACAAACAAAAAAATGTTATATTCGAATAACAATCAACTTTTATTGCATGTACCGCAACAGACTTTCAAAAGTGGAGGTTGAAAGAAAACTTCCTTTTTTCCCTGAACTTCCTCCTGAGATAAGTTTTTTTTCTTTTTCATTTCAATCATTTTTGGTTAGTATAACAGTTTTTTTCTCTTTTGTTTACTCACCTCATCATCTGAGTAGGAGTAAGCTGAGGCCACTGCATCCCACATCTTACTGGCCACATTGGCTGCCTGCTTCATGCCTGACTTTAGCATATCTACTTTTGGCCCTAACAGGAGAGAGTCCATCTTGATGCCTGATATGGAGTTGATAACGGATCCCAGTGAGCTACTCTGTGAAGATTTTACAAGCGCGGTCAGCGATGTTGACCTTTGACCTGCAGAGCCTGGGGTCTTGGGGGACTTGAATGCAAATGTTTTAGAGCGTGTGACAGCAGGGCTACGTTTTGGTGTTTCTGTTGAACTGTCCACTTTGACTGGACCGATCGGAAGGCTCGATCTTCTTTCTAAAGACTTAACTGCAAGAGAGTCTGGACAGTTAATTGATTCGTGGTTTGATCCCTGTTGCAACTCCATGCTGGGAGATCTACCACTAAGGGGTTTACCACTCATGTACATCTCAATCTCATCTGCCAGTTTCCTTGACACCACAGATGGAAAGGGGCGTATGGATTCCTGGCTCTGAATGGAGGTTGCATCCTCAGATTCGGAGGCAAAGAGCGAGAGAGGATCCGCCCCCACCTCAACATCCTCCCTCTCCACAGCTTTAGAAGAGGAGGAACCAGAGCTTATGGTTCGCCCCAGTCCTTCATTCCCCTGGGGTGTTGCTGCGTCAACTGAATCTCCCTGCTCTCTACTTTTATCGACTTTCTCTTCTGCAGCACTGAATGCTTTGTGCTCCTTCTCCGGCTTATCTTCATGTTCCTCTTCCTGGAGGGAGAGAGCGGCTGCAAGGATTTTTGCATCTGCTCCCATGTGATCAGCGCTGATCTCCAGACTGCCCTTTTTTTGTAGCATGCCGGCTTTGCTCTCTGCACTGAAACTGCAGCTGCGCTCCATGAAGGCTTTCACCCTCTGCTGCTGTCCAGACTGAGAGACCTTTGAATCTGGGATTGAAGAATCATCCTCCACAGGCAGGGTGACATCTTCACTCTTTTTACGGGGCATGAAGAGCTTACCAGTACAAACACCTGCTGAAGAAATGGAAGACAATGAAAGCAATGGTACTTATTTCATGAAGCCACATACCAGTGCTTGGCAATGTAACAAGTTTTGTGTAAAATAAAATGCTGCATCAAAGTACTTGTATCTAGACATTATTAATCATGTCAGTATACATTTCCACTGACTAACCAGTTTCTCCCCTGCCTGCAGTGGTGTCAAAGTGGACAGGAATCTCAGTGGGAAGTTTAACAATGCTGGCTACAAAAGGTGCCATCTCAGCAGGGCTAGGAGGCTCCGTCACAGCTACAACACTTTCCACAGAACTAGCAATATGATCACCTTTAAAAAGACAAACTGATGAAATTATCTTAGGGAAATGATCCTGATTGCAATATACATTATAACAGACAATCTAGTGCTGTAAAAGGAACTGCATTAATGCATGTGATTAAAGATAATTAACAGTTAAATATTGAATGCTGTTAAAGGTGCACTATGCACGTTTTCTGTCCGCTAGAGGGCGCCTATTTAAAACAAAAGGCTTGTTCGACTTCATCTAGCGATGCGCAGACCGATTGGCGGCAGACTTGAAGCACTGCATGCCGGTTAGAAATTTTGTCCGACTTGAGGCAGCGCCGACGGCACATGACTGTGACATATGTCAACAAAGTACCGCGAGAGCGATTCGAGACAAGCCGGCTGATGCAGCCGGTGCAGATTCTTAAGGGGGACTGCAGCAGGCTGCTCGAGCTCTGACGACACAGCAAATCCACATTTGGCCAGATTCACCGCATGACAGCGATCATGTGTGTTTCGTGTTTATTCTAAAACCTTATGTTACGCTAATGCTTACAAATCATTAATTTATAACAGTAAAACCTCTTTTCATGTAGTCGCAATGTTATATCGTCATGTTTATCAAACTTAAACTGATAAAAACCGTTGACAACACTTCATTGATATTGTAGGTTTATATCTTAAACTTTAATCTTGTCCAATCTGTGTATTTGTATCTTCACGTCTCCGTTTGCAGCTCCACCCCGCCTGCACGCGGCTACTCTCGCCGATCGCATGCATCCAGCCGCAGCCGATGTCGAACACACCTAATGGCGTATATTGAAGATGCCAAGTTTGAGCTCAGCATCTTGGTCTTCACCTCACAGCCAGTGGTGAAGAATCGGGCTAGGATTCTGGCAGAAATCCTGTCGATGGATGCGGTTTATTAACGTTATTGTAGTATGAGGCTAGACTGGGTTATTTCCTTGTAGTGACGTCAAAAATAATAATGTCCGTGTATCTGAGTTTTTCAAATGTTACGTCAGTTGTGATGTTAAATAAAGCGTGCACATGTCAGCGGGAGATTTACGGCTCATATTATCCCTCATCGGTTACAGATGCAGCGTTTTGACTGAACCTATTCTACTTCTGCTGCATGAGAAGATAACATATCTTTACAATTTTCTGGGTCTTAAAAGAGCCTGTGTTTGTGATGTGTACTTATTTCATGCAAAATGCTAGCTCTGTCTGTCTGGATGCATTTAAATCTACTCTAAGTTTGTGTTTGTGTCACCTATTACACATGCACACTTCAATAAGCTGACAGAAAGCAGGTACATGCGTTTACATGCAGCGCAAAATCAAGGTAAGAGGCAAAAAACTACCTGTCCCGACCGGTTTATGCTTATGCTGTTTATGACCTTACTGCGATAAAAGAAAACGGGTTACCGCGTTTACATGACCATGTTCTTTGTCGGCTTATTAGGCATAATCTGCTTAAGAACGTGCATGTAAAAGCACCCACTGTTTCACACTGCTAAGAGTAAAGTGCTTCTGCCAAATAAAACTGGAAACCAGGGGTAACGCTGATTGATGCAATGGACAGGTGACTCCCTCAGATGCTATGCTCAGACGTCCCGGCTTCTTGGTTAAAATAGCAATTTTCTCACAATTTACAAATAGTTGGAAACATTTGGGATATTGTAAGTACTCAACTGAACAAAATAAATAACACTAGCCTAGTGGTTTTTGGATATTTTACTGCAAAAATACTACATAGTGCACCTTTAATGCATTCATTCAATATGACGTCCATTTTGTTCTGTTTCAGTGATACAATTATCATGCAATCTCAACAAGAATAAAATATCACCCACAAAATGCATTGGTGTCATTTCTTTAAACATTAATGAAAATGGTATTATTGTACTTCTGTGGCAAGCACAATTTTGTTTAATATGAAATATTCCATAAGTCCATAAAGTGTCTGACAATTAAATGATTGTAGATTTTGATTAACTTCAGTGGTAAATTCAATGGGACAACATCTAGTGCAATACCATTTTGGGTCTTGGTTGCTTTGCTTTTGCTGGTGTGGCTGGTAGATAGAGGAGCAGAGGTTATAGGTCCATCTGCAAGGTCCTGGGGCAGTTCATCCTTAGATCCATAACCCTGATCAGACTGACCAGCTTATGAAATCATAAACACAAAGCATACTAAGTCAACAATACGAAACATGTAAATGTAAATAAAATTATACTTAATTTCATGCAAGTTACATTTGAATCACACATGGCTACAATACCTGTACTATAGTGACTGTTAATAGCATCCTCAACTATAAGGGTGTGGGAGAAAAGTATGTGTTCCTCTACAGTAGGTTCATTTGAGCTGTCTGCACTGCCATGACTCAGTCTGTCTCCATCAGCACTTGCTGCTGTACCTGCTGAAAGCTCTGTATGAAAATAAACACCACTTCACACAGTCATTTCATAATGATAAGAACAGAAGATAAAACTAAATGTGATTAACTTTGTTGTTGTTTCTTTAAAGATGTTGAATGTTGACAATCAATCATCACTAAAATTAGTTCTACATTTCAAATGCTTGTTGTAATTTCTAGTTGTCAGTTGCGGCAGCTAGATAAATAATCTAAATTTAAACAGCCCGGTAGAGATTCTAATGTGCACAAGAATGCCTGCTGGTCTGTGAAAATTAAATCTAAAATGTTCAGTTCAGTGGATTTAGTCTGAATATTCAATGTAAATAAACTATTTGTGTTTCCATAGCAACATGTTTGAACTGCATGACATTTTAAACATTTTGTATGGGTGATTAAATAATAATAATAATAATAATACATTTAAAAGCACTTTATTAAACAAAATCTCAAAGTGCTATAGATTTAAAATAATCAACAACAACAAAAATAAGATAATTTAAAGTAAAATTTTAAATTTAAAGTCCCTTTAAGTAAAAGTAGTTAACCTGGCACATGAGACCTACATTTATAATATAATATTAATATAGTCATCATTCTACTGTGAATAATCTGTAGCACATATTTTAGCAGTAGGAAAACATTAAGGGGAGGGGGGTTTCAGTTAATCTCATGTCAATCTTGAGTACCTATAGAGTAGTATTGCATCCTTCATATCTCCGAAAAGTCTTTAGTTTTACTATATTTATAAAAGAAATATAGGCTGTACTGAGTCTTTCCGGAAAAAATCGAGCGCCTGGAGGCGTATTGTGTGGGCGGAGCTAAAGAATGACGAGTGAGCACAAAGCGGTGACGTCCTCAAGCGTGGAGAAACTCATGGCTATCGAGCTCAGCTAATAGATATATGATCCAGAATCAGATTTGGAGGCTGAAATAAATTGAACAGGAAAAACAGCAACAGCAGGACGTCCGTCTCTGTGGAATGTACTGTATTTAGTGGCCTGTCAACATTTGTGTGTTTACTCGCAGTTTATGAGGACATGATTCGGTTTATGGACTATTGTATGCGACTAAACCTTAGCAGTAGCAAGCAAAACGGTTTTGCACGCCAGACTAGTGTAACGTTATACATAGAACAACAATGGAGTAACCGTTAGCGCATTTGAATGACGAAGCACGCGATCGTGACGTTTACTGATGTTTACTCATGCGACGATAGCAACAGCATAGACATTTGAAGCAGTTTTACTCAACGCCTGCTTCCAAAGCAGGACCGAACCTTTATCGCTGGGAATGCTCCGTCAAAAACACACTTCTTTGGTATGATTTGGTGAAGTCCTGTGACAGCAGTGACCATGGAGATCTACTTAGTGACGCGACTGAAGCGATGTTGTGAAGCTTCCCGTCATTTCTGCGTTCAAATCGGTTCAAATGCAGTACTGCCTTCCCGGAATGCTGTGCTGAAGCGTTGAAGTCGCTTGATGGCACCCATAGGAATAAAGTGGAGCGCGACGCGGACTATAACGACATAAGTGTTCATGGACGAGTGGATCTGCAGCTGAGCGAGTGTTTATGGGCATGCATTTCCTCTCTCGCTCTTGCACGCCCATAAACATGCACGTGTGTGCGCACCCTACCGGGAGAAGAGCCCGTACGGCCCATACAAGGACCTTCCGCCCTATCGACGTCAAGCCAACCCATACTTGGAAAAAACTCTCCGAAACTTGTGAGAAACCGGAAGGAGTATTTTTAACACAGAAATACTCCATCAAACGTCCAACATTAGTTTTTGAAACTTTGTCTATGTTTAGGATGGGAATGTAAGTGTAAAAAGCTCAGTATGCATGAAACAGCATTTCCCCAGGCAGATGCATACACCGGTATAACTACTTAACTATAGGGCCAAAATGTATAAACATTTAAAATGCAATAGCATAGGAAGGAACTCGAACCTGTGGTTATCAGAGAAGGCCCTCTATGAAGAGCTGTCCCACGCAATGCCTGTTTAAACTGCACCACTCCGCGCACCAGGTTCCGCATTTTGGTCCACATGAAGAGTCCGCTACGGTTACGGCTTGGCCAATGACTTTCCAGGACAGCCTAGACAAAGTGCATTCATTGACAGGTTAGGAGTAACCATGACAAATTATTTCAACAGGGTAACACATTGACATTTGTAATGCTACCTTTCATTACAGCAACATGACCAGATCATTATGTAAAGTATGTTAGATTGAAGATTTAAAGGCGTATTCTTTTATGTGATATCGAAAACATTAGAATTTCTAAACTCTTGAGTGTATAATAACCATTAACCTCTGGCAATGAGCATTCATGAAATTGTCTGAAATACACCTTTTCAGATTGTTGAATTAATATATCTTTTAATAAATCTTGAGTTTTGCATGAATATACCTTCAAGCTCAGAGGCACCAGAGGGAATCACCACAATACACTTTGTAATTTGACTTTTAATTCATCACTGTTTTCTCCAGAATGACTGTACAGCCAAAGCTAATTTTGTTGCAGTATTGTCCTGTTTGACACTGTGAAGCTGCTTTGACACAATCATGATTGTAAAAGCGCAATATAAATAAAGTTGATTGATTGATTGATTGATTGATTGATTGATTGATTGATTGATTGATTACTTGTAAAACATTACTGAGGCATCGGGCTTTATCTACATCTACAAATCAACTGTTTTTTATGGTAAACTCATATTGCTAGCTAAAAAAATTGTATTATGTGTACTTAAAGATACTATGATAAAACAATACCATGCTTTGCAGTGTCAGTATGTAAGGGTGCAGTGGTTTTCACTGTGCTCTGTGGTGTAGTGTTATAGTGCATGTTAAGTAAGAGAGTGTTCCTCACCTTATTGTAGTATCCATAAGTAATAGCATTAGGTTCAACTCCAGCCTTTTTCATCTCCATTAAAACACGCACAGCCATGACGGGCATCCCGCACAGACCACACAACTGCATCACCACACGGTAACACACCTGTTGAACACATTGGTTATGCTGTAGGACCAGACCAAGGTCTACAGACACGGGTCATTCTTTTCAGAAATACATGATTTATGTATTTTTTTTTTTAAATATGTATTTGTTACATGTTATTTCCTTAAAGAACTGTGCAAGGAAAGCACTCAATATATAGTCTTAGTCTCAGATCTTAAGTTTTGTATTAGCAACTGTTTTGAGATCTAAGCACAAACGGACAGTACTAAATAAAGATATATTTACAATAGACCACCTCAGATCCAGGTCGCAGTTCATTTAAAACATGCAAAGAGTATATAAAAGCATTCCAGATATGATCTAATTTACTTAAACAAAGATTTTTGTCAAATATTTTATCCATGCACCTCATCGAGCACCTCCACCTCAGAGCTCCTCATCTTGAGCAGAACATTGAAGGCCTGCTGCATGGAGCGGGGTTTGGACTGGGCTGTACGCATGCTGGCAGGAAGACAGATGAACCACAGACTGTAGCAGTGACTAAACAGACACTTTGCCCACTGGGGTGGATTGGAATAGAAGCGTTTTGCCAACTTATAGGCCATTTTGATTTCCTGTGTGGGGAAAAAGTTTTAGAGTTTCAGACACCACAAAGGGCTATTAAATGGGAATCAATTGTTAAATAGCTTTTAGGAGTAAGAAATAAAACTAATCAAATCCATGTACCCAGTTTTGTGTACCTCGGCAGCATTTTTCTAAATAATAATAATAATAGGTAACACTTTATTTTAAGGTTCAGTTATTAACTATTAACTAGTTGCTTATTAGCATGTATATTACTAGGATATTGACTGCTTATTAGTACTTATAAAGCCCATATTAATGCCTTATTCTACATCCCTTAATCCTATCAATCAATTAATCAACTTTATTTATATAGCGCTTTTACGATTGTTGACGATTGTTTCAAAGCAGCTTCACAGTGTTAAACAAGACAATATTGCAACAAAACAATATTGTATATTTAGTTGAATAACTTGGATCACAATTTTAGTCTCCCAAACTGAGCAAGCAAAGCCAAAAGTGGCAAAGAACCAAAACTCCATCAGGGCATGATGGAGAAAAATAACCCTTGGGAGAAACCAGACTCAGTCGGGGTGCCATTTCTCCTCTGGCCTATTATTAAACAGTCTATAATTTTTATTCTAGCAACCCTGCAAGTCATAAATCAAATTAGATAGGAATATTCAAAATTTTGGGTATCGCGCAAGAAACAGGTTCATTTAGGATTGCGCGTCGATTACACAAGAATATGAATACTTGAAAGATCGTTTTTTTAGTTATTGCTCCGGGTTTATTGAGGATGACGTGCCTGTGAGGCAAATTCAGAGGAGAAACCAATTGACACGGACTCAGCAGACACTGCAGGATGAGCTGGTCATGTCCAGATGCAGGTCCACCATCCGATCCGGAACACGGCCTGGATCCGGCCAACTGCAGTAAACCAGTAATCCTACCCAATACTTAAACTTAAAGCAGCACATGGCAACTTTTGCTCTCGGGGTCCCCCTATAGTTGGGAAAAAATAATGTCCTCAACTACTGTCGTAAGCTCTGTCATCCTACAACAGGGGATGCCATCGCGCATGCATTTGTTGAAATGACAGCCCTGAACTAGTAATGCGCGGGTCGTCTCATAACCCGCGGACCCCGTATGTCTATTTAATGGTCGCGGGAGCAGGGCGGGTTGTAAAAATATATACGTTGGTGCGGGGCGGGTCAAAAAACTTCATAAAAGAGTCCCCGCGGGTTGGTGCAGCACTAACAGTTAACTTACCCTGAACACTGCAGAAGGAGTTCACATGCAGGTGTTCTTATGGCGTGTGTGAAATGTCGCTTATGTCGCGTGTAAAATGTCTTCATCCCAGGTACAGTCAGTGGCATATGTTTCAGCATGTCATATGAATATAATTTCATGGTTTTTTCTTTTCTTCAAACGCCAAATAATCACGATGCTCACGTTTACAAGCCAGCGTCATTATAGTAGTCTACTGGTTACCGTTTTACAGAATCTATATGATACTTCAATTCAATGTTTGAGTGGTAGGTAATCACCATAACTAGCATGACAGCATCGGTCGGGCACGGCTCCGTCAGCTCACGCCAACGAGCAAACGCTGGTCCAATGTTGATCCTCGTCCTGCCTTTAATCTGATCATTTTTTCGTTTCCTCTTATTGCTTCCCTCCAACAAAACCTTTTCTTTCTTATTTGTCTGTGTCTGTTCGGACATGACTATATTATCCGACGAACAAAGTTAGGCTCGCAAGGAAGTGTGGGTGTTGGTGGAAGAGACGTATATGCTGTAAAGCAGTCGAATTTTGTAGTTCATTTGTAAATTAGGAGTTTATTGAGGCAAAAGTCGTAGTTAATAGTGAATATGTGTTCCCCATACTAAAGTGTTACCTAATAATAATAATAATAATAATAATAATAATAATACTAAAAAAAAATTCCTTTAGTTTTGCATGGTTGGAAAACATTATAGAATTAAGCATCAAGGTTGCGCAGCTTAGTCAAATCCATTTTTTTAATGGTTAATACATATCACGTTTACTACAGATGGGAACAAATTCATATAATTTAATTCTAAATATAACAGTCACAACTGACCCTTCTCTATTCCAAGAGAAATATAGAGCCTGTTTTTAAATCAGTGTTTTTAATCACTGTTTTGATCCCGAACGAGCCCCCAATTGTCATGGGCAAGAGTCCTGACAGTAAAATATTTAAAACTTAATTCTTAAAGGGTATCTCAAAAGAGCACACAACCAGATACATAGCAACAGCTGTGTCTGGGTAAGTTATTAAAGGTCTCATAAAGGTCATGGATTCAGCTAGATACTAAGTCTTACATGTCAACTTACATGCATTAATAATTTAACAAATGACTAGTTGTTTAGTGAGGTTGTGAAGTTTATTTAAAATATTTTAATGAGGCATCTATGTACACATTTTAATTAATCTTCACTTCCGGTTCTGGAGAGGATGCTGGTGCACGTTTGGCTGCTGCTTCTCCTGCCGTATCTTAGTTGTTTATTCTTTTATTTCATTTTAAAGTCTTCTGAATCATTTTAAACTCCTTCGAGTCTCAACTTGCTGCTGGACTTCTACATATTTACCTGATCTGAGCCAGTTTTGCAAAGTGTTTTCCCCCTGGTCTGTCTGCTGCTGATTTGTCATCTGTTTGCCGTGATTCACCTGCACTGTCTCTGCTGACTGTTACTACTGTCTCTGCGTGAGATCAAAAGCTGGAGTTGCGTCAAGCTCTCTGTGTGCAGTGGCTGTATAACAACTCATGAATGTCATCATGCGACTGATCACCTGGATTATCGCTGTCTTCATTTTATCAGGAACCAGCGTTAAGCAGTGGACCGAACTTCTGGACATTACCATGCTGAGGTACTCTCTCTCTAAACTCTTATCTCGGAGTCATCGCGGCCGTCCAGACATCAGTGTCATACAAACTTTGCGTTCCATGCAGCTCCTCCGCCGGCCTAGTTACAATCATAGAGGCTCTCGTCTCAGAGTCGCTCTACTGCCGGCGCTGGAGTCACTGTACTTTGGCCGAACTGCAGGTGCTCGCTGCGTCGTACTTCTGGTTGCCGTGGAATCAGCCATGGTAACCTACGCTATCCTGAAGTGCTATCTCGGAGACCCGCGACGAACGCGTGCTGTAGCACTATATGACTCTCTCACTTCAAAACGAGGTCAATAAACAATAAAATGGCACTTATCACTGACACTATCCTTGACAGGAAAATTGACATTCTTTGTCTCAGTGAAACCTCAGTGATCTTAATTTGAACACGTGTGCCCCACCTGGATATAAATATATTGACGTGCCTCGAGCTTCCGGTAAAGGTGGTGGCTTGGCTGTGATATTTGCATCAAACTTATCAACTCGATGTTGTTGATGCTCCAACTGTTTCATCATTTGAATGTCTGGTTTTTAAAGTCAATAGTGTTTCACCTGTTCTTGTGCTGCTCATTTATCGTCCACCAAAACCAAATCCTTTATTTTTTTCTGAGTTTACCGAGTTGCTTACACTTCTTAGTCCACTCTGTCCGTCTATGGTCTTGACTGGTGACGTCAATTTCCATATTGATAATCCACATTGTGTCAAAACTGCTACCTTTTCGGACATTTTGGATGGTTTTGACTTTAAACAGCATGTTACTTTTCCGACCCATAGGCTGGGCCACATATTGGATGTGGTATGTTCTGGTGGTATTGGTATCCAATCTCTGGATAGTTTTGACATGAGTATAAGTGACCATAGACTTATTACCTTTGACATAAAGGTTATGTCTTCACTATCCATTTCTGAGCATATTATGAAAATTCGCGGGATCAAGCACATGAACTTTACTCTTTTTTCGACTTCTGTCTCTGGGCTTCCCACTACAAACTCTGTTCAGCACTATAATTACATGCTATCTTCCCTTCTGGTTGAGTCTGCACCTGTGCGAGAACAGGTTGTCACTTTTAGGAAACCCTGTCCATGGTTTACCCCAGATTTACGTTTAATGAAAGCTGCTGGAAGGAAATACAAAAAAATCTGTCTTGACGGTACATAGGCTTCTTTACACACAACAACAGTCTGTTTACCATTCTGCTTTGAATACTGCACGGAAAAACTATTATTCAAGCATTATTGGTAACGCTGCAACTAATGTTTAAGATTTAGGGTATATATAGCTCTTTAAACACCGTCGCTCAACTTGAGCTAGTTGATACTCAGCCTTCAAATTCCCCAATCACTACCTTTTCGAACTTTGTAACGGTCGGAGATGATTTTATTTTAAGTACAGTGAAGTCCATGAACTCTACTACCAGTATTTTAGATCCGGTTCCCTGCTCGGTTATTATGAACTGCCTCGCATCAATCTGCTCTTTTATGACTTCAATTGTGAACTTATCATTGACTTCTGGAATTGTTCCACCAGAACTAAAAATAGCTGCCATTACACCAGTCCCTAAGAAGACTGGCTGTGATGTTTATGATTTGTCCAACTACAGGCCTATTTCTAACCTCCCATTATTGGCTAAAGTTCTTGAGCGTGTTGTGGCTACTCAGTTAAATAATCACCTAGCACTGAACAGTCTATTTGAAGCTTTTCAATCTGGGTTTCGAAGAGGACATAGTACTGAAACCGCTTTAAATAGGGTCGTAAATGATCTCCTTATTGTAGCTTATTCCGGTGCATGCAGTATTTTGGTCTTATTAGACCTCAGTGCTGCTTTTGACACTATATGTCACTCTATTCTGCTGTACAGGCTGGAAAATTGGTTAGGTCTTTCTGGAGCTGTGCTTAATTGGTTTCGGTCCTATTTAACAAATCGTGCCCAGTTCGTTGGCTTGGGTAACTACAAATCAGATACCGTGCCTGTTCAACAGGGAGTTCCTCAGGGTTCAGTACTGGGTCTAATTTTATTTAACATTTATATGCTTTCACTTGGGCAGATCATCAGGAAATATTGTCTTGGGTATCACTGCTATACGGATGATATGCAGATTTACATCAACACTAGTCCTGATGTTCATTGCTCATTAATAGCTTTGCAAAGCTGTCTAGCAGAGATCAGGATTTGGATGCAGAATAACTTCCTGAAGCTGAACGGTTCCAAAACGTAATTAATGCAGATTGATACAGTGGCGGCTACTCGTAAAGCCGAGCAGATCAGTTTGATTGTTGATTCCTGCACTGTAATCCCTACTTCACAGGTGTGAAATCTTGGTGTCATTTTTGATCCACAATTAACATTTGAAGCACACATATAACATCTCTAAAACGGCATTTTTCCATTTGAGAAACATAGCTCGATTAAGACCTTTTCTCTCTTTTGCAGATAAAGAAAGGCTTATACATGCCTTCATTACAACTAGGTTAGATTACTGCAATGCCTTGTTCTCTGGACTTCCAGCTAAACTGTTGAGCAAGCTTCAGTATATTCAAAATTCTGCCGCTCCTGTGCTCACTCGTACTTCTCCTCGTGAACACATTACACCGGTTCTTTCAAAATTGCACTGGCTTCCCATAAATGTGAGAATTGATTTTTATAAAATTCTTATTTTAACATACAAGACACTTCATGGGACTGTACCTGAGTATCTTTGTAACCTCATCAGTCCTTATACTCCATCACGCTCTCTTCGCTCTGCTAACTCTCTCTCACTTCACCAGCCTTCATGTAAGCTTAAGACCATGGGGGAAAGAGCCTTTTCATACAAAGCACCCAAGCTATGGAATGTGCTTCCTCTGCCCATTAGAAATGCACCAACGTTGGATCATTTTAAAAAGTTGATTAAAACATTTGTTTGAGACTGTTTTTTTCTAATCATTTGTTGTACTGCTATTGTTGTTTTATCGTTTTTGTATTATTGTTATTTAACTGTAGCGCTTTGGGTTTAAGAAAAGCACATTATAAATAAAATGTATTATTATTATTATTATTATTATTATTATTGATTTATTTATTTTATCTGTAATATTTCTTAAAGGTGCACTATGCAACTTTCCAATGGAGGACCAAACCTGCACAAATTAAAAATAATTATTTTTTTATTTTCTGCTTTTATAAAAATATATCTTTTTAACTTTTATTTATTTTTTTAATTAAATTTAACATTTATTTTTATATTTATTTTTATATTTATGCGTTCATTTATTTTTTACATTTATTTTTTCCTCATGTATTTATTTTTACATTTATTAATCGATTGATTGATTTCTTTTTCTTTTTCAGTGTGCAACATGGAAATGAGAAGGGCGGTCCTTGTGTAGCTTCAGCACATCTTTGGTTGAGAGCTCACCACAGTCTATGAAGCTCACGCAGGCAGAATCAGACCAGCTGGAGGGCACCAATTCTAAACAAAGGCGTAGTTTGATGATGCAAAAGTGTGGTCATGTGGTCTTCACCTCACAGCCGGTGGAAAATAGGACTCGGGCAGAAATCGTGTTCATGGATGCGGTTATTAACGTTACTGTAGTGTAAAGCAGAGCAGGACCGAGTGTTGTGGAGCTGAGCATGGCCGCTGGAGCGATTGTTATATAAACACACGGCTCGCGAGTACCGAGTCGCTTTACTTTTATTATGACGAGACGGGACACAGTCGCCGGGCGCCCGCACTTCCGCTTTTTCCGGTCATGATTATAAAAAGCAGCTCTGTTTATCATATTAGATACATTTAAGTGTGTTTAAAATGATGTTATGACGTTACTCTGACGTCGCTCGGCGCTGCTGTGACTTGTTCACACTGCTAAGAGAAAAGCGCTTCTGCAGAGTAAAACTGAGGGTAACACAGATATGCTTTTTTTGACTGGCTCAAACGCTATGCTGAAACATCCCGGTCCGTAGTTAAAATAGCAATTTTCTCACAATTTACAAATAGTTGGAAACATTTGGGATATTGTAAGTCAACTGAACAAAATATATAACACTGGCCTAGTGGTTTTTGGAGATTTTACTGCAAAAATACTACATAGTGCACCTTCAACAGTTGTACTTTTAAAGGTTTGAATTTAAAATCAATGTCACATGTTTTGCCATAAGTCTTGCATTAAGACTTTTTTAGTAACTTTTTACATTTTAAGACTCCTGTGTAAATGTAATGAAAATCTGTAGTGCAAATTATAAGCTGGAAAAGTCAGAGTTTGGACCATATAATTGATCTAATTTCAGAATTTCTAGTAGTCTACTATAACATCCTGGAAAAGTCAGAGTTTAGACCATATAATTGATCCAATTTCAGAATTTCTAGTAGTCTACTATAACATCCTGTAAAATAATCGTCACCTGTTTGGTTCTTTTGGCCAGCAGGGCAGGGCTGCTGGACACACTGGCCCCTGCAGTTCTTGTACTTGGCGCTGGCCTCAGCTGTCGCGGACGATCAAACAACTCCAAACGTAAACAAGGAAAATTCTTGTAACTGTGGAAACACAGATGACTCATAATTAGAGCAGAGAATTTTTTTTAGTGCAAACATAAATCACAAAATGTTAAATAGAAAAATAAAATGTTAAAAAGTCTAGTCAGTACAGTACAAACAGAAACACAATACCACAGACAGTATACCTTTTTTTTCAGATGGTAAAAAGTCACATTGTATGAAAGTGCCACTTTTTTATGTTTTAGTTCTCTTTTATCATAATGCCACAATTAAGTAAACACAGGGTGTTCATCTTCTGAAATGATAATTTCAATAATTATGACTAGACAAATCTTTATTGACCTTTGCTCTTATACAAAATGATTATGAACGCATTATGTGAATGTCAGAGGTGAAACCAGTGAATAAAAGCATGTTGAGCATTTGCAATGTTAAGGTTGAAAATAACCTTGATGACAGCTTTTTCAGGTATTAGCAGGTTGAGACTAGAGTTTGGATGTTGTTGTATATCTGGGTTTTGCTGCTTGATTATTACTATTTTGCAGTACGTAGGCTTGCATGTAGTTACAGTGTACTTACCTAAGAAAGTACAGATTATTATAAGGTAACTAAATGGCTTAAGGTTAGGTCTAGGGGTAGGTTCAGGGTTAGTACTTAGTTATTAAACAGTTATTGTAATAACTATCATAAGTACATAGTAAGTACATGGAGAAGAGGACTGTAAAGTGCTACCTGACGTTGATATTTATGGTCCTTTTTTTACAACATTGAACATCTTACATTCTGTAGACATTTCACAAACTTAGTTACAATATGAACATCTTTGTGTCTTCCTGCTACGCCTATAATTGCAACACAACACACAATACCATGAAAACAACCTTGGAATACGGTACAGAAAACAAGGTTGCATGAGCTCTAGAGATCTCTAGAGAATGACAGAAAAGAGGGGGCTATTATATTGCAAAAAGTGCTTGGCCAGTCTCAAGGCTGAACTGTGAGTGGCAGAGAGGCACTCAATGAGTCAACAGATGCATGGAAATAGATTATGGGCTTGTGCTAATGGAAAAAGGTGCGTTAGATCTGTTTAGGGCTGAGGGAGGTGTAGGGGCAAGTGAAAGGCAGCCACAAATAAATTTCCAACAAACAATTTGCCTTGAAAATGAGTAACCACAGAGCTGCAAATAAAGGGTAACGGTATTACAACAGTTACTGTCACATGCCTGTCCTGTCTTGTGTGCAAATGTGGGTTTTGTCAGTATGGCCATTGTGCTTCTTTCATTGTCTCATCCCTCCCCCCTTGATATCTAATTAGTGTTTGATTTCTCCCACCTGTGTTCCCTCGGTCCCTGCCTCATTTGTTCCCTTTTATAAGCTCCTAGTGTTTGTCAGTCTTTGTCGGATCATTGTACTGTCTACGTCTCCCGTTCCCCTGTGACTTCTGTTGGTATGTTTTTGGTTTATGTTTTATTATGTTTTGCCCCCTCGTGGGTGTTTGTTTTGTATTTATGTTTATTTCTCCAGCCACAACAACCATTATACTTCTGTAATGCTGGAAGAACCTCAGATACTTTGATGTTCAGAACAGCAAATTAACAAACTATCTCCACATCCCGCAGTGAAGATGCAAGAAAACATCTTTCTCTCCTCGCCTTTCTTCTCATTAGTTCTCCCCCACTTCCTTCCCTTCAATTGGTTTACTCAAAATAGTTAAAGCAAAATATATTGTTCTGCTTAAATGCACGTGATTGATTTTTTACAGAATGATCATCATTGTAGCCTAAATCATAATAAAGACTTGATAGTTTAGGGATACTTTGGCTATTGCAAAATATGTGCCTTTTCAGGCTCTTGCAAGCAAATTGCCTCATGTTCCCTAAGAGGGTGTGAACTCCCCAGGTCTAAGATCCTATTGCAAATTCCAACTGCTAGTTCAAATCTCCATTAGGAAAAATACATCATTTACCTGACTAATAAATTGTGTTGTGTCATGATTTATTCTCTGACTGGTGTTACTACAACTGTCTGACCATTCAATTAAGTCTATTAAAAAATCAGTAGTATTATTGATTTGACAGATACTATGAGAACAAAAGTTAAATTAACCGAATTCAGCTGGATGAAGACATTATTCGGTCAATAAGTACACTCAAATCTGTACTAAACTCACAATCCTAACCTTCCTATCCTAACCAATTTTTATACCGAAATCCCAGATGGCCAAACAGTGATTCATCCTTTACAAATCATTAAACCATTTTTGTTGAGATTCATCAAAAAGTTGAGATTTGATAGTATACATTGCTTTATATGAGTGTTGTGGGATTATAAATTTAAGAATATGCTTAAGATTTGTTGATTTTTATGGAAGCCTATTTTTGCCATTAAATAAAAAAATGAAAAGAGTAATAGCAACTTTTTATCTCAGAATTATGTTTTTTATATATCTTAATTGCCTTGATATAAAGTCAGAATTCTGAGATATATATATATATATATATATATATATATATATATATATATATATATATATATATATAGAATAAATTGCACACAATGAGGGCCAGTACAAGCTTAATTGCCACTCTAGGCAAAACACCGTTGCGCACTTACAATTAAAGACGATCTTTGAAATGCGTGAACCTAGAGATTTTGTTAATTGATAAAATTATACTATTTAAAAATATGAAACTAAACAGGTCTACATGTTTTAATGGCTACAACAAGTATACTAGGCTACAGATTAATTTTGTCTGAGCAGGATTTGAGCGTGCATCGGTAAGTGGTTCATACTGGTCCGCTTCGCTCGCATGCTCTGGTAAGGTAGGCAGGTTTTTCATGTTTTATGTCCTGTCCCTATGCAGGCTCTTTTATTGTATATGACAGTTTAAACAGCTTAATAGCGCCCTTTTAAAAGGTTTAATGCAGGCCCTAGTCCATTGCATTGCGATTGCAAGAAGGATTAATTAATGTGCAGTCAAATGTCCCGGTGTGTATGCTGTGTAAATGAGTGTCCTCACCAATATGCTTGTTGTAATTGATTGATAACTTTAAATAGGGAATTTATTTTTCGCCAATAGGCACGGGACGCCCCTGATTATGACTATAAAAAATTAACGTTCAGTTTCCCCTTCTTTTAAAATATTTTCTTGTAAACTCAACAAAAACATCTGTCTTTGAATAAAACAAATGTGGGGAAAATAGCTCTTACGATGACGATGAAAATTTGATGTATCGTTCAGCCTTAATATAATCACTAAAATTATTTTATATGACAAAAAACATTGTAGTTTAAACTTAGTTTTGTTTAATACAAAAAAATTGTAAAACTGTAATTTACTTGTTAAATGTGGTCAGCATATCTTGGGCCTCATTTGCATTCGTGACAGGCCGCAGGCTGAGAACCACTGGTGCAAAGCATATTAATTTTTTGCTCTGGTACTGAACCTGGTTAGCCTGACAAGCCAGACCCACATCAAGATGTTTGGTCTGGAAACTCAGAGGCTAGAACCTGGTATTATGACTCATGGGATTTCAGTGACATTGCTACTGAAATGTTGGTATTAGGACAACCCTATGTGTGTGCACCTGTATTTGGGAGGGGGGTCAGGACCATCATCCGGAGGGGGTTCAGGAGGCATGACGAAGACTGTGTGCTCGCTCTTCTGCGACTCATCTAGTTCCATCAGCCTGGTGTCCTCAGATGACTCACCTTCGACCTGTGCAATGCAGTTACAGTTAACATTATAGGTTCTGTCATTTAATATGTCTAATTTACAACTTTCAAAAGGGTATTATGCATGAACCTCCCGTAATGTTTTTAAACCATAATGTGTTTGCTTTTTTGCTTTTCCTTTTAACAAAGCATTTTGGCTTGTGTTATCCATCAGCCTGCAGACAGTTCTTGGAACTTTCCATTACTCTCTCCATATTATTCCCATGCTAAGAGTGTTTAGATACATGATGTGCCAATTCAGCCAACAGCAGATGGCAGAGTAAATTATTTACTCCACTTAACCAGTTGCTCAGTGCATGAAGAGTAATGGCCATCTGTTCCAACATTTCCTTTAACTGTAGATCTAAGACTAAAACTTCCCTTCCAAAACAGCTCTGAGGACAGTAAAACAGAGGCCACATTCATCATCAACTCCATCTGCTGCCATCATAGTTTATACTCTAAACATAACCTGGGCTGTTTGTGTTTTTCTTTGCTTTGCCTTACATTGGGTGTAACAACTAATCTGATATCAAGCATGACACAGTAACACATTCCTGAAAGGAATGGCTCACCTTTGTACCCTTGTCCGGTCCTTTGTCGGAAGGAAAAAGCTGAAAGAGAGATGTGGGAAACAAATTCAATCAAAGGAAACTCTACATCCTCTGTTCTACCTATTGGGAGATAAGTTTCCTATAAGTGCTTCAGTAACTTAAATACTTCAAAAAATTTTCATAGCTAGATTTTTTATTTATTTTTCTTAAGGAAACGTGAGCGGTGCTTCCCTCTGGAAAAGTCTGTATGATGGTGGATGGTCAAGGCAGTAGCCATGGTTCTCTTTCAATGAAAATCTATGGAACCTTGCAGGTCATTTTATTATCCATCAGGCAAAAATTGTAGCATTAGCAAGTATGAGCACCAGTAATAATACCCAAGCATTTATCAATAATAACAAAAATACTTATTAGTTTATTGTATTATATTACAGAATATGATTCTGCATATGTGCAAAATTTTTTGCAAATCATACTTTTCCAATGCAGTCATCAAAGAAAGCCAGGCCGGTGTCTTTGTCACTGACAAAAGTACATTCCTCGATGAAGCGGATGAAGATCTGAGTCTTGGTGAGCTGAGAGTAAAACTTCTGATGAGCACGGTCTCTACTCTTTAAGAATCCTAAAGGAAGAGACATCCGCCTTACTCAATGACCAGTTAGACAAGCTCACTTTACACAGGAAAATACAGAGACATGTCTTCCTATGAATTTTAGTTCATGTCTTTTGAGACCATCTGTATGCAAGCTTAGTCCTAAAATGTAGTTCAACTACAGAAACAAACGGACCAGACAGTTTGGACAAAATGAGTAAAAGATAAGTCAATCAAATGCTATCTAGAATACAGACACAAACACAAGATCTAATGTTACTACACAGGGCAACTATTCTGGAACTATTATTCTGTTACCTTGCAGGTCATAGAGTGAGTCTGCAGCAGTAGCTTTATCAGAAGGTGCCTGTGTAATGGGTTTGAGGTAGGTTCGGTAGCCCTTCAGTATAGAGGCCATAAAACGCAGGAACACCTCTTGGATCTCCATCTCCAGCTCAGTCTTTTTTTTATGCCACGTGAAGTCCGCCTCGATAGGGGTCATCTCCACCGCCAAGCCTTCAAGTGCTGCACGCCGAACTTTATGGAAACAAATGCTAATTTTTAATAGGCCAAATCCTAATGATGGCTATTTTACTGGATATAATTTTCATATATTTGAGAGATGCCGCAGAGGGTAATATTTTCAGTAAATAATGAAGCGTATAATAATAAATAAGGTGAAAGGATATCTTACCAGTGGCAAGCTGCTGGTGCAGGTTTCCTAGAGAGTTGATAAGACTCTTACAGGGCTTCTTTGGGAGATTCTTCCAGTTACTGTGTCTTTTTTCATCAAACCTAAAATAAACACATTGCAAACATTAAGCATGCCTTACAAAAGCAGTAAATTCCCAAATGTTAAATTGTATAAATTGAGGGTGCTCACAAGTATATAGTGTTGGTGTCCAAGTCCACACAGACCACATCGGGTGGGGGATCATAGAGGTCAAAGTATCTAGAGTCAACGCCCACAATGAAGGGACATGGTGCATTGAGGACCCCCGCCAGAGACAGAGGGCAAAGAGGGATATATGGACACTGCCACTGGAATGGGAAAATCATCTGAAAGGAGATGATAATGATGATGATATCCTATTTATTCAATATTATTACACGGTTCTGTGGAATACTTGATTCTGATTGGTCATTCTTGCATTTCAGTGGTATGTAATTCCCAGATAACAATCACCAAAATGAATAACACACCGCTCATCCGGGTACTACTAGTAATCTTGACTGGTACCTAGTTATATGCTTAAACCTGTCGTTGACTGTCTGACGCCATCTTGTGGTGTCATGGGTTACAATGAAAGACTCCAAGGGTTTACTTTATACATTTTTTACATTTTGATATTTTTCTTACACAAATGCATCGATTCGAATCAGAAGGCCTTTATTAACCTATCAGCGCCGTGTGGAGCACGTTATTTGATGGACAGCTGCATTTTTTATGGACTTCAAAAACAGCTATAATTACTGCTTGGATTAACATTAGCCAGGCCTTTTTAAATATAACTCAGATTGTATTTGTCTGAAAGAAGAATGTCATATACACCTATGATGACTTGAGAGTGAATCATGGGCTAATTAACATTTTTGGGTGAACTTAACACTTTCAGCATTAATTTCAATATGTACAGTGCCTTGCGAAAATATTCGGCACCCTTGAACTTTGCGACCTTTTGCCACATTTCAGGCTTCAAACATAATGATATGAAACTGTCTTTTTTTGTGAACAATCAACAACTTGTGGGACACAATCATGAAGTGGAATGAAATGTATTGGATATTTCAAACTTTTTTAACAAATCAAAAACTGAAAAATTGTCTGTGCAAAATTATTCGGCCCCTTTACTTTCAGTGCAGCAAACTCTCTCCAGAAGTTTAGTGAGGATCTCTGAATGATCCAATGTTAACCTAAATGACTAATGATGATAAATAGAATCCACCTGTGTGTAATCAAGTCTCCATATAAATGCACCTGCACTGTGATATTCACAGAGGTCCGTTTAAAGTGCAGAGAGCATCATGAAGAACAAGGACACACCAGGCAGGTCCGAGATAATGTTATGGGGAAGTTTAAAGCCGGATTTGGATACAAAAAGATTTCCCAAGCTTTAAACATCCCAAGGAGCACTGTGCAAGCGATAATATTAAAATGGAAGGAGTATCAGGTCACTGCAAATCTACCAAGACCTGGCCGTCCCTCTAAACTTTCAGCTCATACAAGGAGAAAACTGATCAGAGATGCAGCCAAGAGGCCCATGATCACTCTGGATGAACTGCAGAGATCTACAGCTGAGGTGGGAGACTCTGTCCATAGGACAACAATCAGTCGTATACTGCACAAATCTGGCCTTTCTGGAAGAGTGGCAAGAAGAAAAAAGTGTTGTTTAAAGTTTGCCACAAGCCACCTGGGAGACACACCAAACATGTGGAAGAAGGTGCTCTGGTCAGATGAAACCAAAATTGAACTTTTTGGCAACAATGCAAAACGTAATGTTTGGCGTAAAAGCAACACAGCTCATCACCCTGTACACACCATCCCCACTGTCAAACATGGTGGTGGCAGCATCATGGTTTGGGCCTGCTTTTCTTCAGCAGGGACATGGAAGATGGTTAAAATTGATAGCAAGATGGATGGAGCCAAACACTGGACCATTCTGGAAGAAAGCCTGGAGTCTGCAAAAGACCTGAGACTGGGACGGAG
This sequence comes from Pseudorasbora parva, assembly GCF_024679245.1. Classification (NCBI taxonomy): domain Eukaryota; kingdom Metazoa; phylum Chordata; class Actinopteri; order Cypriniformes; family Gobionidae; genus Pseudorasbora; species Pseudorasbora parva. Next base: position 18,144,232 of record NC_090172.1, on the reverse strand, counting down.
ATTTGTCTTCCAACAAGACAATGATCCAAAACATCTACAATGGAATGGTTCAAAAATAAACATATCCAGGTGTTAGAATGGCCAAGTCAAAGTCCAGACCTGAATCCAATCAAGAATCTGTGGAAAGAACTGAAAACTGCTGTTCACAAACGCTCTCCATCCAACCTCACTGAGCTCGAGCTGTTCTGCAAGGAGGAATGGGCAAAAATTTCAGTCTCTCGATGTGCAAAACTGATAGAGAAATACCCCAAGCGACTTACAGCTGTAATCACAGCAAAATGTGGCGCTACAAAGGGTTAACTTAAGGGGACGAATAATTTTGCAGTTTTTGATTTGTTAAAAAAGTTTGAAATATCCAATAAATTTCGTTCCACTTCATGATTGTGTCCCACTTGTTATTGATTCTTGACAAAAAAATTACAGTTTCATTTATGTTTGAAGCCTGAAATGTGGCAAAAGGTTGCAAAGTTCAAGGGGGCCGGATACTTTCGCAAGGCACTGCATGTTAAAAACAAATCTTCAGCAATAGATAAAGGCTTAAAGCAGTTTGGAAAGTTTTTTTTTTTGCTGAATCTTTGCATAAGAGCTAATAAAATATTTAAACTCAAGACAATATTTTGTGTCTAATTTACTTGAGAGAAGTAGCCATGTAATAAGTGGGATAATGTAGATCCAGCCGGTTGTTATCACTGAATAAACCCCTTCAGAGTGACACAAGACCCCTCTGCTTTGCGTTGGGATCCTGATCACTCTGATGGTGTTTTTTCTGCGATAACAACCAGCTGGATGTACATTATTCCTGACATATAACAAATATAAGAATATAATACATATTTAATAATATAACAACCATTTTAATTCCCTTTCCGAGCAACTGCGGTTTAGAAGAATTTACATGCGCAATGATTTTGTGCTAAATGCAATTTGCAACATGCAATTCCATCACACCACCACTGTGATAAGCAGGCTTGTGCACAATTCAGGATTGAATTGAGAATGACTCCCAAATTCCAATTTAATTCATGAATTTGAATTGATGTCAAAAACAGGATATAGAATTACGATTTGAATTAGAGGAAGCAGAATTGAAATTCAAGAAAAATTCAAAGAAATTCATAGACATGTCCATCTTGCCATAGCAGCTTCATCTGCACCTGTTGACAGAATCTTTAGTATTGCAGGAAAGATCTTCAGACTAAATGATAAAAGATCTGACGAGGTATTGAGAATTAGATGCATCAGTGTTGCTCAGTGAGTTTTGCATTGGAAATAATTATAACTGCATTTACAACATATTTGTGTTATTTTGTTACTTTGAAATGAAAATGACATTGGAACAAAACTAATTAAACAACATTGAGTTGTTGAAATGTAAGCAATTTTGAGGCTTGAATTGAGGAACTTATTTAGAGACACCATTGTTAGTTCCCAGCATGCTTTGCTTTTGTTTTTGAGTGAAGGGAAACATCTGTAAATGTATAATGTTCATTTATGTTTGACATTTGAAATATGTTCGGTTCAACATCATTTCTGTTATGTTGAAGTTTTGACCGTTACCATTGTGCAGAAGAGTAGAGCTTATGGTTAGGTTGTGATGTGAATAACTGAAGTATTATTATTATTATTATTATTATTATGAATATGAAGAATGTTGTTTTGTTCAATAAGCAATAACTTTGCTAATGCTAGTGCAATAACAAGTTTGTTTCTACTTGTGCCAGCATCAAACAATCTATTAATTGAATAACATAAAGTCAAATATAAACAGGTTATTTCCATTTACTCTAATTTATATATTTTATTCAAAGTTAACTTAAATTAAAAAAGCATATTCCACTAATATTTAATTCATCATAACAACAACTTAAATATTATGTGTAATATTGTTACCATAATTTTTTTAAGTAGATACTGTGTAATATTTTACTGTGTAGATACATGTAATGAAATTGTGTTATTAAATTACAAAATTAATGTAATTGTTGTATTACTGTGGTAAAATGTGTAATTTATTTAGTTACTAATCATATTAAAAGTAAATTGCTTTGCATTGATAAAGTAATCCAAACCACATTTATAATGGGTAACTTACTGTACAGTATAACAGTAAGTGATTACATTTCCAAAGTAACCTTCCTAAAACTGAATGTATGTGAGATTCAACACATTCTTTCTGTTTTGTGACTGTGTAATTTCTTTGATTTGCCATTTAATTCTACTTCCTGTCATTCCAATTCAACTTCCTGTGGGGCGGAGTCAATTCAATTCAAATTCCAACTAATGAATTGAATGGAGGCCAATTCTGAATTTTGCACAAGCCTGGTGATTCACATTTAGCAGCTGCTTTTATCCAAAGCGACTTACAAAAATGGGAGAGCAATAGAAGCAACAAAACAAGTAAGGTAACAACCTGCAAGTGCTGTATGAAGTCTCAGTTAATCAAGCACAGTGCACACTTTTTTTTTTTTAAACAAACAAACAGAAAATTTAATTGGATAGTTAAGTGCTACTCTTTATCGGTCAGGTGCAGGTTATAAGGGTACCTGATTCTGAATCTTTAGAATGTTCCATACAAATTAAAGCAAATGTTTTTACTTTGAAATACTGTAAAAGTATAACAGTGGGCCAACTGTTTCTTGACTTTACCCCAAAGGAATTTTGTTTTGTTTTTTAACCAAACACTCACCGCCACAACAGCTTCAGCCACTCCAGTCAGTACAGCTGGTCTCAGGGAGTGCAACAGGATCTTACTTTCCAGCAGGACAAAGTGTAGAAGTGTGGCACAGTTTTCTGGGCCCAGATTCATGAGCAGTGTACTATAGTCTGCTCCACTGAGAATGGAGAAAAGGAAGAGAGAGAATGAGAGTGTACGTAACCAAAATATCAATCGCTGATTTTACAGAAGTGGTTTTAATTGGTGATGGACATTTTTCATATTGACATATTGGCAAAACTTTTTTATAAAGTTTAGATCATTCTTCTTATAGGAAAACAGTACAATTAAAAGTCTATTATTACTCTTTCATTCACTCCAGAAGGTTTAAAAACAGAAACGTGTATTTAGATGGCATTTTTGTTATATATCAATTTGTGTGTTATTTTAGTTGTAATTTTGATTAAAGCTGCAGTCTGTACATTTTTGAGCTCTAGTGGTTGATAAACAGAACTGCATGCATCTTGTGGAAGAACACTGCAGACAGAGCTACTTCTCTCTGTTTATATCTATCACAAGTCACGCAGGGACTGTGCTCCTCCGCAGCGGTTCCTACCAGGCCATTCTGAAAAAGTCCCAATATAAACACTTATTGTAAGTGTACCATAAAGTTTCAGGGTTAGAAAAAAAGCATGGTTTGGAAAATGGATTCATGTTGTACATTCTTTATTATATAATTTTTGTAAATCTTGAACACAAAAAAAGTTAAGGACAGCAGCATTATATGATCTATTTAATGGCCCGTTCACACCAAGGACAATAACTATACTAGAGCTACCAACACAATAACATAAGTTGCAGTTATATCGTCAGCAGCTTGAAATGGTTGATTTCTTTAAAGGTAGATTTCAATCTAAAAATCATTCTGAAAGTGATGACATGATGATATCGTTCTTCCATGTCATTATCGTTATTGTTGTGATATGAATATCCCTTTTCCATTAAATTCTAATGATTATTAAAACATTATAGTTATAGTTTTCATTATAGTTATCAACCTTAGTGTAAACAGGCATTAACAGTGAAAATACTGTTCTAGGATGAACTTCTGATTAAGTGCTGCCAATGTAATTTCGGTGTTTGGAGTTTGCTCCATGTCATCAGTCATTTGTGAATAGTTATGTATTGTGTAAAAGGTACCAGGATTACTGGCTATGACTGCACAGACAAGGTTAATAAGCAATTTTATCATGTTAACTGTCTCATGTTAACATGCATAATGTTTCATTCATAAGACTATATTAACATGTACAGTAGGCCTATTTTAAAGTCTACACTCATGCAATGTCTTGCCCAACAGTCTTCTCCCAAATCATTTAATGTGTTAAAGCAATGCTTTTGATAGAATTTAAAGGTGCCTTACAGGAACTTCAGTGGCAGGCCCAGTTCTACGGTGCTAAGCACCCTCAAATGCAAGCAAAAGCACCCTCAGTTGATACTGTAATAATGGTAACACTTTACAATAACGTTCATTAGTTAACATTAACAAAGATAAATAAATGCTTTAAAAGTGCAGGTCATTACTAGTTCAGTTATTCTGGAACTAGGTCTGTTCAGTGGTGGAGACACTGGGGTGGGGACTGACATCTGATTGGCCACACTGGGTGCCACCTCAAAATTTGATTTGCTACTGGCAGTTTAATGTTGACTGACATTTATTTTTATCTCTTGTTGAAAGAGGCATTTATATGTATGGCGGTGTAATTGTTAATTTTAACATTAAATATTAAGAGAATATTTGTGTTGGATAGAAGATACAAAATAATATGACTAAAGGGGTTCTCGCACTGTACAAAAACCAGAGCTGTTGAACATTCTGTGGTGCCACTCACAGTTTTCCATTAAATTATATTACATTATTTTTGTCCCAAATCATTGTTAATGTGCATAATGATTTCACTCTAGGCTTGAGGTTTTCAATGGGGTTCAGGTCTGGAGATTAGGCTGGCCTTGACAGGTTCTTAATCTGGTGGTCCTCCATCCACACCTAGATCGACCTGGCTATGTGGCATGGAGCATTGTCCTGCTGGAAAAACCAGTCCTCAGAGTTGGGGAACATTGTCCGAGCAGAAGGAAGCAAGTTTTCTTCCAAGACAACCTTGTACGTGGTTTGAGTCATGCATCCTTCACAAAGACAAATCGGCCCGATTTCAGCCTTGCTGAAGCACCCCCAAATCATCATCATAATAATAATAAATTGTATTTATAATGCACTTTATATTAAACAAAATCTCAAAGTGCTACAGAATTAAAAAAACAAAACAATCAACAACAATAAATAAATAAAACTGAAAAATAAAATAAAATAAATTAAACAAGTAGCAAGTCAATTAAAAGCTCTGCTAAAAAGGTGGGTTTTAAGACCACGCTTAAAAGCATCTATAGTCTGTGGAGTCCGCAGGTGGTCAGGGAGAGCATTCCACAGACTGGGGGCTGCAGAGCAGAATGCCCGATCCCCCATAGTACGGAGATTGGCTGTGGGAGTTTTGAGGCGATACAGCGAAACAGAGCGGAGGTTACGAGTGGCTGTTTGTGTGGTGAGGAGTTCCTTGAGATAGGAGGGAGCATCACCATGGATGCACTGGTGGGTAAGGAGAGAAATCTTGTACTCGATCCTGAACGACACGAAGCCAGTGGAGTGATTTTAGAATGGGGGTGATATGGTCGTATTTGCGCACCCTCATGAGGATCCTAGCAGCGCTGTTCTGAATACACTGCAGCCTCTGGAGATTTTTGCTAGGGATGCCGATAAGGAACACATTGCAGTAGTCCAGCCTGGAGGAGATAAAGGCATGGACAAGCTTCTCCGCATCAGCCAGTGATAGAATGGGACGAAGTTTGGCAATGTTTCTGAGGTGGAAGAAGGAGGTCTTACACAGGTGTTTGATGTGCGCTTCAAAAGTAAGCTGTGATTCCATTCTGACCCCCAGATTGGTGACTGAAGTGGAAAGAGGAATGACCTGATCAGAGAAAGCAATGCTGGTGATAACGGACTTCTGGACCTGAAGTGGAGTGCCGACTAGGATAGCTTCAGTCTTGGAGCTGTTTAGCTGCAGAAAGTTTTGCTTCATCCACGCCTTTATCTCATCCAGGCAAGTGATCAAAGTGGATGGTGTGAGGTCAGCAGAGGGAGATGAACTTGTCCTAAAGTAAAGTTGAGTGTCATCAGCATAGCAGTGAAAAGAAATCCCATGCCGGTTGATGAGACGGCCAAGGGGGAGTATGTAGAGTATGAACAGGGTGGGTCCGAGCACAGAGCCTTGAGGGACACCGCAGGTGACATTGTGTGACAGGGATGTAGCTTCTCCTAACGCAACATATTCAGTTCTCCCAGTGAGATAAGAAGAAAACCAGTTGTGGACCGAGTCAGAGAGACCAATGGTGAAATGTAAACGGTGAAGGAGGATGTTATGGTCAACTGTATCATCACCGATCCTCAACCAAATTTCACAGTGGGTGCGAGACACTGTGGCTTGTAGGCCTCTCCAGGTCCTAGTCTAACCATTAGACGACCCGGTGTTGGACAAAGCTGAAAATTGGACTCATCAGAGAAGATGACCTTACTCCAGTCCTCTACAGTCTAATCCTTATGGTCTCTTGCAAACCTCAGCCTAGCTCTTCTTTTCTTCTCATTGATGAATGGCTTTTTTCTAGCTTTGAACAGAACAGTAACCGCCCTCGCCGTGCACTTCACCCCAGCTTCCTTTTGCCATTCTTTTTGTAGGTCACTTGATGTCATCCTACAGTTGTTGAGTGACATTCATGAGTTAATGGCCATTCTGGTCAGTGGAGAGTCGTTTTTGCCCTCTGCCGGTCTGTAGCTTTGTTGTCCACAATGTCTGATGCTTGACCTTGTTCTTATGAACCACCATCTTTGAAATTCTAAAAATGGAAGCAACCCCACACTCACTGTATCACTCTGCCAGTAAAGCCAGAACTGAACCCTTCTTTTCCTCACTCAAAACTTTCCTTTTCAACTTTTTGGGCATGGTCAATAGTTGTTTTTTGATTCCAATTACTTTTGAGGTTCTACTAGCAATATTTTTGCCATCCAGATGGTCCTAATGCAGGAAGATAGTGATGACCACAGAAGTGTTTTTTTTAATATATATATATATATATATATATATATATATATATATATATATATATATATATATATATATATATATATATATATATATATATATATATATATATATATATATAATTTTCCTTATATATAGGGGAGCACTGTGAATACTTTCTGGATACACTGTAAGTGGTCAGAGAAGACCATTGTCAAAGCCATGTTTCTTTTTATTTCGCCCATACAATGGAAGTTAAGGGACAACTCCGGGGAATTTTTAAGTTTATCTTGATTGTTATACCTTTGTGAGTACAGACTATAAAAAATAAATAAAAACTAACCGGATTGGTGCTTGCAACACGGAGTTATTACAGTTAATGCCCAGAGCCCCCACTCAGCTAAAATGGCAGCTTTGGGGGCATAGACATAAAGGGTGTCTTTGTGCCTCTTAACAGACACAAAATGCAATTAAAATGTCTGTCCAACATGAACAGGACGCTTACATGACAACGAGATGAGTTTAGCCATTGTTTAAATTCATCTAAACAGTTTTAGACGGCTAGCTGTATCTCGCGCAGTCCCGTGGGAACTCAGCGGTAGCCGGAAAACAAGGCAGATAGTCCAGTTGGGAGGAGTTTCGTGTGTGTAAAGCATGATTATTTTATTACTGCACATCTTTCCTCAAGCTGTGTGTGCCCAAACGTAAGGATAAATAAAGTTTACATTACCTCCACAGTGGTTGCACCTGTCTTCGACCACGGAATGGCATTTTTCTTCAACCGGCCCCCACTGTGCTGTGTCTGTGTAAGTTAGTCAAGTGTTTGCTGCAAATTTTCACATTCTGTTGCCACAATTCGGAAAGGCACAAACGCGAACCATTTCTTCTTCACTTGTGAGCCCGATCAGATCATCACTCTAGTAGGGCTGTACTAGAATAATCGAATATTCGAATATTCGTTCGGTGAGGTGGCATTCGATTTTCAGTTTTGAGATTCGAATATTCGTTTTTGTTTTTTTATCTCAACACGTGACTTCCGTCGCGGACTCATTCTCACTCATGCTTGAAATAATAATAATAAATTAAAAAAAAACACCACAACATGCTTTCAATAAAAGCATCGCGCATTTTAAAGATTTAAATTAACAAAAAGTCAGAATAAGACAAAATAAATCCCTTATATAGAATAAAACTAATTGTAATAGATATTACATTTTGTGTCATTTTAAAAACGATTCATTTATTCTTATTCAACTGTTTATAAGCATGCTACCGTGTTCTTTATTTATTACAGTTCATTGAAATCACTGTGTGTTACTAATTTAATTTCTGTTTTGGGATTCATTTGTTTTAAAGAAAGGTTCGTTATTAATACCTTATTAAAGTTCTTGCTCTCAACAGACTTTGTGTTTTGTATCACTTGTGCACTGTCCGTTTTCGGAGCATAAACCTGCCCGTGTAATGCGTACCGGAAACTGTTCTATTTAAAAGATTATTAAATGCTTATTAATATTTAAAGAATGTGTGCCACCTGATCATATTGCACCAAATGCAACACTGCACTCCACTGGGTCTGCCGCAACACATTTACGATGCCGAAGAGTGAAACGTGAAGTCGTGAAAGATGATACAAATGCAAACCGACACTATTATTATATATTTAGCCCCACCCACCGAAGCTTCGAATATTCGATATTGATTGCCACCTAAGCTTCGAAGCTCAAAAAATGGCATTCGAAACAGCCCTACACTCTAGTAATGTCCGGTTCACGAACGAATCTTTCTTTTTAAACGGTTATTTTTAGTGAACTGAATCATTCAATGGTTCGCGTCTCAAATCAGCGCTGATCACACAAGTTACTTTAGTTACTCACTTTCTGACATGAGTGACAGTCCCTCCGAATAGAAATAAACTAATGTCTTGAAATATATGTTGTAACTCCAACCGTTCCCTGAACTGAGACATGATTTGCTGAGAGAACTGATGGAACTCACGAGCAGCTGATACTGAGCATGCGTGAGTAACTGAACGTGCAGCGGTTCTCAGATCAGCATTACAGAATCGAAAACCGTTTCTCTCAGACACGTTCGAAACGGAGAACCGTCGAGCCGATGAGCCAAGCCTCTTCATACACACGTCGGTCTTCCCAACTGGACTATTTGCCTTTATTTCCGTCTACAACAGAGTTTCCACGGGACTTCAGCGCGAGACTACAGCTAGCCAGCTAAAACAGGTGAATTTAAACAATTGCTAAGTTGCTAAACGCATCTTGTTGTCATGTAAGGGTCCTGTTCATGTTGGACAGACATTTTAATTGCATTTTGTGTCTGTTAAGAGGCACAAAGACACCCTTTACGTCTATGCCTCCAAAGCTGCCGTTTTAGCTGAGTGGGGGCTCTGGGCATTAACTGTAATAACTCCGTGTTGCAAGCACCAATCCGGTTCGTTTTTTTTTTTTTTTCTATAGACTGTACTCACAAAGATATAACGATCAAGATAAACTTAAAAATTCGCCGGGGTTGTCCTTTAAGGAGAAATGAAACTGGTTACCTAAATTCTTCAAAATATTTTCTATTATGTTCCAAAGGGGGAAAAAAAAAATGTAATGTATAGAATTAAATGTGCAAATGACAGAAATTATATTTGGGATAGACTATCCTTGTCTGATCTATAGATAGTAAAACAACAACCAAAGTACTTTGGTTGTATATATATATATATATATATATATTGTAGAAACATCTCAAGGATGAGTGGAAACAGGATGCACCTGCACTCAGTTTTGCAAAGGCTGTGAACGCTTATGTACATGTGATTTTTGGCATTTTTTATTTTTAATAAATTTGTAAAGATTTCAAACAAACTTATCAATAAATAATAAATAAATAAAAATAAACCTTGGGAGAAACCAGGCTCAGTCGGGGTGTCAGTTCTCCTCTGGCCTTAACAAACAGTGTATGATTATTTTTCTGACAAACTTAAAGGTCAGAAATCATATTACATCGGAATATTCGAAAGTTCGAGGTATCATGCAAGAGACTGGTTTATTGAGGATGACGATTCGATTACACAAAAATATAAATATTTGAAGGATCAGAGTCATCGCGCCAGAGATGGGTTTATTTAGGATGTCTTGTTGAGTAAACAATTATTAAATAGGAATATTTGAAAGATCAGAGTCATCACACTGGAGACGGGTTTATTGAGGATGACGTGTTAGTGAGGCAAATTCAGAGGAGACAATAATTGACAGTCTCAGCAGACACTCCAGGGATGCACTGGTCATGTCTGAGCACAGGTCCACCATCTGATCTGGATACGGCCTGGATCCGGCTGACTGTAGTAAACCTCCGGATAAAAAGAGAGACTAACATTAGCATAGATGCCACTGTTAGTCTCTTTGTTTATCCTGAGGTTTACTGTAGTCAGCCGGATCTTACAACATTTTAAGTAAAAAAAAAAAAGAAAAAAAAAAAAAAAGTAAAGATTAAACTTATCGTGACGTTTAATTCCAGTGTAGTTCATCACATTATAAATAGGTCTCAAGTGTTTCCCATTAATTACCTAGAATGTGGTGGACTGGCACCACCTAATGTGTCACCGTTTCATAAATACACTTCTAATAATAGCATAAAAGGTCTCTAACATTGTGTTCTGCGCAATTGCTTTGGCAGAGCATCTGTCAATCAGCAATATTGTGATTAGGGATGAATGCACTTTTCAAATCACAAAAGGCTGTGCTTTAATTAACTAACTCTGGTATGCTATGTGTTTCAAAGCGAGACCCAATAGTCTCACACAATTCTGTGGGAAGTTTCACTAAAACTTGACAGCCAGAAAGTGTCCAAACAAAAATGTATGAAAATCAAATGTGTCACTTGATTCATATTTCATTATTTCTCAATCACACAGAAATAATTTACCTTAATGGTAAAGGTGTACAAACAGGTTGGGACAGGATTAAGGTGTCATGTGCGGAGAGCTTGTCGGAAGAAAAACACAAAATAAATATATGATTACAGAAGACTTAAGCATTAATTATTTGAAGGGAAAAAAAGTATATCTCCCTGTCTATTAAAAAAGACCACCTCACCTGGACCAGTATTCTTGGCCTCTGAGGAGAAGGGAAGGAGACATTGTGCATGAAGTGGGATATGTGTCTGAAAAAACAAAAGAAGTAACTCAACTCATATCTTAATATCACAGTCAATTAATGAACAATTTTGTGAAAAAAAAAACATGGATAGGTAATTTACTGATAATAGAGATATACTGATTTCCGAGCAGTAAATATGTACTAATATGTACTATTTCACCCAATGTTTTCATGATGTCTATTTGTATGATTATTAGATTACTACATAATTAGCTTAACACCTGTTAATGTCAAATTCTATTAGAATTCTATTGTGCAATAACACATAATGTGCCACACATTAACAGTCTATGTTGAGCTTTCCAAATCAGTCACTTATCAGGTTCCATAATGAGTCATGCTGTCTTGGAAGTGGGCTGCCTATGTTTATTAGGTTTTGGATTCAGACTGTGCAAAATAAAGTTATTGGCATAAAAAAAAAACATAAATAAGACATAATATGTTTAATAATGTTATAGAATAACATTATTAAACATATAAAAGTGTTCCAATTCAGAGGCTGCATCCTTCGAAGGCTGCATTTGAAGGTTGAATGCATCACAGTGGAGCGACAAAGTCTGACCCAATTTGAAAGCTCCTTTGAATGAGCCCTACAATTCCGTCCTTTGTTTATCAGGCAACGAAGCATACAACAGACCCTTTGCAGGCTAGCCTATTCCAAGATTCATTGTGTGCCGGTGAGGACAAGATTGTCTTTTTTCCTTTTTTAAGTTAAAATGCTGAATTACACATTTGCAAGTATTGGATTTCAAGCTTGCTTGAATATATATTAAATAATACAAATGTAAAAAAAAAGCTTCAAATTAAATATTTAAATGTCTTACATCTTACAGAAGGCTGGAATACATTACATGACTTTTGCCCTGATTTGCTATCTGTGTAAGTGTTTTTTAAGAATACTCGGTTTTGCTGTATTGCTTAGCATATTTCGTGCTAGAAGGAGGATATATTTTCAATAGATCTCCGGAGGTTGACGTCACGCAGCCTAAGCTAGGCTAAACACTAGAACGGCTGTTGCATTGGTATCAATAACATAATTTAAAACCAGACTATTTAAACCTTACTATTTCAACATGATGGACAGCTTATGTGCACCAGGATGCCAGAACAAGTCGGAGAAAGCAAATGGGAAATCATTTTATCGTAGTAATTTGTTGAATGCCGTGAATTTCAGTTTATTCTTAACTAACGTTACTTTTGCCTCACGTAAATAATGATAAAACATATCCCAATACTTAATCGTGAATAACATAAGTGTTTTTATGTATAACATCAAGAAAGGCTATTTGAAACTAAATTAAGGATCAATAAATAAATACTGAAGAAAAAAAAAAGAATTGATTATGATTTTATTTTACAGACACAACACGGACCTATGGATGCAGCGGCACGCTGTTTTGGTTCGTGTTAACCTAACCTAACATAACGTTAATCTATTCACATTTCTATATCATGTAAAACAAAATTGTGATGCAGTTCAGTCTGACTGCTATTCAATCTTTTAATGTTACTCCTGATCGCAGGTTTACTTAGTTTGAACATAGATTTAAGCTTCAAATAAGTTTAAGTGCAACACAAAAATATTAACGTTGTAACTTAGTGCCCATTTATGGGAAAACTAGGCTAGCTGTAACTTGCGCACAGCTGGTGCAACAGGTGTCTTAAGGGGAAAGCTCTCCGTTCCTTTATCGATACACGTGAAATGCACACTGGGGGCAGTTTACACCACCGCAGGGGTCTAGGGTTGTGCCGGTGAACGCACCGGCAGTGGTCGGCCAAACAGTAAATTTTTTTTGTATGTTAATGCTTTGCGTGGATATATGACACGAGTGAAGTACAACGCTTTATTTACAGAATAAATCGATCTGGTCTCCCAATTCTCCACAAATTTAACAATAGGCTTACTCCATTTTATTCTACTGGACATGGAATCTCTTATTTATATCCCCAAATCTTGAGAGATGTAAATGAAGGATCTCGTTCGGCATGAATGTTGTTTATGGCTGCGAGGTAACAATTGAGGATCAATTATTTATTTTGTAAATAAAGCATTGTGCTTCACTCGTGTCATAATATTCATGTAAAACAGTATTTACATACAAAAAAAAAAACTTGTTTGGCCGACCCCTGCCTGTGCTACATGGTTGTCATGTTCACCGGACACTGGCACAGCCCTACACCAACATCGTGGTAAAAAAAACTGGCACTGTCACAGCCCTAGATATGCTCTGTATGATCTATTAAGTTTTTCTATGTACAAGTCTGTGTCTTTTGAATTAAAGTGCGCAGTGAACTCCGTTGCCTTGAAACTCATACTGGCGCCAGCTGTTCTTGCCTGCCAAAATGGCGTTGTAAACAGAATGGGTCACGTGACCCCTGGAGCTCTATAGTTTTCATTTACTATTTACTTTTTACTTTTAGCACTGTAAGTGACTCATAGTTTTGTTTTGATTTGAGCCACTGACAGGCTTTTGCCTTGATTATCTGGGCTAATTATAAGGACGGACTGAACATTTTTAAAGTCAAGTCGGTTAGTTGCTCATTAGGAGAAGTGCGTCTAGACAGAAAAGAAGTGCGAGCCCTGTTCTCACTCAAGTAGTAAATAGCATTCCCGTTATCTCTTAACCATGCACCATCATTTCACGCAGAAGGTTGCGCAACACTTCTAACCTGCATCCTATTCCCTCCTCTGCTAATGCTCCTCCCTCTTTTTATGTGGGTTTATGGAATTGTAAGTCAGCTGTCAACAAAGCTGACTTCAATCCAGCCTTTGCCACTCAGTTCACTCTCAATATTTTAGCCTTGACTGAGACCTGGATCCATCCAGAAGACTCAACAACCCCTGCTGTGCTCTCTAATAACTTCTCGTTCTCTCAAACCCGGCACACTGGGATGGGTGGAGGCACAGGTCTTCTCATTACTAACAATTGAAAATACAGCCCACAAATCTGGTAACCAACTTGACCTCTACACACAAAACTGCACTATAGATAGGATTTTGGTAAAAATCACATTTAATCCACATCTTACTACTTGTGCACCTCTACCAGTTACTTTCAGACAAAACCTGTGCTCTCTTTCGCCTGGTCATCTTTCCTCTGTTGTGTCATCCTCTCTTCCCTCACCCACACTATTCTTGTCTATGGATGAAAACACTGCAACAGACACTTTATGCTCCACTTTAACTTCTTGTCTAGATGGTATCTGTTCTCTATTTTCTAGACCAGCACGCCCTACTCCTGCTATCCTATGGTTATCTTATGTTTTCCATGAACACCGGACCAAACTCAGGGCAGCAGAGAGAAAATGGTGAAAATCAAAAAGACCCGTCTCATCTGGATAAGTATCAATCTCTGCTCTCATCCTTCTCAGATGATGTCCATGTGGCAAAATCCTCAGCATTTCCACAACAAAATCAACAGCACCTCTGTCCCTACATTTCCTACTGCAATTAAATGCTTTTCATGCCTTCAGTCAGAAGAATAAGTGCAAAAACGTGTGCGACGGACTACACTTCAAACAAAGATTGTTTAGAAGGTGAAACGGGTGTGACTGATGAAAAGCCATGCACACTTACAAGACGCCTCAAGGGGATGATTTACAGCCAAATCAAAATTAACTGGAAATACCACATTTGGATTATCATAAACAAGCTCAGAAATTAACAGATGCTTGGGGCAAAAATGCTGTCAAAAAAAATATTTATTAATAAAACATTTTAAAAAGCCCTTGAGTTCTTGAATTTAAAGGGTTAGTTCACCCCAAAATGAAATTTATGTCATTAATAACTCACCCTAATGTTGTTCCACACCCGTAAGACCTCCGTTCATCTTCAGAACACAGTTTAAGATATTTTATATTTAGTCCGACAGCGTATCTAAGTGTAGGCACACTATACTGTCCATGTCCAGTAAGGGAATAAAAACATCATCAGAGTATTCTATATGTGACATCAGCTGGTTAATTAGAATCTCGTGAAGCATCGAAAATATATTTTGGTCCAAAAATAGCAAAAACTACGACTTTATTCAGCATTGTCTTCTCTTCCGTGGTTCTTTTCAAACCTCAAATAAAGATTCAAACGGTCATGAATCAGCATATTGATGATTCGGATCACCAATGTCACGTGATTTCAGCAGTTTGACACGCAATCCAAATCATGAATCAATACGCTGATCCAATCTCTGATCACAAAATCCACTCCATCAACATCAGTGACCATGCACCAGTAATATTCATATGGAATCAAGCTAATTTACATAAACAAATCGGTAGATGCCTTTAACATATCACTCCTTCAAGACCCAGAGTTCGACAGTTATTTTAAAAGAGAGTGGACATCCTTCCTAGAAATAAACGACTCGCCAAAGTTATCAGCGTCATTACTCTGGGAAACAGGCAAAACAGTATTAAGAGGTGCAATCATTTTATTCTCCGTCCGTAAAAAGAAAATAGAAAAGCAAGAAGAACTCCAATTAGAAAATAAAATAACAGAACATGAAATAATACATGCAAGTAACCCAATAGAAGAAATATATAATGAATTAAGATGACACTCAACTGTACTTCTCATTTCAACCAGATGATCCTACAGTCAGTGTTTGTATCGCTGCCTGTCTGACAGACATTTCTGACTGGATGAAGGAGCATCACCTTCAACTCAATCTTGCAAAGACAGAATTACTTGTTCTCTCAACCAACCCAGCACTTCATCAAAATTTCTCCATTCAGCTTGGTTCATCATCCATAACTCCATCCAGGTCAGCCAGGAACCTTGAAGTTGTGATTGATGACCAGTTAAACTTCACTGACCACATTACTGCAACAGCCCGGTCCTGCAGATTTGCTTTATACAACATTAGAAAGATTAGACCCTTCCTATCAGAATAGGCTGCACAACTCCTGGTTCAAGCTCTTGTTCTCTCCAGACTGGACTATTGTAATGCTCTTCTAGCTGGGCTTCCAGCATGCACTATCAAACCCTTGCAGCTGATCCAGAATGCAGCGGTGAGAGTGGTCTTTAATGAGCCGAAGAGAGCGCATGTCACGCCTCTCTTCATCAGACTGCACTGGTGGCCAATGGCTGCTCGCATCAAATTCAAGGCACTGGTTCTCGCCTACAAAGCAACCACTGGCTCTGCACCAATATTCCTAAACTCGCTTGTTCAGACTTACACACCCTTCAGAAGCATGGAATCCCAAAGAGGCATGAAATCACTCACAGACATTTTCCTGGACCATTTTCCTAATTGTTTGTGTACTGTGCTTAATTAACTGAGACTTCTTACAGCTCTTATAGGTTGTTGGCCTTGTTTGTTTCGTTGCTTCTATTGCTCTCCCCTTTTTTGTAAGTTGCTTTGGTAACATTAGACATTAGAAGACGACCTTCACCGCTGGAACAACTTACCACTTTCCATCCAGAGCAGAACAGCTATAATCAAAATGACAGTACTTCCAAAAATAAACAATTTATTCTCAATGATTCCAACACAACCTTCTCTCAACTGGTTCAAATCTTTAGACTCCATCATTACCCGATTCTACTGGAAAAATAAACCACCACAGATAAAATTAAGCACTTTACAAAAACCCAAATCCTTAGGAGGATTAGAAGCACCGCATTTTTACCATTACTCACTAGCAAACCAACTTCAATACATATATAAATGGACTCACCCCACTCAGTCAGACATTATATGGCTAGACATAGAACAATCACTCTGCGAAAACTTGCACATATCAGATATCCCATTTCTTAGTCAGTCCATTAAACACAACCCATGTTTCAAAGCATTGACAATAGCCTCTGCTCTGACAGCCTGGTGGAAATATCATAAAATCACAAACTCCAATCAGGCCCCATCTAAAAACAAACAAACACTCAATTTCCATAAATGGGCACAAAAGGGCATCACACATTTTCAGTCTAACAAATTGGTTTCATTTGCTAACTTAATCTAGGAGTATGGTATCAGGAGCAATCAATTCTTGAATTATCTGCAACTCAAATTAGCTGTTTTAGCCAAAATCAACAACAGAACTATCAATCTCCACCTTCCTACTGCATTAGAAGATTTAGTTAATATACCCTCCCTGGAAAAAAAAATAATTTCCAAAATATACAAAATTATAACTAATTCAAATAAATCCATAACGTTACCAACTATCAAATGGGAAAAAGACCTTTCAATTGCTCCTGATACCAACTTCTGGACTCACACTTGTAAAAATATTTATTCCATGACTAAAAATGCCAACCTTCATCTCATACAGTATTAAACTCTTCATAGAACACACTACACTGGGGAAAGGCTAGTTAAAATGGGATTCACATCAGAAATTTTTTTCTCACATTGCTCACAAAACTGTCGGGACACCTATATCCATGCCACATGCCGTGATCTATCAATCAGGAAATAACAAACAAACGAATGCTCCTTGTGGCCTTAGCCATTGCCAAGAAAACTATCTTCTTGAACTGGAAATCCCATAACATTATTCATATAACGCATAGGAAAAACTTGCTCATAGACTACATTTCCCTAGTCTATGAGCAAGTTTTTCCAATGTGTTATATGAATAATGTTTTGGGATTTCCAATTCAAGAAGATAGTTTTCTTGGCAATGTGCTGTACACACGTATAGACTAAAATATAAAGAAAACAAAATCAATAATAGGGAAAAAGAACCAAAACAGAACATAACACAAGTAAACAATAAGAAAGCAATACTCAAAGAGTGTCAAAAGCCAAACCATAAAAATAAGTTAGACTAGTTTTAAAAACGGCAAGTGTATGAGCCTGCCTAATATAAAGAGGCAAACTATTCCAGAGCTTCGGGACCACCACGGCAAAGGCTCGGTCCCCTCTGCTCTTCAACTTTGCCCGTGGAGCAACTAAGAGCTCCACGGACAGAAAGATATTTCGGTGCTAAACCATTAAGGGATTTAAAAACAAACATCAAAATTTTAAAATGAATTCTGAATTGTAGAGGTAACCAATGAAGAGAAGAAAGAATAGGGGAAATATGATCCCGTTTTCATGTACACGTCAACTAACGTGCTGCCGCGTTTTAAACCATCTGCATTCTGGAGAGAGAGGCCTGGCTAATACCAATGTAGAGGCCATTACAATAGTCCAGGCGAGATGAAATAAAAATATGCACCAGTCTCTGAAAGTCATTAAAGGACAAAAAAGATTTCACCCTGGTAAGTTGTCTCATTTGAAAAAAACTAGATTTGACAACCAACCAATCTGTTTGTCCAGTTTAAAAATCACCATCCATAATAACCTCCACATTTTTTACATGGGGCTTAACAAGTGAACTCAGTTCACCAAGGTCCAAGTCTAATTAAAACTGAGTAGGGCAGTGGGGCCTAGAACATTCTTCACCTCTTTACAATTGTATATCAGAACCACAATAGCCCAGATCAGACCTCATTCAACTATTACAAATCTGATAGCACACTCATCCTGATTAATGGTGTATTCATTTATTATTATAGATATTTATTAGCCTGACAAGCCAGACCCACATCAAGATGTTTGGTCTGGAAACTCACCATAGACAGGGCTCAATCCGAGGGGCGGGATAAACGGTTGTCTTTCAAACTCCCTCTGCACACGATAGGATAGCGCTACACCAACCGGAGCAACGACGGTGAAAGAGAGCTCGCTGACTGATTAAACATTCGCCGTATCCGGTCGGCTAAACTCCGAACACATCTTCCCTTTTTAAGAATGACTTCAATGCCGCTCTTTGTTCTTTTCTCAGAGGAAAGCTTAACTCCAAGTCTTCCAGAGGCGCGGGAAGAGCTGATTCGAAAGACCGCCGCTGTTCGCCAGTTTCTGTGTTGACTAGAAGACTGTGTTACTAGAAGCACGCAAACGCAATTCGGCCGTCGTCATTATGGCCCCGCCCGCCGACTCTATAGCCTACACGATGTGATTGGGCCGTCCAGATTCTGAGGAATACAGCTCAGATAGGAATTGAGAGTTACTAGACCACACTTGCGGGCAAATTAAATTTGCTGCCGCTAGGGTGCGTCTAGATTTCTAGGCTAGATATTTATACAAGGTTTTAGTAATATTGTATTTTCATTATTATAATTATTATTGACATTATTGTTATTTATATTTTCAATTTCATAGAAACATTTAGCAGTAATAGAATGATGGCGATGTGATGTTTTTCTTGATATAAGGACGGTATTGATATAATTTTTATCTTTAAAGATTAAAATTTTAAACAAATTGATGATGCCTTTTCAAATTGCTACCGTTTCAACTTAGTGATGGAGATGACAGTTAGCTAGATAGTTAGCTAGAAGGACAAGTGATGACAAGTGGTGGAGATGACAGTTAGCTAGAAGGATCGAGTGAACGATCTGTAAACAACTAAGCTAATATAGTTAGCTTCTGAGTTATGTGTTGTTGATGAAAATAGCCTATAGGCTAAATTATAATTCTATCCAACAAAAGGGATTGCCAAATATATCAACGGTTGTATTTTATAGATTTGTATGACAACACTGGCCAGAAATAAAATTAACTTTGACATAAACATAAAATGATAAACTTCCAGTTTAATCAGAAATTATTTAGACAATCAATAAGTGGATAAAATCACTACTTACTGCTCACGGGATATAGTTTGAATTGCCGCTTCTCCAGTATCAGATGCTGAGTGAAGCCTGCTATTGTGCAGGTTAGAAAAACTGACCGTGGTGAAATGGGCCGAGCAAACAAACAACTTTTAATTAAATTGTTGCGGTGTCCGGTTATAGATAAACATGACTGTTGACAGTTTTGTTCAGTGGGAAGGGTATGAAAAGTCCCCACGTCCTCTGCACAGCATGGAACATAACATCTATTTCCATGATCTGCCATCTTCACTATCCTCACGTGACACATGCACTGCCGTATACAAATGTTGGAGGCGTACATATTAATGATCCCCAGCGATTGCGTCACAGTTGGGGTTGTGTCGAGAATCGCCTGTTTTTCCGTGGTGTTTTTCACAAAAAAGATTTACATATGAAGGAGGAAATAATGGTGTTTGTGACTCACTATATGTGATGCCCATGTACTGAACTTGTTATTCAAATATGCCATGGTTAATTCAATTTTTCATTCTAGGGCACCTTTCATTTACATAAATAGACCACGGTGAACATATTTAAATAGGATGCGAACTTGTTTTTTAGACAGTTGAATATACCTTTAAAAAAAGTTAATTAAAAACTAAAACTTATCAATGGCAGCTGTCACAATCGCTAGACAATAAGATCAATCCTCCATAGGGTAGACTTCCCCATATAACAATGCACAGTTTCAAACTTTGCAGACTTTGAAGGCGTGGCATTTAAAGGCCCTCTCCTTTGAAGGATGCAACCCCTAAATTTGGACACAGCTAAAATTTTATGTGAACTACAGTTTAAATAAGAATCGGTTTGTACTTCTCAATGGGCAGAGGGTTTACTCCATTGGCTGACAGCTTGTAAAGGAACATGAGGAATTTCTTGAAGGACTCAAAGAAAGGCCATCGGGACAGTAGGCAGATGCACTTGTTGGTGTTGACCGTGCGGTTGGGTATGACCTTCTTTTCTACAGTGGAGACCAGACCCAGCTGTATCTTCTGTTTCTCACTGAGGTCATCCACTGGATACGGCTCATAGAACTGTATTCCAGCTCCATACACCTGCAGAAGGGAAAAAAATATAGAGCCTGGTGAAGCACAGAAAGTTTTTATAAAACTACGTTTGCTATTTAAATGTTTCTCATCCATTAAACCTGAACAGATTCAGGTAGATTTTAATGTATTTCAAGCAGCTAACTAAGGTGCTGTTAAAGAAAGCAATACACAATTAAAATAATAAAGAAAGCACAATTTACCATTTTGCACTTTGCACATATAGCTGAATGATAATAGGATCACATTGGCATCAAGACATTTTACTCTACCTTTTCCCCATTGGAGTTGGTGAGGACAAATGTGGAGAAGACGGGTAAAGGGTAGCGTGTGTTAGGAGCCCAGCACTCAATATTGGCCCCCATAGGCAGGCAAAATAAGGGTACAGACTCAGAGAGAGGAAATGACTCATAGTCCTCCTCAGGATAGCGAAAGATCAGACCTTTAAATGGAAAGTTTTATTAGAAATATTGCTTTTGAATGTGTGACATATTTCTAAAGTATCATTAGTATCCTGTCTTATATCAGCATTTGAATTATGCTGTAAAAAAACAACTAATGTCATCTTTAAAGTGATAAGAAAGGAAGTTTTGTTTCTCAGAGATTAACACAATGTCATGTGACAGGAAGTGATGTCACATGGAGAAAAGCTTGAAAGACAAACTAGTATGAAAGGTCATGACTACCATTTTGAAGCATGAAAGCATTCAGCCCTTTAACACGCACATCAAACAGACATTATTTATCAGCACAGTGATGTCCTGAATATATAAAGGGTGTGCAACATTTTTACAGGAGGACTTTCAGACACTTTCACAGAGATGTAGGACCTTTCACAGAATTGTATTAGCAATATAATTAGCAATACAGTCTGCTTTTTACAAATAAAAACACATCCATAATTTCTATAAAACGAAGGCTCTGCATGTTTAATGATTTATTTTTATTTTTATCTGAGTTAGTGCTCATTTTCAGAAAATCTCAGTGAGTGCTCACTGTGAAATAGCAGTCCTTACATTTATAAGTAGGCATATCTTTTTAAGAGCACTGTCAGAAAGATTCTGAAAAGCCAAACTCAAACACCTGAGATCAGAGGAATAAAAAAAATAATAATAATTGAGGGAGGGAGAGAGGGAGCGAGAGAGAGAGAGAGAGAGAGAGAGAGAGAGAGAGAGAGAGAGAGAGAGAGAGAGAGAGAGAGAGAGAGAGAGAGAGAGAGAGAGAGAGAGAGAGAGAGAGAGAGAGAGAGAGAGAGAGAGAGAGAGAGAGAGAGAGATATACAGGCAGATATGAGACTTACCAGCCTTATAAGTGATGGAGTTTGAGGCGGAAACTGACTTCTTGTAGCACAAAAACACACTCGATCCCCACTGAGAATGGAAAACAAAATCAGAAGGGACAAATTAACTCAATTACATTAATTATTGTTATGTATAACACTGTAAGCAAATGTTATACAGTACAAGGACAGTATATATTGTTTGTACAGGCTGAACAGCTAGGAGCGCACCAAATTGAAGAAACCAATAAGAATTAAAACTGCCATTGCCTTCAGAATAGCTTGAGTGGCTCTTGGGAGTACAATCCTACACCTACATCTTATGTTCCTAGGTCAAAAGTTAAGAAAAAAATCATTAGCTCTTTGGAGTGTAAAATAGTAAACTGTAGTTCACTACCCAAAGATTTGTAAATATGGTGATTTATATTCTATTTAAACTTATTAGTGATGCTTGCATAGAAAAGCATCACTGTTGTTAACTCACATATATTTTTTTATTAGTGGGCCTTGCGAAGACTTCATATCTCTGAATCAGAGTGTTACAATCCCAGAGATTTGGGTTGGATCAGAACTCCCTAGCAACTGCGTAGCAACCATATAACAACTGCCTATCAACCACTATAGATTTTTTTCTGAGTAAAATATCTCTGAAGTATATTGCCATTAATGTTTTTATTTTATTTTATTTTATTTTTACCACACTAGGGTGACAAGGAACATTAAATTGTCCAGCTATGAAGTCTTCTTTCACAGGAGTATAAATATAAGGAAGAACAAAGGCCAAATTTCTAGCCTGGGTGCCAGCCGAAACTCAGCCCCGCCCACAACATTTGAGCTCAAGCGGTTCGGTCTGGACTCGATCCATAGAGGAGTAAATATGGCCGGACAGAAACTGTTCGGACCAATCAAATCATCAGGACGGGCTTTAGACGACGATGGACAGATGATCAACAGTAACGTAATCATGCACATCATCAAAGGCGCTTGGATTATATTTGTTCAAATCCTAAATGGAGAGCTTGTTCGTATATGCATTCACCTGCACTATTTCTCTCTGAAATGATGGTGATCATGTTGGTAAGTACTAGGGATGCACGATATTATCGGCACGACATCGGAATCGGCCGATAAACGCTTAAAATATAAAAATCGGCATCGGTCGATATGAAAACATTATGCCGATATGCCTTGCCGATATGATAACGTGTTGATATGCGCCTGCAATAACTCACGTGTGCAAGGAGTGCTACAGCGATGAGACCATGTCAGCACTGCAGTCATTCTTCAAGTGAAAACAAGAAAATACATTGCATGTACAGTGATTTATATTGACTGTTTTTAAATGCTGCCTTGAATTTCTGAATGCACGTACAGAAGGACGTGACCGTCAGCAGCAGATTTGCCATGTTGTCACAACAAAACTAGCCCAAAACAAGCCCAATCGCGTCTCCCCACTCTCTAGCGCATGCGGCAGCCTCCACAGCAGCAGAAGCTCCTCCAGGTCCTAGTGCCCCCCAGCTAGACCGCTATATATTTATACATGTAGTGGGTGCGCTGTTGTTACAGTAATACAATGAAAAGTAGAATACACAAATAAATTGAAGTTCTTCTTGTTCAGAATAAACAAATCAGTAATGATGTCATAAATCACAAGCGTGACACTTGTAAATTAAATACTTTTATATACAGTGTATTAATCTGTAATAAAATTTTATGAAATGGATGATGAAAAATAATCCAAGGAGCTCTACAATAATTGTAGAATTAAAAGACAGCATCAATGGATGTCATGCCACCCCCACTTCATGTGCACAAACGTTAAATCCAAAAATACAATATTTAGGTTACAGCTGCATCTGGGGTGAAAAATTACTGACTTTATTATTGTTATTTTCAGAGCTTTTAATATACTCTTATCATAAAAAGAATTTATTTATCTTCAACAAGAATTCTTTTATTAAGAAGACCTCAGAAATCTGAAACCAGAATGAAAAAAAATTGTTTTTGCTCAAAATGGTGTTGTTTCCAAACAAAGGGAAAAAATAAACATATATCGGCATCGGTATCGGCATCGGCCAAAATGAGCTGAAAAATATCGGCATATCGGATATCGGCAAAAATCCAATATCGTGCATCCCTATTAAGTACTCTGTGTATCCTTAAAATTTTTTTTTTTTTCAACACCGGCAAAGATTGTTCATTCCAGCGCACGTGTAGACAGGGTTGCCAAATTTTTACAACAAAATGCGCCAACTACTAGCCCTAGACAATAGCTTCTCGGGGGGGGGGGGGGGGGGGGAGTTTGCCAAAAAAATGGCATTTGGGGGATAAAATGTGTGTTATTTTGGCAAGGTTGCCTGCTAAAATTCGCATTAATGGGTCTATATATCACATAATGGTCGCTTCAACAAGCGGACATGGAAAACAACCTGCGAAAAAAAAAAACGTGGACTTGGCAACACAGTGCAGTTGAGCTCTGTTGACATTTGACAACTAACGTTATGCGTCACTCCGTTGCTCTGATTGGTTGTAGGTCTGTCCAATTGAGGTCTTTCCTGGTCCTGTTAAAACACGCCCCATAATAACAGCCCAGTGGAGCAGTTTCAGACTCATATTCTGACTAGAATTGAGTATGACCATGTCAGACTACCAAATTCCCTTAAACATCATCACAATGAGTAAAAACAAATAATATAGTTCTGATGTGCAGCAAAAGATTGTTGAGCTTCACAAAATAGAAAGTGGCTGTAGGAAAATAGCTAAAGCATTAAAAATTCCCCTTTCCACCATCAGGGCAATAATTAAGAAGTTCCAATCAACTAAAGTGTTACGAATCTGCCTAAAAAATGATGCATGGCTATATTGTCTTAATGCATGGTGAGGAGGAATATTTGAGTGCACAAAGACTCTCCAAGGGTCACAGACGTAGAATCTCAGATATTAGTTGAATCTTGCGGTCCGAATAGGCATGTGCCGATATTAGGGCTGCACGTTTTCAAGTTTTTCATTAACCGTTAACCGAGGCCCTTAGCGGTTAATACTCGGTTAACCATAGTGTGCGTCAGGGTTATTTTTAGCTTATTAATTTGACGACCACCATCTCCGTAGTGAGCGCGCCTACAGCCCCGTTCACACCGCCAGCGACACGCAGCGACAAAGCGACATGATCCCATTCATTTCAATGGAGCGCTGGCGACTTCGCATGGAAAAATTATGCATGGAAAAACGAGTCTGGGATTGCGGGGATATAAAGTAAGTATTGACTAAACTGCATGCAATATGGTCTACCTAGTACAGTACAGTAGGGCTGGGCGATATGTTAATTTTTGGGGGGCGATATCCGATAATATCATCTACTCCGCACTGATCCCGCCCACTCCCCTGCGTGCCACAAAATTTTCCAGGCATAAAATGGAGGACAACGCTTAATATCCAAGAAAAGATGTACATCAGTAATTTGGCAGTATTATGGATTTAAACCAAATGCAAATGGTGAACCAGTGGATTCAACAGAGGCTATCTGCAGGCTGTGCAAAAAAAAGAAGAAGACAAAAAAGAAAGAAAGTGAACCACTAATCTCCACAGCCATATCCACGTACACTACTCAGCATTAGCGGTCTCGTTTGAGCCCCGCTCTGCAGCCACTTCTCAAAGACGACAGATATGTGGTCGAGCAGCAATGACACCGTAAATGTCAATTAGAGCTTAGATCGTGCTCAAAAAATCAAGCCCGACCCTAAAAGATCAAGCCCGACCCTAAAAGATCAAGCCCGAGCTTGTGCTCGTTGTGTCCGAGCCTTGCCCGGCCCGGCACATTAACTGTAATTATGAGAACGAGCCTGTAATGAGCGAAGCGGACCGGTGTGACTCATGTTAAAACTAAAATTAACGAAATAAGCTGATAACATCACTGTTTTCCCAGAACGACTGGAAATCAAATTTTGCTGCAATATTGTCCCGTTTAACACTGTGAAGCTGCTTTGAAACAATCGTCATTGTAAAAGAACTAGTATAATAAATAAAGCTGACTTGGCTTGACTCAGCTCAATAATCCACATGGCGCGCGCTCGTGAACCGCTCACCTGTAAAATAATTAAATCCAGCTCAGACATTTATCTGTAGCTCACTTTGTTGTAGCCATTAAACAATGTTTGTCTTCTTTCTTTTTGCATATTATGTTTGAATAGGCCTATTATAATAGTATTTTTACATTTCATCTGATTATGATAAGTGCAAAGATGCGAGTGAGTCCGAAATGATTTTGGTGGTTATATTTAGTTTAATATTAAGTTTTGTTTTGTAGAAAGCATTCTTTCGTTTTGTTTAAATTGTATCTTAATTTTAATAAAGGTTTCTTTGGCCAATTGCCTGGGTTTAATAAATAATATGCAAATGGAAGACATGAATCGTGTCGAAGTCGCGGGAGTGATCGCTTTAATTTCTTATGAACTTGAGCGCGTGTCTCATAAATAAACCGAAAGCAGCAGGCTACTTGCCTCACAGACATATGCGCATAGAAAGCTTAAAATGTCCACTTTTAAACGAAGCATTCGAAACGAAAATATGTAATGAAGCAAAGTGGAGTGTTGACGCGAGCAGCTCATGCGTTTCTGTTCAGAACTGCGCTCCATCACTGCACGAGCTGTGAGTTTAATGCGCATTTTTACATCACTTTAATATATTTTTCTTTCATTTTTTATATTATAATAATTTTATTCTCACACCTTTATTTTATAGTATTTAAAATACAGGCCTATGGTTAGCTTTTATAGACATTTTCAACCGTTTAAGGTTGAGCTATTTTTTTTCCCGTTGAGCTATTTTTTCCCCCAAAGGTTCCTCTTTCGTTTTATTTTTAGCGTTAGTACGCTATTTTAAATGTTTTACAGGTTTCCATGTTTGTATTATTAATAGGCTATTATATTTATAATTTAGCTTAATAGGTAATAATATTTTTAGAGCGTTTTAAAACATTTAGCCAAGCCAATGTGCTTCTCTTTGCGCGTGTATAATGAAAACACAACCTACATCTTATCCATAATTCAATGTTTTGCTTTAACACATATAGGCTACTGTAGTTATGCATCAAAAACACTAAAAAGGTGAGTGTATGGTAACTACTATTTATAATGTATTTGGCAACGCAATGTCCTGTGACTTTATCAGTCGTCATTTTTATGATGTCGATTATCGTCTAATAACACTGACTGTTATCGATATCGACATATTTGCTAGACATCGTCGATATATGATAATATCGTCATATCGCCCAGCCCTACAGTACAGTGTGTATGTAATTCTAATAACTTGCTCTGTTCTGCAAAACACTAGTAATAAAAACGGTACTATGACTAGGGAGCTACGGCTCGAAATAAGTGAAGAAGTTTGGTTGGAGGTATGTACTCAGGCTCATAAAGTCACGAATGCCAATTTGTGGAAGGAATTTCAATGGAAAATAAATAACAGATTTTTCAGAACACCACAAGTCTTGGCTAAAATGAATCCGAATCAATCAAGTCAGTGTTGGAGGGGGTGTGGAGAGACAATGGCTACTCACTCACATATTTTTTGGCAATGCCCTTTGTTGGATAACTTTTGGAAAACCATTTTTACATATATTAATAAAGTATTGAGTGTTGATCTGATAAGAGACCCTCTGATAGCAATCCTAGGGATTAAACCAGTTGTGATACACAGTAGGAAAAAGATGTATTTATTACAGATATTACTGATAGCAGCAAAGAAAGCAATTACAATAAAGTGGCTTAAAAACGAACCACCAAACCAAGCTGAATGGCTAACGATTTTGAGAAATATTTACACTATGGAAAAAATTACATATTCATTGAGATTACAGAGGGAAATTTTTATTGAAAGATTGGCACCATTAATGACGGTGATGGAAGACCATTAGAATTAGCCGAGTATATTTGTCAGGGGAACTTGAATACAACCCATGTTGTTTTAAGTTGATGTTTGTTTTGTTCAAATTGTTACTTTAAATGTTGTTAAATATTTTCTTATTTCTTCTTCTCCTTGTACCTTTGGACAAATTCTTCTGTATAATTGATCACACATGCAAGGATGCGTGAATGTTATGATCCCCTGTAAAGGACATTGTTTCTGTGTGCAAGTAATTGTTGTAAAAGGAGATCTGAAGAACATTCAAAATAAATAAAAAAAATAAGTAACAAAAAAAAAAACGGTACTATATTACAAATATATTTAATGACGTTTATATGCAACCCTTAGTGGGAACGCCCACTAGCGACATGAATCTCTGGCGCTGGCGACATGCAGTGACAAAATCGCTGGCGGTGTGAACGGGGCTTAAATCATGCACATCATGGATTACATAATCAGAGAGTAGCCTATTTCTTTTCGTTTTAAATTGTTAAAAGACATTTCAAGTTTCTTAAGATCTATTTCATGTGAGGCGTACGCTGCGAGGCGTACGCTGAGTTTCGTTAAATTAGGATGAGATGCTCTCCAGTTCACAAGCAATGCGAGTGGCCGCGAGGGCGCCTGCACGATTAGAGCATGTAACGTTAGTAAAATATGCAGCCGAGAATGATTCACACAGACACAGCATTTGACTCGCGCGGCTGAGTCTCTCCCGGCAGAGAGTTCAAGCATCTGTGGACTCGTCCCTTCAGCTCTGGCCCTCTTGCTTTCAGTCCGTGATTAGCTTTTTTGTTTTCTTCATTACAGTAAAAGTAACGTCTGCTTTTCTCTAGTCATTCACAAGTTTCTCACTTCAAACTTTCTTTCTTCTTATCCGTTATGCACAGCGCGCACGGCTCCCGCTCTACTTCTGCCCTAATGCGACTTTTAGTCCAGTGCGACGTATGTTATTTTCCTCTTCATGACGCATATTTTGACTGATGCGACTCATACTCCGGAGCAACTTATAGCCTGAAAAATGCGGTAAGCACTGCATTACAATACTTGCATTTTGCCCCGTCACTCTCATTTTTAATGTGCTCCCACGCTTTCTTTGCTCGCTTCATTGCCCGCTTAGAAAGCTGGTCATGACTTCTTCTTGTGGATATTACAAATGTCTGGGAGCGCTCTGGCGGTCTCTAGGGGTGCAAACATATATTACAACTAAATTCAAGGCACGTCATTGACGCCACTTAACCGAGCAAAATGTTTCACTCGGTTACGCAATTTTTAATGGTTAATCGGTCAATCGGTTAACCATGGACACCCCTAGCCGATATAAATTTTTCATGTTGCTTATTAATTAATTAATTGCTGAAGCTTTTATCACGATATACGATGATATCACGATATTGAAATAAGTTGCAAAAAAAGTATTGTCATAGCATAACAGCTTTAAGAACTATTTTTGTAATAATAAAATAATAATAATAATAATGTTTAAATACAATAATACAATGCACCAAAAATACAGCTCTGGAAAAAATTAAGAGACCACTTAACATCAATGAAGAAATCAATGTTAAGTGGTTTCTTATTTTTTTTCAAAGCTGTAAAAGTACAATTTTCAAACAGATTAAAGTGCAAAAGAATTAGGCTATAAATAACAACAGGTAACAAATTACAATAAGGACTCATTATTTAATGCATTAACTAAGATTGAGCAACAGCTACATTTGTTACAGAAAGTATTATGTTTTTGGTAATGTTAGTTAAAGGGTTAAACATTAAAATGTTTAAGTTTGAAAATAAATAGCCTATTAAGTCTTTAAGTATTAAGTATTTGGTGCTGTGATGAACAACATTGAGATTACAAAAAAATTAAAAAAAAAAAATTATTGAGTGCAATATAAAAAATGTAATAATTGTTAATAAAATTATTTACGATATTTTGAAGTGCTAAGTTTGACGTTTGATGGAGTATTTCTGTGTCGAAAATACTCCTTCCGTTTTCTCACAAGTTTCTGAGAGTTTTTTTCAAGTATGGGTCCGCTTCATGTCAACAGGGCGGAATGTCCTTCTCCTGGAAGAGAGAACAAATGAACGCCCATAAACACTGCAATCACTGCTGTCAAAGGACTTAACCAAATCAACAATGTTACCAAAGAAGTGTGTTTTTGATGGGGCGGTCCCAACGATAAAGGTTCACGGTCATGCTTTGGAAGCAGGTGGTGAGTAAAACTGCTTCAAATGTTTATGTTGTTGGCTCATCGTCTCGTAAGTAAACATCAGTAAACAACATGATCATATATAGTTAATTTATCATTGGAGCATGCAATCTATGGTTTGTGTTTAAAAACATTTGTTTAGCTGACCAATATAGGTGTCTGTTTGTTTATTGTAAAACCACCCAAACATAAACCTAGGGGATGTTCACACAAAGTGTGCTTCGTCATTTAAATGTGCCACTTCATTGTTTTTCTATGTATACACTAGTCTGACGTGCAAAACCGTTTCGCTTGCTACTGTTAAGGTTTAGTCGCATACAATAGTCCATAAACCAAATCATGTCCTCATAAACCACGAGTAAACGCACATAAATGTTGACAAGCCACTAAATACAGTACAGAAATACAGAGACGGATGTCCTGATGTTGCTGCTTCTCCTGTTCAATTTATTTCAGCCTCTGGATCTGATTTTGGATCATGTATATATTAGTTGAATCTGAATGATAGCCATGGTTTATTAGGGTAACGTTTTTTTCTTGAGGATGTCACAGCTTTCAGACACTCATGCAATAGCTTCACACGCTCGTGATTCTTTAGCTCCGCCCACACGATACACAGAGGTGTCAAATGACGAAGTCCAAATGTACAAATACTTTGTTACCTTACTTAAGTAGAAATTTTGGGTATCTATACTTTACTGGAGTAATTATTTTTCAGCCTACTTTTTACTTCTACTCCTTACATTTACACGCAATTATCGGTACTTTCTACTCCTTACTTTTTAAAAACAGCCTTGTTACAACTCTTTCATTTCATCTTGTTTAAAAATAAATAAAAAACTATGCAGATAAATCGCGTCATCCGGAGAGTGTGAATTTGATTGTGGTTGGATGAGAAGTGTAAACGTATACCATTCCAACACCCTATTGGTTAGTACGCGATCCATCGCGCTCGCACATAATTCAAAGCACAAATCACACACAGTGTTGCCAGATTGGGCGGGTTCCAGCGGACAAGCACACACTTTCAGCCAAGAAAATTTAGAAATCATTTAATTTTTTAGATAATTTGAAGATCATTTTTTGTTTGTTAAATTATTATAATTTTTTTTTTAAAGTGACAACCAAGCAGTCAGTGCTCGACAGTGGGTTTGAGGTGAAAATTGTCCCGAAGCCTGGCCCTATAGGGAGTAAAAAAGTCGTGGCCTGTCGGGTTCGGGCAGAAACGTAGGGCTCTAAATCGTCGACCCAATCTGGCAACACTGATCACACATGTAGCCTACATTTACATTCCAATAAAAGTTGTTGATAACATGCCCCTGAAGTTTGACTTTTTGTAACATTACATTGCTTTTTGTAACATTACATGCATTCATTTTCAATGGGTATATATGCGGCCACATTTTTCAACATTAACATTTTAATACAACATTATAGTCATTATGGCCTTTAGAAAACGTTTTTTAAGGTGGTGGGGTAGTGCACTATAGGCCCCTGTGGTGTGGCCTAAGCTTTTGTCTTTAATGGCATTTTTCCCCTTACATTACTTTTACGTTTATACTTTAAGTAGTTTTGAAACCAGTACTTTTACACTTAGTACTGTTTGCTACTTAACTGTTTGGCCAGTAGTGAACAGTAGTAAACTGTTTACTACAGTTTACTACTTAAGTAAAAAGCTTGAGTTGATACTTCAACTTCTACAGAAGTATTTTTAAACTCTAGTATCTATACTTCCACTTGAGCAATGAATGACGATACGCCTCCATCCGCTCGTTTTTTTCGGAAAGACTCGGTACTGCAATACTACTCTATGGGTACTCAAGATTGAAGTGAAGATTGTGAAGAAGACCTTTCATATGTTAATAACACTAAGGTGCTGGCTGTTCTCAGAGGTAGTAGGGGAGGTGGTAGGGGAGGACTTCAGGATTGAGAATTATTATACGTTATATCACAATATCACAATATATTTACTTTAATCTGCTTACCTGTTTTTTTTTTTTACGTTAACTGTAACAAATTACAGTTACCAGATATTTATATCCTTATTACGTAACACCATTACATGTATTGTGTTACTCCCTAACCCTAAATAGGGTCTATACTGAATTTGATAATTTAATATCACCATCTTAATATTTTAAAGCCAAGCTAAGCATTTTATTTTACCAACTTCCTACAATGGCCTTTTCATTTTACATTATTTCAACCTCCTTGCCAACTCACCATGCCACAGTTGAGGTTCTTGTTCACCTTGCAGAAAGTGTGAGGAGGAGTCTCGCCCTTGTTTGTGATGATGACACAGATGTCAGTCACAGCCAGTGAGTTCTGGGGCTGGACAGGGGGCGCTCTGCGGTATGTGATGAATATGCGCTGAGATGTGGCAGAGCTGTTGTTCACATTTGCACAGCGGCCAAACGGTGTGGCCTCAATTACCTCACAACCCTGAATGAGACGCTCTTTACCCTCATACAGGACCCTACAACAAAGAACAAACAGTGATCAGCAAATTAACATTTAAAGAAACAAGAAATGGAAAGTTCCGTTAGCGTGCTGCAGTTTTGTTGTTTGCTGTTTTAAATGCTCGATCTCTTTAAATCAGAATGGATTCTTTCAAATTTATGATATTTAGAACTATATCTTAATAATATATCATTATAATTATAGTTATCATACATAGTGTGAACTGGCTTTTAGGCTGTGCTCTAGCATAAAATGGCAAATGATTGTTGAATGACTACAGGTGAAAAAGGTTTGTGGAAACCGATTAGGGTAAACAGGGTTTCAATGTTGTCTTTTCTGAGTACACCAGTGTACTGTGGGTGTTGAATCACAATCGCACCATGTTCATTTGTTGGCCAGAGGAGACCTGGCCCCCCGACTCTGCCAGTTTTCTCAAACGTTTTTTTTCTCCATTTTGTCACCTGATGGAGTTTGGGTTCCTTGCCACTGACACTTCAGGCTAGCTTAGTTGGGGACACTTAATATTCAACAATATTTTTTATCTAACTGTACTGACAGTGTTTTACAAGAACTAAACTGAGCTGGACGATGACATGTTTTGCAGAAATGCTTTACAGATTAAATTAAATTTAATAATTGAAGATTTTTACAAAAAAACTGAATCAACACTGAACTTCAGCTAAACGACAGGAGAAATGCATAATTTTCCTGTTATCACTGTAAAGCTGCTTTGAAATCATCTGTATTGTATGAAGTGCTACAGTGCCCTTCACTAATATTGACACCCTTGGTAAATATGAGCAAAGGTGGCTGTGAAAATAAATCTGCACTGTATATCAATTTGATCTTTCATTAAAAAATAAAAAATAAAATAAAAAAACGAACAAAATGCTAACCTTTGATTGAAGTAAAACAATTGAGAAGTGGGGAGAAACTCACATTATGAAACAATAAATGTTGGGCACAATTATTGTCACCCGTAGAAATTTGTGTGAGTAAAATATCTCTGAATTACAAACCCAATTCCAAAAAAGTTTGGGAAACTGTACAAATTTATTTTATACCAATAAAAATAGAATGCAATGAGGTAGAAGTTTAAAATGTCAATACAAAATATTCAGAATACAACATAGATGACATATCAAATGTTTAAAGCTGCGATCCGTAACTTTTTGTGCTCTAGCGGTTAATAAACAGAACTGCATGGGTCTTAAGGAAGAACATTGTAGCTGGAGCTACTTCTCTCTGTTTATGTCTATGGCGAGTCACGCAAGGACCATGCACCTCCACAGCGGTACCTACCAGTCTGGCCTGAAATAGTCCCAATATAAACACTTATTATAATTGTACCATAATGATTCAGGGTAAGACAAAAACACGGTTTGGAAAATGGATTCATGTTGTACATTCTCATTATATCATTTTTTTATAAATCTTGAACACAAAAAAAATTATGGACAGCAGCTTTATCTGAGAAAATATATCCTTTAAAGGACAAAAGCGGATTTTTAAATTTCATGGCATCACCTTTTTATAACAGTCTGCAAACGTCTGGGGACTGAGGAGACGAGTTGATCAAGTTTAGGAATAGTAATGGTGTCCCATTCTTGTCTAATACAGGGTTGGTGAACTGTTTTAGGTCTTTTATGTTGCATCTTCCTCTATATAATGTGCCAAATGTTGTCTATGGGTGAAAGAACTGGACTGCATGCTGGCCATATCAGTACCTGGATCCTTTTTCTACGCATCCATGATGTTGTAATTGATGCAGTATGTGGTCTGGGATTGTCATGTTGGAAAATGCTAGGTCTTCCCTGAAACAGACGACATCTGGATGTGAGCATATGTTGTTCCAGAACTTGGACAACCTTTCGGCATTAATGGTGCCTTTCCAGATGTGTAAGCTGCCCATGCCACACAAACTCATGCAACCCCATACCATCAGAGATGCAGGTTTCTGAACTGAGTGCTGATAACAACTTGGGTTGTCCTTGTCCTCTTTAGTCCGGATGACATGGATTCCCAGTTTTCCAAAAATAACTTCAAATTTTGATTTGTCTGACCACAGAACCGTTTTCCACTTTGCCACAGTCAATTTTAAATGAGCCTTGGCCCAGAGAAAACGCCTTCGCTTCTGGATCATGTTTAGATATGGCTTCTTTTTTGACCTATAGAGTTTTAGCCGGGGACAGCGAATGTCAATAATGTTTTCTGGAAGTATTCCTGAGCCCATGTTGTGATTTCCATTACAGTAGCATTCCTGTATGTGATGCAGTCACGTCTAAGGGCCCGAAGATCACAGGCATCAAGTATGGTTTTCCGGCCTTGACCCTTACTCACAGAGATTGTTCCATAGTCTCTGAATCTTTGGATGCTATTATGCACTGTAGATGATGATAACTTTAAAGTCTTTGAAATTTTTCTCTAAGAAACTCCTTTCTGATATTTCCACTATTCACTCTCCACTATTTTTTACCGCAGCATTGGTGATCCTCTGCCCATCTGGACTTCTGAGAGACAATGCCACTCTTTTTATACCCAATCATGTTGCCAATTGACCTAACAAGTTGCAAACTGGTCCTCCAGCTGTTCCTTATATGTACATTTAACTTTTCCGGCCTCTTATTGCTACCTGTCCCAACTTATTTGGAATGTGTAGCTCTCATGAAATCCAAAAAGAGCCAATATTTGGCATGACATTTCAAAATGTCTCACTTTCAACATTTTATATGTTATCTATATTCTATTGTGAATAAAATATAAGTTTATGAGATTTGAAAATTATTGCATTCCTTTTTATTCACAATTTCTACAGTGTCCAAACTTTTTTGGAATGGGGTTTGTATATATTGCCATATACATGTACGTTTTTTCATGTTCCACAGATGAGAAAACAACAATAGCCAAATTCCCTTAATCATCATCACAATGAGTAAAACCAAAAAATATAGTTCTGATGTGCAGCAAAAGATTGTTGAGCTTTCACAAAATAGAAAGTGGCATAAAAAACAAAAAAACAAAAAAAACAAAATAATTGGAAATCCTCATTTCTACCTTAACCTCTTAATCCGCATCGGATCGTGGGCGGGGAGTCTGATGCAAGTGTGCGTGTCTCTAAAAATAATTTGTTTGATTTATATAGCGCTTTTCAAGGCACTCAAAGCGCTTTACATAGAAGGGGGAATCTCCTCAACCACCACCAATGTGCAGCATCCAGACACAGGAGGAGACACAGTGATGAAGCCAATCAGGAGAGTGGAGAGGAGAGATAGTGATGAAGCCAATCAGGAGAGGGGGGATATTTGGAGGCCAATCATGTCCATTTTCAATGAAATGGCGATTAAGGGAGCGCGTTACTGGATGCTAAAGCTGTCAGTCAAATGGCCCATGCTTTTAGTTGGATAAGCCAGTCAATGCCTAGCCAGCATAGGTTTGATTGATGGATGTAGTAACAAATCAAAAGACATTATTTTGCACAGTGTTTGTAAGAGATGCTGTGAGCAGTATTGATGAATACAGCTGTTCTTAGCGTCTCCATAGTATCCCACTAACACACAACACGCAGACTAAATGACAGACGGTTTTTATCAACTAAATGGGCTTTTTTACACTTGTAAATTCTGTAAATATTTGCTTTAGTTTTCAGGGACTGCAAATGCATTATAATTAGCAGTTTATTGCAGATTTATTTGAATAAAAACTACTCTTTACTATTACACAAATGTTCTAATATAATTGGCCTTTTTTGAAAGGACGCCTAGTCTTTTTTTTTTACATAAAAGCTTACAGAAGCTACATTTTTGAGAGAATCATCCTCAAATTTTAATCAAAGCATGATCAGACATTCAGTTTTATATTTAGGTTATTTTCAGGGCCTTAAAATTAAATTCTCATTTTTTTCCATAAGGGAATAATAAAAATATAAAAACGTGAGTCACTTACATGCATATTTCCCCATGTTTTAATCTGTCCCTATACTACTTTGAGGTATTATGACTTTTGGGTAATCATTTGAATGCATTGATTTGAAGTGTCTAGTTTAAAATAAGACCAAATTTATGGATATAGACAATAGGGTTTAAAAGCTGCAGACATTTTATTTGGGGTATATCGTTTTTTTTTTAATTCTCAAAAAAATTAGAGCAATTATTAGGAATTTCAAATCAACTAAAGACATCAATCAATCAATCAATCAATCAATCAACATTTATTTATACAAAATGTATACAAGTTTTTACAATACAAATCTGCCTGAAAGAGGACGTGTATATTGTCCTAATGCATGGTGAGGAGGAGAAAATGAGTGCCCAAAGACCTTTCAAGGATCTTAACTGGAGAATTGCAGAGAATAGTTGAGATATGGTAGCCTGACAAGCCAGACCTACATCAAGATGTTTGGTCTGGAAACTCACCATTGACAGGGCTCAATCTGAGGGGCGGGATAAACGGTTGTCTTTCAAACTCCCTCTGCAAGGGCAGGCTTGCAATTGGATAGCGCTACAATGTGATCACGCCTGGGTGCTTACAGACGCTTGGCTGGCTGCTCAGTTCAACGAGTATAAAAATAATTATCTTAAACCTATTTAAACCGTTAAATAAACAGGTTATTGAGCTGTTTACATTGTCATATACAGTAAACGACTACGCACAGCAACAGGAAATAAAAATGAATGCAAAAAGTGAGAAAAGAGTGAGAAAATTAATTAAGTAATAACAAGTTTAAACTGTTTTCATTTTGATATACACATTTAAATTAATATTCCAGTTTCATTAATGGCATTATGCACTGAAATTACATAAAGTCATTACTTAGAATTTAAACAAAAATTATATGAATTTAGATGTAGATTTTGTACATTTTTCCCTGTGACACTTTCTCCACCACTGGTGTTAGAGAACTCGGCCGGCTGAACTGAGCAGCCAAGCGTCTGTAAGCACCCAGTCATGATCACGTTCAATTGACTGCTTTAATTGTGAGAACCCCCCCCCCTAAAACGTTTATCATACAAAAAAATAGATTCATAACAATAAAATAATATATTTCCTTGCCAATACAGTGATAGAGAGCACGTAAAACTTGTAGCTCAAGTCAAACAGTGGCTAGCTGAACTGAGCGGCATGAGTGGCTTTGTGACGTCAACTTCCCTCTTCGATTAATTGGCTACGGGATGAGCTGTCAATCTAGAACTAGTGGACCAATGGTGACGCTAAGATCCGCCCCTGATTTACATGAAACTCGAATTGCAACATTTGGAAACGCAAGCGCAGAATGTGGAAACAAGAGTAAAGGAGAAAAGAGCGCACGCGTACAATTTTTTTTAAATAAGAAAACATGATTTTGTATGCGATTCAGATAATTTTGAATACATGATTCAGTTTTGAGCAATATAACTTTAAACTTGTTTAAATGTTTGACTCACGCTTGTTATTTGTATTTATATGACCACGTTGTATGTGATTCTGGGTAACTTTGCATTGATTTTTCAGTTTTGTGCGTTATATTTTCACGTGTTTTTTAATTTTTTATTCACGCTTATTATTTTTTAATGCTTGACTGCAATACAATTGGTGGGAATCTGATCCCATAGCAGGTGGATGAGAGATGAATCGTGTTTGTTTAATAAAGACATTTTGTGAGCCCTGTGGGCAATTAATTCTCATTAAATATTCAAATCTTATCCCATCCTAGCTATGGTTGTTTACTTCCAAGTTTATAGTGCGGCACACCCATCAAAACCAGGGCAGAAAATAGCTTATTACTTATTAATTCTAATGATTTTGAATGTAAAAACCATAAAAACGTCATAAGTTGACCTCAGACAACAGTACACATAAAAAAATACTCTTTACAAAAACAGCAGCCACATCAACACAAGTTGTTTGGGAGGGTTTCAAGAAAAACCCTCCTCGCTCATCCAAAAACTAACTCCAGTATAAAGAGATTTTTGGCAGCAGGATAAAAAGTACACCACCATGCCCATAGTTAAATATACTGCTGGATCTTTAATGTTGTAAGCTTATTATTTTTCTAGAGGTCCTGGACATCTTGTTCAGATTCATGGTATCATGGATTCTAGCGGATACCAATAGATAAACAAATCAAAACCTGACTGCTTCTGCTAGAAATCTTATTATGGGCCATGGTGGGATCTTCCATTAGGACAATGATCCAAAACAAACATAAAAATCAACACAAAAATTAGTCATTGAGCACAAAATTAAGCTTCTACCATGGCTGTCCCAGTTTCTTGACCTGAATCCAATAGAAAATTAGTGGCGTGAAGTGTACAACTGAAGAGAAGAAGCTGGGAAACTGAAGGATCTGGAGAGATTCTGTATGAAGGAATAGTATTTGATCTACTGTTAGGTGTTCTCCAAACTCATCAGGCATTATTTAAGAAAACTTAGAGCTGTTACCTTGGGAAAAGGACATTGCAATAACTGGGTGGCAATAATTTAGGCCATCATGAATTAGAGAAAAACATTTATTTTATTAAGTGAGTTTATCTTCACTTTTTTATTGTTTAAATTCAACATAAGGTCATAATTTTTTTTCTTTCTTTTTTGCAGTCTATACTATTCCATTAATTGTATTTTTTATGACACCCTCCTGCTACGTAATTTACATTTACATTTATGCATTTGGCAGACGCTTTTATTATTTTAATAAAAAAGCGACTTACATTGCATTCAAGGTACATTTTTTTTACATTATTGTCAGTTCTTGCTTTCCCTGGGAATCGAACCCATGACCTTGGCCTTGCTAGCGCCACACTCTACTGGTTGAGCTACAGGAAAGCCTGTAATGTATAGCAAGGTTGTTGATTTTATTGATTGATTGATTGATTGATTGATTGATTGATTGATTGAGCTTTCTGAACTTAAAACATAAAATAATTATTTTTATATAAATATAAAAGTTCAATATCATTTAAAAACACTTTACAATAAGTTTTTGTTTATTACCATTAGTTAATGTATTAAATAACATGATTAACAATTAGCAATACAGTACATTTGGTATAGTATTTATTAATCTTTGTTAATGTTAGTTAAAAAATACAGTATTCCATTGTTTGTTCATGTTAGTTCAAAGTGCATTAACTAATGTTAACAAATACAACTTTTGATTTTAAGAATGTTTTAGTAAACACTGTAATTATAATTAAGTAAGATTAATAACTATTGTAGAAGTATTCTTCATTTTTTGTTTATGTTAACTAAAGTAGTTAACTAATGTTAATAAAACCTTAGTGTTATTGTTAAAAGGTTAGTTGGAAAAGTTAAAATTCTGTCATTAATTACCCATGTGCCATTTAAAATCCTTCTGTTGAACTTCGAAATGCATGTAATTGTGCAGCTATACCCTGCAGCTATAATATATATATATATAGCTAGAAAAAAAAAACATTACATATTTTCATTGATTAAAATTATTTGCTTTGAAATAGTGAAAATTACTCAAAACTAAAATAATGAGTCAGGTTTATATTCAGAATCATAAAAACATATGGTAATCTGTTGTAGCACCATAGTACTAAATAATAGGCATTGTGCTGTTTAGACACCCAATTATGCGAGAAACTCTCTCTAGACTGCAGAGAGCACAAATGGGTAGTATGCAGATCTGAAAAAAAATTAGGAGAATACTGCAACATTATCAGTTTCTTTATTTTACTATTTATAGGTATGTGTTTGGGTAAAATTTACATTTTTGTTTTATTGTATAAACTACTGATAACATTTTTCCCAAATTCCAAATAAAAATATTGTAATTTAGAGCATGTATTTGCCAAAAGCAACAACTGGTCAAAATAACAAAAAAGATGCAGTGTTGCCAGACCTTGAATAACGGAAAGAAAATAAGTTCATATTCATTTTAAACAACACAATACAAACGTTTAACTTAGGAAGAGTTCATAAATCAATATTTGGTGGAATAACCCTGATTTTGAATCACAGCTTTCATGCTTCTTGGCATCAGTCTTTCATATGTTGGGTGACTTTATGCCACTCCTGGTTAAAAAAAAATCACGCAGCTCGGATTTGTTTGATGGCTTGTGACCATCCATCTTGATCACATTCCAGAGGTTTTCAATAGTATTACGGTCTGGAGATTGGGCTGGCCATGACATGGTTTTGATCTGGTGGTCCTCCATCCACACCTTGATTGACCTGGCTGTGTGGCATGGAGCATTGTCCTGCAGGAAAAAAACTGTCCTCAAGAGTTGGGGAACATTGTCAGAGCAGAAGGAAGCAAGTTTTTTTTTTTTTTTCAGGACAACCTTGTACGTGGTTTGATTCATGCATCCTTCACAAAGACAACACCAATCCTAACCATTAGACGACTAGGTGTTGGACAAAACTGGAAATTGGACTAATCAGAGAAGATGACCTTACTCCAGTCATCTACAGTCCAATCCTTATGGTCTCTTGCAAACCTCAGCCTGGCTCTTCTTTGCTTCTCATTGATGAATAACTTTTTTCTAGCTTTGCACGACTTCAGCTTCAGCCATGCCCCTAGGAGCCGGTTTTGAACTGTCTGAATATGTCACTAGAAATGTAGAAATCATGTTAATTTCAAATACTTATATAACTGATAACAGTGGTCCGACCAGGATATTGTCATTTAAAAGTTGTCATTGCAGCCCTCAACTGATGTTGATGTTGACATGTTGTGTTTTGGTCTAAAGCTCCACCCTCCACCTATCTACCAATCACAAAATCAGTAGTGTTTCGGCATTCGGGTTGCCAGATCTGCTCTAGTTACCACAGCTGCAGCTACAAACATTCCTGTTGAATTCTGCCGCCAATCTGGTAACCTAGAGTCAAGGGGGAGGGGGAGACGGGATACACCGCTCTACAGTAATTTGAATTGCAGTACCAGTTTTGGTCATAATCTTACATACACTTACTTTCACTTCAGCTCTGCAGCACATTTTGCATTTTTTTTAGATATTATAAATATAAATATATATATTTATTTATTTAAAAATCTATATATATATATATATTTTATCAGTTTGGTCTACAACCTTTCTGGAAGTTTCTGTTGATTCTATAAATTGGCACTAACAGGGGAAAAAATTATTTTCTTGATATCTCCTTCTAAAAAAAAGTTATTGAGATTTACCTTTCCAAAGTATCTAATAACTCCTACTCATCTGCATTGACATAAGCTTGCCACTAGGAAATCCAAAAGAAGGTTCTGCCTCTTCAACTTTGTAAAGGGAGATCTCCGGCTCTGATTGGTCTAGAAGCATGACCGACATGTCTATAGAGCGCTGAGATTCTCAGCTTTTTTGTCATATAATGCAATGTGATGACATCATCAAAAATCGCGGCTAACATCGACAATCAAAACAATTGACAATCGACAATCTTATTAAAGATAATTTGTTTTCACCTTTAACAATTAGAAAGCATTCCAATTACTATTCCACTCAGAAGTATCTGTGGCCGGTTGCACCAGCAGTGTTACAACTTAGTGCCTATTTACGTCAAAACTAGGCTAAGTTACAACTTATGCACTACTAAATATTTTTGCGTTGCACCATTGAACTTAGTTGAAACGTAAACCTACGTATAAACTAATTATTTACAGAAGCCTTCGATCAGGAGTAACAGTTGGAATAGATAATAGCAGACAGACTGAACTGCATAATAAAGCTCGTTTTACATGACAGACTTCAATTCTACATATATGACACGTATATTATAATGCATTTACACTTAGGCTACTTATATTTTAAGAGAGAAAACATTATGTGAATAGATTACTTTGTTAGCGGCTCTTTAACATGAAACAGCTGTGTGCCGCGGCGGGCATCTGTCCCATCGCCCCGTGTTGTGCAAGTCATGATGTTAGTTACAAACTAGCTAGCAGTTACTAAGTCTCTAGTGTGGACTTTACGTTCAAATTTAAGAAAGAACTTACGAATGACTGGTGCAACCCTACCCTGGTCACCATTGTATTAAGCTTTTCAGTTTTGATC
The DNA here is from genome assembly GCF_024679245.1 of Pseudorasbora parva. NCBI lineage: Eukaryota > Metazoa > Chordata > Actinopteri > Cypriniformes > Gobionidae > Pseudorasbora > Pseudorasbora parva. The sequence goes on along the minus strand of NC_090172.1, from coordinate 18,101,760 downwards.
ATCACCTTTGCACATTTTGTCATCAACTTAAAAGGTCCTGCTGTAAGGTTGCATGATTATGACAAGAATTTCCAACCAGCCTGGGTGTCAAAAAAACCTTTTTTGGACTTCATGATTAACTTCTGTTTGGATAATAATCTGTTCAAGGGTACAGGTACACAGAGGGACAGATATTAACAGTAAAAACTCACCCAACGTCAATGAGTGGGGGCTTTCCATGACCCCTCTTGTAACACAAGAAGAGTTCTGGACTCTTGAGGCTGCCATGGTTGAGATTGGCTGGCTGGCCGCTGTAGGTGACCTCAATGCATGTGAACCCTTCAGGCACTGTTTCTCCTGCAGACTTGTTGATGACGGCCAGGTCTATGATAGGTGCCTTGGGTCCACTGGACTTGGTTTCAGATAGATCCTGCTCTAGTGGTGTGGACTCGTCTGTGAGGCCAGCTACAACGAAGTAGTCCGTCACACGGTGACCCTTATCCTCAATCATGGCTGGATAGACCTGTTTGGAGAGAAGTAATTGTTGATTTTGTGTATTTATAAATTTTGGGAGTTTTAGGGAATTCAGTCAATCAAACTGGTGAAGATGGTGGGGGTTCTTGAGACCTTATTTAATACTACTGCTACTACTACTAATAATAATACAAATATTAATATTATAAAACATGCATAATTCTGACAGACGTAAAACACATGGTTTGCAACACTCAAAGTGATCTGCTGAAATCAAAATGATAAGTGACAGCTAATGAATGGGAATGCCACTTGCACATGGCAGTTCCATCCACTACCAAAAGAACCAACTGGCAGTGGCCTTAGTCTTCAAGGTTTTGTTTTACATGAAAGGCTAAACTAATGAATTATTACAAACAATAATTTCAGTTTATGCTGCGTGAGAAACACTGTTCTAGCATGAAACTCTAGATGGCGCAGGCTGATAGATCTTTAACTAATTTGGTAGCTGATTGATTGCTGTTGCATCAGCGGTAAATGAGCTGTAACATAACATTCAAACAATTACTGGTGTGTCGCTGTTGGATCATTTTGTGTCAACTAAACCAGAGGTCCTCAGCTTTTTTCTGTATAAAAAAAAAGACATGCATAAATAGTGATTAAAGTCAAAGTATCACTGAGTAATCAAATATTTTGTAGAGGAGGGTCAAAATGACAATTTGCAGCCCATTTACAGGGGTTAAAATGACTTCAGAAAGATATTTTTATACTGAAAGACTCTGAAATACACTGCCGCTTCAATATATATTATAGTTATTTGAAAAAATAACCATGTTTACGTTGGTTAACCATGTCATTATACACATTTGTGTCCTCATAAACCATATACAAGAACACACACAGACTAACAGCAGCCCTGACAGGAGGAGGACAGAGTAAAGGTACACAGGACCTACAATTTCTACACTTTTATTAGCCCCGGGTCCAGTGGACCCGAACATCCTGTGTGTAATATAAATGTGTAGGGGCGGTGAACAGTGCGTGGTCATTGAAAATGTGTTCTGATATATTTTCCTCACAGAAAATGAGCCAAGGCCAATGAGTCTCAGTTTGAAAAAAAATAATTTATCATATAATTTTTCTTTCGATAAAAAATGAAAACGGGTCCAACAGACCCGAACACCATACAATGGTTAAAACAATCTAAATTTCCACCACAAAGTGAAACAGCCAATCAGAGCAAAACTCTGCATTAATATGGATGACTCTTCCAAATAAGGCAAAAACAGAGCATTACACCCTGGGGACAATTTCTAGGGTTGTAAACTGACCTGTAAAACTGTATCTGGACAATTTTTGACCTTAAATAAGCCACATACCCTCTATTTAGATATCAGAGAACAATTTAAAATATTGTTTCAAATCATTCTAGGGCACCTTTAAAGAAGAATGTTTGAAGAACAAATACTGAAACTAGAAATTAAGACATGTTAATGTCATTTTAGATTCTTGTTCGGTAGCTTCAGAAGCTATTAAAAATCCCTTCTTCCAAATATCCCTGAAAATGATGAATTATATGATCACAACCATTTAGTCACTGGCTTGATCTATGCAAGCATAACCAACAAAAATGTCTGACCATACATGAGTCTAGCCAGATATGTTTAAGCTTTGTTTGTACCAATCCTGGGTTTTAGGTACCATTGAAGTGGTTTGGCTTTTAGCAGTGTTCATCTCCATAGTAACTTACGCTCCACGGCTAACTTGCGCTAGAGTAGTTATATTCTTGGATCTCAAACTGAAAATTGTACTTATTAGCTGTGAGCAAAATGACACACCTTTGACACACGTCTTTTAACAATGCTTATTTATAATTTAAAAAAAATTATATTTCGATATAATTTATGTAATTATTATACCCCTAATCAATTACACATGTATTATTTTAGTTCAATCAATCAATCATTATTAGGCACTTTGTTCAAATTAATATAAATAGCATAAAGCCAAAGCTTATAGCAAATAGCCAAAGCTTTAAAATCAATAAATAGAGCTATACAAATATTACATGTGAGCTTAAATGTTCAATTCTCTCTATATTAACTTAACTAATTTCATAACTTTTACTTGCATTGACATAGAAAGATTTCTCTTTAAGTTGTCCTCTTTATATAACCATATATTTTTTAACTTTGCCTATCAAGTTAAATTTGACATCGCCAGCTTTTAATCTAAATCAATACCACGCGCCAATACCATCTTTGCACCCGACTCTCCTGTTTCCTGAGTTCATTTGACAACTGTGGTAGATTTGCCATTGTCCCTGCCATTGTTACTTGCACTGCATGGTACATGTCTAGCAAATCTATCTCCGTTGGTAGACAGTAATGTAATAATCACATGTAATAAATTTAAGGAGATAGTCACGCTTACGGAGAACATTTCAGAATTAGAGACAAACCTCCAGACTTTATGTGAGAGTAGTGAGAATGTAACAGCTTTAGACAATGATTTGGATACGACTAGCTTAGTGAACTCTGTACATTGTTCGGTTCCGTGAGAGGGGGACGATGAGAAAGCAAAGTTGAGGAACAAAAAAACACTCTTTCAATCCAATTATAACATCAAACAGGTTCTCCCCACTCATTGACGCACCCACTGAGGATCCTGTTGAAAGTGCCCTAGTTATTGGCGATTCTATTACACGGAACGTGAAAATAGAGACATCATCCTCAATGCCACTGTGGTCACGTTTACCGGAAGTCAGAGCGCCTGTTAGTGTAGTCTAGCAACTCTCAATAGACTTCTAAGTGGGAAAAAACAAACTCTCTATGAGAGAGGATGGCGAATCGGATTTTTGAATCGGCTTTGGCCGATTTTGGAAGACTTGGGAGTTAAGCTTTTCTTTGAGAAAAGAACGACACTGAAATCATTTTTTAAGAAGGTAAGATGTGTTCAGAGTTTTGCAGACCGGAAACGGCGAAACTTTGATCTATCAACTAGCTCCGCTTCACGTTGCCCTGGTTGGTCGTAGCGCTATCCAATTACGGAGAGGGAGTTTCAAAGGAAAACCGCTTATCCCACCCCTCCAATTGAGCCCTGTCAATGGTGAGTTCCCATACCCAACATCTTGATGTAGGCCTGGCTTGTCTAGCTACCGGTGCTGCTCTTCTCTCCAGTTATTTGGCACATAGTCTTTGAACTAAACATTGACTCACTGGGGCCGAGGTCGGAAGCAGACAGACCGGCTAAACCGACTGTCTGCTAGCTGTCTTACGTCACCAGAATCAGATGAATTCCAACACATAGAGACTCTTTCACCTAGATATTATCACATTGAGATTGTGTCTGTTCCCCAAATTAGTAAATACAACAACAACAAAAAATCAAAACCAATCAACATTAAAAATGCAATTGATGTCCAACAAATAAACAACAGATATAATACAGATGAACACATTTTTATTATTATTTTTTTCTTTTTAATAATCTGTCATTGAAACAATGGTTTTGCTTTAGAATGTGTTTAGAACTCACTCTGAACTCACTCACTCGCATTCACTTTCAATGTCGTTACGTTTATCGTGTTGGTGCTGTAGCCAATAGGCCATCTTACCGGGGCTCCAGTTCACTCAGCACTACAGTGCTGTAATTTAAGCCAATGGTTCTTCAGTTGCTATACAAAAAGTTTATATTTGGCTAATCATCATTGTTGAATTTTATGGTTTGGGGCGCTGAAAATCTCGCTCGTTGTTCTAAGATTAGAAAAGTGCACCTGCTGAACCACAGGACAATCAGCCTTGCAGGCAGCGCGGGCGACGTTGAGTAGCACTAATGTAGTTGTGGGAGTTAAACTAGCCCCAAATTAAGTTAAACTGCTACGAAAGAAGAACATTAGCAGAAAAACTCCTTGTAAAAAAAGAACTTGGACCAGACAAGCCACAAGGAAATAGGTGTGAGAAAAGGAGAAAAACTACAACAGAAGCTTTTCCTGCGTTTGGTTTGATTGAAAGGCTTGGCTAATTAGCTGTGGTTATGCTTTCCTTGCTTACTGTTTAAAACAAGAGCTTGTGATAGCTCGTGGACACAGACCTGAAACATATTTCTCTCCTACTTACTCTTTGAACCACACACACGCACACACAAAATCTCTCTCTCTCTCTCGCTTGTGAGTCTCAACGTGCTCAAAGACTGTAAAGAGACCAAGTGGTCAGATGTGTTTGGGCCAGACTCGTCCCCTAGAGGATGCTGGAGGTCTCTGTACAAACCTCCTATAGAGAAACGCACTGCGGATCTCCAATGGAGGGTTGTACACTGGGCGGTAGCTACAAACAGACACGTGGCACATATTGACCCCACTGTATGGAAAGAATGTCTTTTTTGTGGCACTGAAGAATCGGTAGATCATTTGTTTTCACATTGTTTAAGGTTAAGAGAATTGTTTCAGGTCTTGGGTGGTTTAGAGATTGGGGTGTAGTTTTGAATAATTTGTTTGTTTTTTTTTGGACCAAAATATGTTGCATCAGACAGAAAAAAGAGCTTGTTAATTCATTTTGTGATTGGAGGAGCAAAGATGGCAATCTGGTTAACGCAGAAAAGAAAATTGAAAGTAGAGGGGGAGATAGGTCCTGAGGTGGTCTTAAAGGCTCTTATAGCAACCAGAATCAAGGCAGAGTTTGCATATTTTAAACTAATGGATAATGTGGACAGATTTATTGAAATTTGGTCTTTGAATAATGTTTTGTGCTCAGTGGATTATGAAAATGAGCTGGTATTAAATTTATGAGGTTTCTTTTGTGACTGTAAAAAAAACTTAAATGAGATTTGTAATTTCTTTTAACACTTTGTCATGACTATGTGATTGTATGAGTTTCAGAGGGGGTATATGTGTGTATCTACCAATGGACTTATGACAAAATAGATATTTATGAAGAATGTCTCTAGTGTAAATATAAATAAAGGTGTGTTTAAAAGTCTCTCTCTCTCAATGTAATGTAACTGTGTGTTTGCTTTCATACTAGTTAAAATGTTAAAATCATCTTTTTTCTTTGTTCACTTCAAGAATGTTGTCCCACCCTCTCTTTGAGAGCATTCTCTCTTTGGTATCAACACAAGTTGCGTTTCCATTACAGATTTGCGAAAAACTTTTGCGATATTTCTTAAATGTCGATAAAAAACTGTTGCGAAATGACAGCGTTTCCATAGCTGCAGTTATGCGACTAAAACATATTACTTTCCTCTCGCGATAGGTCATTCCAAAATGATGGTACTTGGTAGGTTTGTATATCCCATCCATCACACTAGCCATTATTATTATTGGAAGGAGACGTGTGTGTTATCCCAGCATTAATGGCAAGGAAAGCCCCTTAGGTTACTTAAGCGGCACGGATATGAGGTGTGTGTGTGTGTGTGTGTGTGTGTCAGATCTGCTTCAAGGTCTTCATGATAATGTGGCATTTCTGTGTTTAGCATCCAGTATTACTGTAATCCTATTGTCTTTTATGAGTTTAATAAAAAGCTCCGTCTCGTCTTCTCTCCAAACCGAACCATCATCTGTAAAGAATGATCGACTTTTACGCGCGCCAGTTTGACGCGAGTAGAGCGAAATGTTTGAATTTGCATGGTAACTCAAATGTTTGTTGGGTTTTTTTGTTTTTGTTTTTACCACTTTCGTTATTTTGGCTAGATATTTCATTTGATGGGCACGTGAATTGAATTTAGAAATGCTTTGGAAAAGAAAAAAATGGCATTTAATAAACGAAATAATTTTTTTTAAATGAAGACCGCGTTTGGAGTGAGTGCATGCAAAATAATTAGTTCCCTGAGTCCACAAATAAAAATAGACAGTTTATAGTTTATAATTATGTCTTGAACTCATCTGTATAGCTACAAATGACAAGAGTATTGTGAATTGTTTCATCTCTCTTAAAGGAAGAAGGAAAAAATGAGACCGTCAGCGCTTTTATCTGCCGTGGGTTAAAAAAAACAGCCTAACTACGAAACTAAATAGGCTACGTTTAGGACTAACATTAGCCTGTAATATTATTATTTCAATTTATATGTTCATTATGAAAAGTGAGCAGCATGAGTAAGAATCGCAATATGTTTGTGACCTGGGGAGTCACATGATTTTGATCACTTCGAGTTTTATTTTCTAGAAAGTCTTTCTTAATTTTTTTTTTTCGTTTTGTATAAATTGTATTTTTATTTTTATCGATGTTTCATCAATTAATTGCCTGTTTATTAGATAAGAAGCAAACTAAGATCGTCTGGAATGGATTGACGTGCGTAACTGGCCTGTTTCCTCCTTTGAGTAAGGCTGAAACTATAGGCTATCTCTTTCGGTTTTAATACATTTCTTGAATATATGTCTTAATTACAGTATATATAGCCTGTAGTCCTTATTAGGAGAAAATATATGTCCTTTTAACTACATTATCTTTACGGTGTGGAATTGAGTGGAAAATATAATATATAGGCCCTATGTTGCAGCAATGCGTCACCGCAACAGGTGACCTGTAAATGCGAAAAAACCGTTTCCATTGCAGTTTTGCGAAAATGTCCTTTTTCGAATTGCCTGAAAAACCACCTCATGAGAGCGTAAAAACTTTTTTGCGATATATGGGAGTTTTTGCGAAATTGCCGCGTTTCCATTAGACGTGTTTTCAATTCGCAATTTCAATATGCGCAATTTGAAGGGTAATGGAAACGCGCCTACAGACTGTTATCCATTATCCAATTGTCAATTTGTCTACAGTGAACTTTGAAAATCAGAACTAGATTGTTTTATTCCCATTATAATTTATCGTTACGCATTTGCACTTTTTCTGGACACAGAGCATAATAAACATGCATCATTACCTGTGAAACTGTTGATTTCTATGGCAGTTAAATTAATATTGTCTTTTTATTAGACTATTTGTATTGACTGGTTTGAGTTCTTTTATTAGGCAAGGAACATGGCCTCAAACGCACCATAATGCAGGAAATCGCATCTTCGAAATAAAAAAAAATTCTGGGGGAGAACACTCAGACCCCATAAAAAAATTGCCCCACCTATAATATTTTTCACCAGCCACCATTGCAACAAAGCCTGAAAAGATTGGTTTGGTTTTGTCAACCCAAAATTAATCCTGTAACCCTGAGTTTGTTATGGCTTGTTTCCACTGAGCGGTACGGTCAGACGCGCTGGAAGCCGTTTCAATCCGGGGGGGCTGACAGATGGGTCAGAAAATGTGTGACGTCATTATGTTGTCAATGGCGACCAGACAGGTGTTGTAGTAGAACCACCCTTTACCGTCAAAGAGCACAGACGGACCCACCGCCCCAGATATTTTGTTTAAAATGAATTACTTGTTAAAACTTGATCATACCATCTGCGTCGGAAGCAAAACTGTGGGTGGTCTCAGAATTTGTTTTACTGGAGTAATATAACGCTAGATACAAATATGCCGCAGTTTACTAAACGATTGATTGCGCCAGACAAAATTACGGAAATGTGTGACTTATTTGCCCTGACTTTAGAATAGGGGTTAGAGATGTGTGACATCAAGATTTGACACAAATTGATCAGAGGTGCGAATCCCCCTTTTGCCCTACTCGCTGTACTCCCTTTTCACATCACATATCAGATCGGAAAGGCATTTATTTTCAATAAAAATTGAGAAAATATTAGAAAGGTGAAAAAAAAAAGAAATGAAAAAAAGAGTCAAACACCTAATACGTTTTTCTCGGTTAGAGGTAGGTAAACAGACGTGTTGAATTAGTGACGATAAAATGAGATTTTTGCTGCTTATTGCTAGCCATGACCAAACGAGAGTGAGCGAGGTGACGTGACGTTGACGAAAGCACTTCTTGAGAAAACTATTAAAATAATTAATCATTAGTTTATATCTTATACTCTGCCCATTATTTTAATCCTATATCAAACACGATGTTAAGTCAGTCTATTTTAAGGTATTTTATTTCATTTCATGTTTTAAATACAATATAATTTTAGTCAATTAGTTTAAGAGCGAAATAAAACTGTTTGAATCAGAAAAAGCAGGGGGTTTTATGACCCTTTAAGCAATTTTGAGCATGGCTTGGTTGTTGGTGCCAGACGAGCCATCTGAGTATTTCACAATCTGCTCAGTTACTGGGATTTTTACACACAACCACTTCTAGGGTTTACAAAGAATGGTGTGGAAAGGGAAAAACATCCAGTATGCGGCAGTCCTGTGGGCGAAAATGCCTTGTTGATTAAGGCTGGGACCGTATGGATTTTTTCTTACCGCGGTTGAAAAGCAAGAGATTCCAGCGGTTCAGTGTTAAACCGCTTTTAAACCAGTGATATTTAAATAAAAAGACGTGCAACAGGTGTGGCGCCACGCCCCCTGTTGCGTGTCTTGTTGTGAGTGTCTAAAACTAATCTTTTTCTATAGTTTGCTCTGTAAATTAAATTGAGAGTATCACTAATGCATATATGCTATTTTAAATACTATAGTGTATTCCATATATATATAGCCTACATTTTAAAATAATAAACGCTCAAACATCCATTTAATAAGCATGCGTGTTTATTTTCCGTCAGTGAAACAACACATACAGCCCATAAAACATTTAAATGATGGCAATCTTAAGAATATAAGAAATTAAAATGTGTTTAAAAAAAATATTTGTTTTATAGCCTATTGCTCCGCAAAGATGCGTCATGCCGGTCTGCGCTTTAAGATGAATGTGGGACACGAGCTGGATAGACACCGTCTCGAATATCTTCCAAGAGTTTTATCTTCCCCAGGGTCAAGACATTTAGGCTGTTTGATTATGCACTGCTGGAGAAAACGAAAGTTAAAGCGCTGGGTGCACGTGAACTGTGCTATTCAAATAAACTTGACGCGCCTCAAGTCTAATAACAAGCACAAACTGCGTTAAATAAAATTTCGTCCTACAGTGTTTTTCTACTTTACCACAGTAAAAGATGTGAATGGGCATAAAAGACTTAAGCAAACGAAAGGAAGGAACGTTTATAATTCCGTGCAAAAATGAGTGTGCCGCAAATGAAGATCTGGGAAAAGAAACGAGATGTCCCGTAGGATAAAATGGTGATCGTTAGGCCTATTGTTAAAATTCACGGAAATCGGAATATCGGATGACCAGATTGCAAAACAGAATTAAAAAGCTGGCAAATCTTAAATTGGGCTCAGCCTCCCTCATCATTCGGCATAATCCATAGCCTGTTTTCATGGCTGCGATGTAACATCTGCAAATTTATTTCCCATGTAAAAGCTTTGTGCTTCACGCCTGTGGTAAAAATTATGTAAAACGGCGCTCGCATACAAAACACTGGGTCAATATTATAGTTCGAAATTATAGTTTTAAGTAGAAAATAGAATGAAAGGAGATATTAAAATAAAAAAGTGCACAACTCCTCCTAAGTGGAAGCAAGCTACTTTTTCCCCTCACGTGCAACCTAGTCTTTATTGTCTAGTCATTATTATATGCAATGAGTCTTTATTCGGGTTAGTAAAATAACAAAATGTAGTTTAAGAAGAAAATAGAATATTTATGTAAAGTGACCGCGGTATTGCGGTAAAATGGTAAGCGTTCCAGTCCTATTGTTAATGCTAGAGGTCAGAGGAGAATGGGCCGACTGAGTCAAGCTGATAGAAGAGCAACTTTGACTGAAATAACCACTCATTACAATCGAGGTATTCAGCAAAGCCTTTGTGAAGCAACAACACGCCCAACCTTGAGGTAGATGGGCTACAACAGGAGAAGACCCCACCGGTACTACTCATCTCCACTACAAATAGGAAAAAGAGGCTACAATTTGCACAAGCTCACCAAAATTGGACCGTTGAAAACTGGAAAAATGTTGCCTGGTCCGATGAGTCTCGATTTCTGTTGAGACATTCAGATGGTTGAGTCAGAATTTGGCGTAAACAGAGTGAGAACATGGATCCATCATGCCTTGTTACCACTGTGCAGGCTGCTGGGAGTGGTCTAATGGTGTGGGGGATGTTTGCTTGGCACACTTTAGGCTCTTAGTGCCAATTGGGCATCGTTTAAATGCCACGGCCTACCAGAGCATGGTTTCTGACCATGTCCATCCCTTTATTACCACCATCTACCCATCCTCTGATGGCTACTTCCAGCAGGATAATGCACCATGTCACAAAGCTCGAATTATTTCAAATTGGTTTCTTGAACATGACAATGAGTTCACTGTACTAAAATGGCCCCCAGAGTCACCAGATATCAACCCATAGAGCATTTGTTTTTGTTTTTTTTTATTCTTCAGATGTTGTGGAACGGGAGCTTTGTGCCCTTGATGTGCATCCCACAAATCTCCATTAACTGCAGGATGCTCTCCTATCAATATGGGCCAACATTTCTAAAGAATTCTTTCAGCACCTTGTTAAATCAATGCCATGTAGAATTAAGAGTTCTGAAGGCGAAAGGGGGTCAAACACAGTATTAGTATGGTGAGTGTATAATGACAAAACCATTTACATTTTAATTTAATTTAATTACATTTAAAACCAAATCTTCCGCGATCATCTTGTCATTCAGTTCCTCACTCACATGAATGAGATCTGACTCCTGCTGCAGTTTGGGTGGCGCCTCTCACTCAGCTCACATGGCACGTTTAGTTTTTAGTTCTGTGCATTAAATGTAATCTCTGTGTTGCAAGGACCAATCCGGTTCGTTTTTTTTTCTATAGACTGTACTCACAAAGATATAACGATCAAGATAAACTTAAAAATTCACCGGAGTTGTCCTTTAATTCAAAACGATTTATTAAAATATTGTTTTCATTAATGTTATGTAATGTGACAGTCCCAATCATACTTATTATTAGTCGTGTGTTGATGTTTGAACTGCGTGAGCTGAAGCTTGATTCGCTGAATAAACACTGGTAAGTTAGTTCAGTTCAGCCCATATTGTACTGTATTCATATTCAGAATGGGTTCACGTGCTTTCCCTGGAACAACGCTCTGAAAACTGCACCTAAACCCAATGAATTTACAACCACTTCTGTCTTCTGTTCCCTTTTAACACCTAACCCACGGTTATGTCGTCTTTCTCGACTGTACAAAGTTCTCCTAAGGTATATACAGACTGTCTGCTAGGATACTCATCAAGATGGACATGTTGACATACTTTTTGTGTAAGTGTCCGTTTAAGCACAGGACTTGAAAGAGAACTCAATCCCTGTTAAATAGTGATAGTTGGTCACTCAAACCCCTTTATCTAAACCTCTCTACTTAACCGTTGGACTTGCACATCTGTCATGTTTGTAGTTTTTTTTAACACATTTTATCAGCATGTGTAGTTTTAATCAAATGGGTTTGGGTTGTGGGCAATATCATCCATCCGCACCAAATTCTGAAAGGAAATAGTAAACCATCCGGGAATCTTTGGAATACAAAGATGAATTTTCAGCATCATTACTTCAGTCTTAAGAGTCAAGAGACATGATCCTTCAGAAATCATTCTAATATGATCATTTGCTGCTCAAGAAACATTTTATATTATTATCAATGTTGAACACAGTTGTATTTTTTCTGGATTATTTAATGAATAGAATGATCAAAAGAACAGTATTTATCTGAAATATAAAGCTTTTGCAACATTATAATTGTCTATACTGTCACTTGATCAATTTAATGCATCCTTGCTGAATAAAATGTATTAACTTCATTTAAGTTATTTCCCAAAAATAATTTAAATCATTATCATTATCATTTAGGTTAATGATTGTTGTTATTGTTTTGTTTTGTGTTTCATTGTTCTGTTCTGTGTTGTTTTTTGTTTGGTTAATGCTGTGTATGAGGACCCCCTTGAAAACGAGATGGTGCATCTCAAGGGGTTTATTCTTAAAGAATAAATTTGTATATATATATATATATATATATATATATATATATATATATATTCTGCTTTGATCACAGGAATAAATTACATTTTAAAATATATTTAAATAGAAATGCTATTTTTCATTTTAATAATATTTTACAATATTACAGCTTTTTTTGTATTTTTAATAAATGCAGCCTTGGTGAGCAGAAGAAACTATAAAAAAAAAAAAAAAAAAATTGTTAAAAAAAGAAATCTTACCATTCTCAAACTTTTGACTGGTAGTACATATAATTAAATGGCTGACAATTATTTTGGATAACTATAGGTTTGCCTATATGTTTTGTACAAGAGGGCCCAATCTCATAGGCCCCAAAATTGCTAGCAGCGCCCCGATCATAGACATATCTGTTGATATCCTGAACGCAATGTTCATGCTAAAGTATCCTCTGTAGACAGGGTGTAAATAAGAGATTCATTGTGCAGTGTAGACATTGTGGAAGCAGGCCTGGAAAAGATTAGCTAATCATGGCAAGTGTAGTCAAAAATGTTGTCATATCTTTGTTAACTGGTCAGATGTGTTCAGATTACGTGTTATAATAATTAGAGAAATTTGTCTTTTCCCAATAATGTATTTTTTTTTATTTATTTTTTATAAATTCAATATTTTATTTCACAATTAGAAAATACAACAAAAAAGGTTGAGTGTTTGAGGAAGAGAAATATAAAGGTATTTGGATTCAATATATTAAGGAAAGCAAGTCAAACTTTTTTTTTTATGTGTAAACTGAATAGATTTTATCAAGCTAAGTCAGTCCGTTTAATCAGTCGAACTGATTAAGTCAGTCCGTTTTGGCAATGGTATATAAAATACTGTTGAGAGAATGTAGAGTAAAATCTAACCAGTAATACATCTTTTTTTCTCTTTTTTTTAAGCTAATGGCTAACAACAGCTACTTGCCAACAAAAATTTTGTTGTCTACTAGTTTGAAATGTAGTTGCATAATTGAGTGATTCACTTGCAAATGTAGAAGGTTAAAATGTGGGAAAATAAATAAACCTCTCAGCATCCTTATCACTATTCAGTCTGACACAGTAGGTTGGCCTTTTACTGTTACCATAGCAACAGTTCCAACCTGACTCCACTGGAGGAAAATATGCTGTACTCTGACATGTAAATGTTTTGTTTCTGTTTTATTTCTACTTATCCCCGAGTTCTACACGCTCTGTCTAATAAAATAAGCAAAAGGGTGTAAGTTATTAAAAAGATATGCATGGGAAGCATGAGAAAAGCTTCAGTAATTCAGGGAGATGAGACTTTACATAGAGGATGGGAGAGAGGTGACTGCCAAACATCTAATCCAGTATTACTAAGAGCCAGACAAATAACTCTACCTCACAATCCAGAGAGAGAGAGAGAGAGAGAGAGAGCGAGAGCGAGAGCGAGAGAAAGAGAGAGAGAGAGAGAGAGAGAGAGAGAGAGAGAGAGAGAGAGAGAGAGAGAGAGAGAGAGAGAGAGAGAGAGAGAGAGACTGCATTTCTAGGACCCTAGTTTTCTGGTGACAATGCCAGCTAGCCAATTCTATTCCAACATTGGAAACCAGATTCAAACCTGCAAAAAAAAAAAAGACCCACAAAATGTATCACATTCGTATTATCTTTTCATCTTATTTTAATGTAAAAATGGGTGCAGCTTTTTTAAACTATAACATAAAAGGCTTTTTAATAGCTGCCGTTTCAGTTATTTTAGCTGTGCAAAAAGTGAATTATGCTGCTAGATATGTTTAACTATGTTTTCATATTTTCATTTATTAAAATTCATAAAACACACTAGTTTGTAGCATAAAATAGTTTTACCACGTACTGCACTTTGTTAAAGGTAAAGTATAGTTTTTATAACACTAGTGGGCACCTGTTGGTATTACAATAATAAAGCTTTTTTTTTTTTTTTTTTTTTTTTTAAACAACCTTGCAAATGGGACTTTGGCATGTTGCGCCTCCCCCAACTCTTATGGGTGCTAAAAAGGCATGTATTAACAGTTAAAAGTAGTCTACTTTAAATAAAAGTCCAAGATATAAACAAATCTATCATATCTGCTGTGCACATATTTTTACCATAGTGCTCCACAACCGTTTAAGGCTCTCTACAATTTAAATAGGGGTGGGCGATATGACAACAGAAATTCTACAATAAAATAGAGACACCAATATAATTGACAAACCTTAAAAACTTCAAGCACTATAAATAAAAATACTACATATAATGTATAATCAAATATATAAAAAAAAAAACAATGCATTGTTTTTACTCTGTTTACAGTTTTCAGTAAATCGGCTCATCAGTGTCTCTAACTCACCCGTTTCACACATACTGCAGTCCATATGCAGTGTGGGTTTTGCATTACGTATGTGATGCAAGAGCAGCACACACTATTGTGCTTTCACTAAGGGTGTAACGATATTATTACGTTAAACGATATATAGCAATATGAATATGTATCGTTGATTGAAAAGATATGATTTGCGATATATAGTTGTTTTATCCAAGGTTCAACTTGTTGTAGTAGGCCTATTTATAAGGTATAATTCACCCAAACACAAATTAACAGTTGTAGGCACAAATGTAAATTCTGGCATCATGTAGCTACTCACCATTAGGGCTGGGCGATAAGGCCCAAATATGGCTATCATTTTCCATATCAGTCGATATCGATAAATATCATGATAAATGTAAAATCTTTATTTCTTTAAAGTTTAAAGGCACATTTTTGCTCCTGAGTGAAAGATGTAGAAAACAGACAGTTAACTGTGGTTTTAAACTATCCTTTATAGTCAAAACATGACAAACCTGGGGCGTAGTTTATGGGGGGGATGAGGAGGCGGTAACCCCCGCAATACTCAAGTCCATCAGTTACAACCCCCCTAATATTTCAACATGAAAATCACAGTAGATCAAATGAAAAATATGTAGAATTCATTTATTTTGTAACAATTTTGTTCCTAATCAAATATGACTATCATAATACATAATACACTTTATCATAATATATATATATATATATATATATATATATATATATATATACACACATATATATATATGTATATATATGTATATATATATATATATATATATATATATATATATATATATATATATATATATATATATATATATATATATATATATATATATATATATATATATATATATATATAGGGCTGGGCAATAAAACGATAACGATAATTATCACGATATCATTTTCCTCGATAAAACGATAACAACAGTTCGATAAATTCTCGCTATAATGCTTACGTGTTATGCGTAATGCTGTGCATGCGTATTGCAGACCGGGCTTCTGGGTGCTGCACGCGCTTTTGTTGACAGTCAGTGGCTGACAGGCTTGGAGGATCAGAGTGAAGTGGCTCAATAAAAATGAGCGATAGTGAAGAAAACTCAAAGCTCACGACCAGCTCGGAGGACACGGATATCACTGACAAGTTAGTTCGCTCAACTAGAGTCGTTTGGAGATATTTTGGCGATCCCATCCGACATAAAACAGCGACGTACCGGCGTGGACTGCATATCAATATCATAGGTTCACGTTCACCATACGAAATTTAATTACTAAATTATCCTGCTTCTTCGAAGTTCTTCCATATAACATTGAGCCCAACACAGAGGTAAATCTGCATTAACTTCATTCACACACAGGCTTATTACCTTGTTAGTTGCGGTGGGTGACTTACAACAAGCTAACGCTAACTGTACCAAACTATAACTTAATCACTAAAACATCGGACTTGTACACGATCGCTATCATAATTGTTTTTGATGATTTATTAATAACTCAGCATATTCTGTATCAAAAGCATGCACGCATCTCACCGACACACACACTTGACCGACAGTGGGCTTGGTTGGGAAAGGAAGGAGAGAGCAAAGTTCAGAAGTTGTGGAATTCCAGTAAGGGCTGTCTATTTTATTCATTTTAAACATCGAATGAAATTATTTTTCTTTAGATACAGGCGGTGCTGAGTCATTAATACATCAAAGACAAACAATTATGATAGCGATGTACAAGTCCGATGTTTTGGTGATTATAGTTTGGGGTTAGCTTGTTGCAAGTCACCCAATACAACTAACGCCGGCTTCACACTGCACGCGTAAGCAGGGCGTAAGCAGCGCGTATTTTTTCCGGCGCCCATGTTAATCAATGAGTGCATTCACACCGGCAGCAGAGGCAGCGCATCGGCGCGTAGCAGGAGCAGAGCAGAAGCGGCAGTGCCGCGATCGTTTCGGCGCCAGGTCTATTTTTGACGCGCTGCTCACGATGAATTAAAGCCACAGTACATTGTTCTGATCAAAATTAACCTGGTTAACATGAAAAATAACACATTTAACCATTAAATAATTTAGTGAAGTGTTCCGTGTGTTTCTCAGTCACCATGACATCCGGCGCTGTGGAAGAAAAAAAAGTTCTACACAAAAAACGAAGTCACTGGCATAAGTTTTTGCCTGAACTACAAAACTAATTTTAAATAATGTATGCCAGTTTAGCTTAAATTAAATATGAATTAAATTATGTATATATTATAACTATATGCTGGCATAACAGAAACGATAAACAAAAAGCAAGTGGTGTCACAGGCAGTGTTCTTCAGAGTGCACCTGTCCTGGAAAGACCACTCTCATCGTGGAGGTTTAGAAGCACACAGTTCTCTGTGATCCACACAGTTTGCTTTATAAAGACTTGCAAGTGAAGGAAAAAGCATGGGAGGAAGTTGGTGAGCGTGAGCGGCTCTTGGTGCTGATGGTACGTCATTTTTAAGTGTTTTTGACAGTCTTTCGTTGTCTCACGAACGAACAACTAAATATGGATAGGTAAATAGAATATACACACATTAATATAGCACACATTACAGTATAGACATGTAGATAGACTATGATGTGCGTTATTTTGTCATTTTTAAAAAAAACTATTGTTAGATAATTTGCTCATTTAGTTATTAATTATTCGATAAATCATTAAGAAGTTTCCTCTTAGTTATTACAGTCATTTATGAATTATCTTTAAGGTTTATGATGGGTAATGCATGTAAATTTGATGCCTATCCAATATTTCAAGACGATTTCCTGAAGTTTCTCTTTTTAGCAGTGTGCTTTTCATGGACATATAGTGTGATGGCCTTTCTTCTATCAAAAACTCTCACTAAACGAAATAAAAAAAACATCAGAAACAAGTGAAACGATTTTTTAAAAATAATGATAAATGCTTCATGATAAATCTGAATCTTTGCTTTATTTCCATTTCAAATACATTAAAGAGAAATGCAAACTTATCCATTATAGAGTAGCCTACTCTGTACACAACTGCGCGTGACAACTGCGCGCGACAAACGCTGCCTGTGTGAAAGCAAAAAGTGCGCGCTGCTACTGCTTTACACACGCGCTGCTTCGGCGCTGCCTGCGCCCTGCTTGCGCGTGCAGTGTGAAGCCGGCGTAACAAGGTGATAAGCCTGTGCGTGAATGTAGTTAATGTAGATTTACCGCTGTGTTGGGCTCAATGTTATATGGAAGAACATCGAAGAAGCACGATCATTTAATAATTAAATTCCATGTGGCGAACCTATGATAAGCAGTCCATGTTTTATGTCGAATGGGACAGCCAAAATATCTCCAAACCACTGAAGTTGAGCAAACTTTCTTGTCAATGATATCCGTGTCATTCTGAGTTGGTCGTGAGCGCTGAACTTGTTTCACTCTTTCTCATTTTTCTCACTCCACTTCCTTCTGATCCTCCAAGCCTGTCAGCCACTGTGACTGTAAACAACACTGCACGCGGCAATCAGAAGCCCGGTCTGTAAAACGCATAAGCATTATATTGAGATTTTATCAAACTGTTTGTTTTTGTTTTATCGAGGAAAATTATCGTTATTGTTTTATCGCCTTGAGATTCGTCTATCACAACATAGCATGCTCTAAACACACCCTTTTAAGCATGCAGAATAATATAAGTGGATTTTTTATTTTATTTTTGTAATCGTTTTGAAGGATTCCATAAGCGTGGCATCCGTAATCGCGATTAGAAATTCGATTAACTGTGCAGCCCTAGTTGATAGTGAGACTTGGTCTCTAAACTAAAGTGGGACCAAAAGTTGTTTACAAAAAATTATATACCGAGCACCCTGTTACAGGTCCCCATGATCACCCCCACAGTACCCCTGAGCGCTTTGTGCTGGAGGGACACTTCTCTGGATGAAGAACAAAGGAGGTTGGGGGGACAGATGACCGGTAGCCTTGTGTCTTGCACGGCCTTTCTCAATTCACTTGGCTCAGCCAAGAATAGGCTCCAGAATAAAACCGTTTGATTCACTACAGCTAAGCCTGAGGGGAATGACACAAAAACAACAACGCACAATGCAGTAGCACTACTACCATTAGCAGCGGTAATGAGGATGAGTCATAGACTAAACATACACATTTGTATGAGAAAAGAAAAATCACAAGACGGAGACATTTGGAAAAGTGCTCCAATAAATTAAGTGTCATATGAGATTAAAGCTGTAGTAGGGAGTTTTTAGAAAATGTTTAGAGTGCAAAACAATTAGGCTATAAATAACAACAGGTAACAAATTACAATAAGGTCTTATTATTTAATGCATTAACTAAGATTGAGCAACAGCTACATTTGGTACAGAAAGTTTAATGTTTTTGGTAATGTTGGTTAAGAAATATTGATCATTGTTAGTTTTATCTTAGGTCCATTAAAAATGTTATTTTGATTTTAATGTTATTAAACAGTAACTAAGAAATTTACATTACTTAGAATGATTAATTCTTTATAAGTATTTTTCATTGTCAGTTTGGTAATAATGAATTAACATGTTAACTAATGAAGTCTTATGTCTGAAAGTTTTACTGAACAATAAGAAATAATTAGAGCAGTTCTACTCATTAGGGCATGTTGTAGTCCAGAATAAAGTTTGAAAATAATTAGCCTATTAAGTCTTTAAGTATTAAGTGTTTGGTGCTGTGATGAACAACATTGAGATTACAAAAAACTAATGGCTGTTTTAAAAACTACACGCAGTTTCTTTTGTTTGTGGGGTTTCCGGGATAATTGCTGCATTCTGCAGTTCATCAGCGCCCTCTGCTGTCACTGAGCGGCACTTCAGCAGCGTGTCTCCTTCACTCATGTGCTTCTCATTTACACCTGAGTAGGGTTGGGCATCGTTTTGATTTGAACGATTCTGATTCTGATTCCGATTCCGATTCTTACTTTCGATTCCGGTTCTTTTCGATTCTCGATTCCGATTCTTTGAGGGGTGGAGTCAAAACATGTCACATCGATATTCAATGCTATTTTCAATACAACGGGGGAAAACGCTGCATATACTGTCAATTAGATATTTTTTATATATATTTTTTTTTTTTGTCTGTCTTTTGAAAGTCTTGGCAATCAAAAATTTCTTCTGAAGAGATCACTTTATATGATAAAGCTTTTAAGCTTTTTCTCATATATAAACTTTGATCAATTACTATTAAAATTATCTCACAAATATTTGTTAACTCAATGTATTTTTTACAACGGGGTAATTGTGTTGCAATAGTTTACACACAGCACAAGTAAGCTTGATTTCGAATGGTAAATTGAATAAACAAAGATACATATTACAAAAAAATAGCACAAATAAATACAATAGAATAAAAGATATAAATGAAATAGACTGCTTTATTTTTTCAGGTAGGTCTAACATTCAGGTAAGAAACTGAATAAAAAAACGCAAAGTGGCTAAATAAATTTAAAATAACATTGGATAATGTTTTTTGCAAAAAATTAAATAGTTTCATATAAAACCATTAAAGTTACACAAGTTGATCAGTCAAGAGCAGTGTGATCGTTTGTCTTTTTGTAGTTTGACTTTGAATAACAAATGACTGCGGTCCCTTTAAGAACTGCCGCACTCATGGATCCTGAACACTGTTCCTGTTACTCATTCTTCATTTCTTCCTGAATTGTTTAAGACTGTGTTTACATACTCTTCAAAATGCGCAACTGAGAATTTGTTTGAGTGTATTTGACCAATAATAAGCTGTAAAAAGAAGCAAATATTTGCACTTGTATGTCAGAGGGGGCTTTATTACGGTAGGCTATGTGTGTGTGTGCGCTTCAGATGTGAGCTTGAAATCTGCGGGGATTCGTAGAATTATGTGCAATCCCGCGCGAAATTCAGACCGATCACACACACTAACACTAACACGCTGTCGTAAGGAAAAGTCCAGCAGAACGAGCGCCCGTCGTGTTCAGAGGGTTAACCGGGCTGAGTGAGAATATGCGGCTGCGTGTCAACTCGCTGTCGGTCAGAGAGGAGAGGAGAGGAGAGCAGCTGGGATCGATTGTGTAGGCTGAGCAGGCTATCGTATCTTTTCAGATATTTCAGTATCGATATTTTTGACACTAGTTGCACTGTGCCGACTCAGGCTTTTAATTGTGAAATAAATCCACACTTCAGAGCCGCTTACCGGGCTTCCATGACTAAAAGAACAAGCGGGCGCGCAAGCACCGGAAATCAGGTGGCCATGGAAACCAAAACTTGCGCGCTTGGAACCGAAGATCGGAACCGAAAATAAATTTTCTAAACGATTCCAGTGGAATCGTTATTTTTTAAACGGTTCCAAGTTAGAACCGGTTCTCGATGCCCAACCCTACACCTGAGCGCGTGTCCCTTTGACGCAGAATACAGCGGTGTTGAGCATTTATACGGTTGATGGGCAAAGTATTCTTGAGTGCATTATAAAAAATTATTAATTGTTGATAAATTATTATTTACGATATTTTAAAGTGCCCACGATAACAATATCGTGCATATTCATTATCGTGATAAATCGAAAATAGGCACATGTCCACTATATATTTATGTTTAATATGAAGTATAGGCCTTCCCTGTACGTCAACTAGTGTCAGACACGCTCCTGGTGCGCATCGGCATAGAAACCGGCACAGGGCCGCCACGGGCGTCTGACACACAACAGAAACGCTACACTGACAGTGTGTTTCCAGACTTAGAGACTTTGAAACATCAAAATGTAATTTATTATTAATATGTATGTGTCAAAATTACATATAAACATATTTTCCTATTCTATTTTGCCTGGAAACGCTTCAAACACATGTGTGTGAAAAATACGAGTTGTTTCTATTTATAGCATGCACGCATTTCCGGTGTGATGCACGTCACACAGGCAGTGTGCAAGCTCTAACCTGTTAACATAGGACCCAAAATAAAAACGGACACGGTTTGTAGTGTGTCGCCGGCCTATAAAGTATGAAGATGTATCGGACAGCTCCCGGTATCCACATATGGTTTTGTCCTCATTGTTGTCACTACTAGAGCAAGCACGCCTGTACTGGCTGTGCATGAGATGGGGTTGTGATCAGTGCACATGAGCTTGATTGACACTGCTAAGACACTCCTGGCTCTGATTGGTTGTTTCTTATCTGGAACGATGTATAGCCCCGTTTCCACTGCAGGAACTTTACCCAGGAACCAGGAACTTTGGGTGGTACTTCGTGTGTTTAGACCGCAGGAACCAGGGTCTAAATGAAGTTCCGGGTAAATATTTCCCCTCCAAACGGCCCTGCTCGCGAGGTAGTACTTTTTCAAAGTTCAGGAACTTTCGAGGGCGGGACTTGGGCGCTGATTGGTTTAGATCAAGCAGCATTTTATTTCAACGGGCATTTTTAAAAAAAAGTCTTGCGAGGTTCAGTCTCGTTCAGTAAATATCAGTCTTGCGCTCTGTCTGATGGCGCGCCACATTCGTCTCAGCCATCTCACGTGCAATGTCCGTAATAGCTGATAATAATATACATTGTCATTTTAAATCTAGCTTTACAAGCTTTCTGAATATGCTGCATGCTGCTGAATCTGCATATTAGTGCTCTTTTCTGTCGTTGTTAATTACCTTAGTAAACCTATACATAACCAGCAAAAGCAGCACAGCTTGAATCTCTTCCATACTCGTTATTAATTTTTTTTCACCATGTAAACGACCTGACCGATTACTTTTAAGTGTGCGTCCTTACATGACGTGACAGCGCGCGGCGCGCTCATGTTGACTAGAGAGGTAAGTTAATTTTTCTGAGGGGTAAACTTTTTATTTCGTAAGTAATGAAGATAATGTTGGAATAATGACACATCGTATATTGCCCCAGGCAGTTTTTATTTTAACTGCGCCTGACAGAAGATTTTTTTTTTTCTGAGATGATTATTACACTTTACAACAAATAAATAGCTATAAATAATACTGTAGTAGTCCTGGTGGCCGTTAAGAGTTGCTATGGCTACAGTAAACACACTCCAGCTGCTGGAGAAAACAGCGTTGACATTTTTGATGCGGTACTTGGTGTTTTTGTATGGTACTTGGTGTTTCCTATCGTTACTGTAAGCATCTTGCGTTATCTAGACAATGACGAACGATCTTGAAACAAATTGTTGTGGTATCGGATTATAAACATCAACCATGACTGTTTACATTTTTTATCTGTGGGAAGGGTAGAAAAGTATCCTGCACAGCCTGGAACATGGAAGTGTGTCCATGCGAGCAGCTTATTTTGATGATTCGCTCCCATTTCCGCCTGACAATGCACATGTTTGGACAGATGCAAATATTGGGGACGTGCATATAAATTATCCCCAATGCTTGCGTCACTGTTGGGTTTATGTTGAGAAGCACTCTTTTTCCCATTGTGTTATGGATTTACGAGATTTACATAAGAAGTAGGAGGCAATGATGTTTGAGACTCACAGTATGTTATGTCCATGTACTGAACTCTTATTATTCCACATGAAGTGTGGACTCATTTTGGCTTCAGCTACAAAGAAGCCACTAAGGAACTCGACAAGAGTAATTTTGTTTGCAAAATAGGCCAAGTTAAAATCCAGTAGCCTACTCGAGAAACATTGAATCTGAGATTTAATTTGTTTAACATCCCGACATCATCCGCGCTGCTGAGAAGCATTTAGATAGAATACCAAAACTGACAGTGGTGGCAGCAGAACGAAAGCATTTGATCACAGCGATGTGGATATGGATGCACCAGCTCTGCAGTTCAGTAGCCTACTTGAAATGGCACTTTATAAAATAGACTGCGTAAAGAAAACAGCTTTACAGTATTACATAAAAAACAAACAGTCATTCAGTCAGAATGGACTATGCACTTTCTGTTGCTAAATAGTTTAGAAATGGAAAAACTGCTATACTGTGAACCTTTAAAACATGTACACATAAAGAATCCTGCAGTCACTTTACTATTTCCCTCTACTTAGATTGCACAAAATAGTGATAATTTATATAAATTATACTGTATTAATTTAATAAAACAGTTACTTGTCATGTTTTATGTATATGGTTGTGTTCTTTATTCTTTTAAATTAATCTTTCTAAAAAAATATATATAAAAAAAAAAATCGTACAATATAGCAATATATCATATTTGTAACCCCTGTATCATGATACGTATTGTATCGCCAGATCCTTGGTAATACACGCCCCGAGATAATATTAGCTGTAAATCTCCTGCTGACACGGTTCACACTTTATTTAACATTGCAACTGACGTAATATTTGGAATACGGCGAAACAATCTGACTACGATAATATTATTTTTGATGTCACTACAAGGAAATAACCCATTTTTATTAATAAAGTCACGTAAACGCGGTTTACTTGAGTTGTCAGCTTACTGGTTTGAATGTAAACGGGGAAAATGGGTTATTTCAATAAGCTGATATTTGTGAGTTATCAGCTTACTGGTGTGCATGTAAACGTGCTCAGCGTTTCTCAAACTTTTTTTGCCATTCCCCACTTTGGAGGTAGAGAAGGGCTCCGAGTCCCAAGCCCCACCTGTCCCCAATCGCCCCAACAAAATGGTTATTATCTAGGCTTTAAGTTTGCCTGTTAACATTTTTTTTATTAATATCACATTTAAACCTTTCATGTGTTAAAATAAAGTTAAAATATTTTAGCCGACTCCCAAAAATAATCGATTCCTCGAGTCTAAGGTGTTGGGAATCTAGTCAATTTCACCGTTTGGAAACTACTATAACGAGGGTAAACGACTCCTCTTTAAGAGCCCTTTTCAGTTCTACAGAGTTTAGCATTCATTTGTCTCTTGCTCACTAATAATGATTGGAAGTAAATTTAATTTCTGCAAAAGGTTCTTTCTGACAGTTACAGTTTCAAATAACCAGTTAAAAAGAAAACAATTCAGCGGTTCTTTTCCGTCATTGCAAAATGTCATTACTAGACCTTAATTCTAACAATTTATTTTTATGGTATGCCATGCTGAAACGTTCAAATAAAGCCACGTGATATCACACACGTGCATATCGCTGATTATTATCCTACCTTTCATTCACTTAGGTTAATTGTGTTTATTGTCATTCCTTCTGTGAAGTTTACTACATTTTGCACACAAAATCTCGGTGAAATGGTTATGTTGTCCACAACGGTAGGTTTTGAGTACCCTGGTCTTACTAGACTCTTGTACATTTCATTTGTACATAGAGTCTGGCCACTCTCCATTGACAAGCGTTTACTTCCGTGAAGGCGGGTACTCTGTTGAAGTTTAAAACTATTGGATCTGCCATAACCAATCTCAAATGTTTGGTCATGACGCATGTCATGCGCCCTTCGCCTGTTTCCCACATGGAAATCCTTCAAAATAAATGTGCAGGCCACCTCAGTGATAAAACCATAGGATAAAAACTTGTGCATTCTGATTGTGATTTATTCACGCCACAGTGGACGGGAAAGTTTTGTGATCGGGAATGCGGGAACGAATTCAAATGTTTACAAGCTTTTATTTTAATTAGTTTGAGGGGTGATGAAATATATTGCTCTTGTAAATACATGCCAGCATTTTAAAGGTCCCATTCTTTGCGTGTTTTCGAAGCTTTGATTATGTTTACAGTGTGCAATATAACACGAGTTCATGTTTCGCGTGTAAAAAAACCCAATTGTTCACACTTATCTGTACACCGCTGTTTTCTCTGTCCTAAAAACGGCCTGATGATTTCCTTGTGCTATGAAGTCCCTCCTTCAGAAACACGTAACGAGTTCTGATTGGGCCAGCGCTTCCCGTGTTGTGATTGGACAGCAGCTTAGCGCACTTTGCCTGGAAAGGTCCCGCCTCTTACCATAACGGGGAGATGCAAGTGCTGAATGCGCACTTCTCCACGTGGGAGAACAAATAAACCACGCCCCCTATTTGGTGTGTTCTTTTGGGCGGAGGGTTAGTCAACAAACGGTTCTAGTGATGTCTTTATATCCCTGCACTTCCTGCTGTAGCACTTCCTGCCGAGCGCTGTAGGCTTTGAAAGGGAACTTCTGTTAAATAAAATATCTCGCTTGGCATTGAACTTTGAGCTTTATAATTTTACAGGCATTATTTATGCTCTAACAGCAACATTACACACTAACTAAAGTTTGAAAGATGAAAAAAAGTCTAGAAATGCATCCAAATAACAGCAAAGCGCAACCGTACGGTGCTCTGCAGTGGTCAAAAATGATTAGAAACAGTGAATTTTGAAGTGATATATTCTTGAAAACTCAGAGATGTGGATTCAGACAGCTATTACATCACCACACAACCTTGGTGTTTGTCAAAAGTAGTAGGTAATTCGGCCAGAGATTTTTACGCTGGTGGTGGGAGACGGCAATAAAATAACTGACTAGTCCCTGTAACTTAAATGATGGTAACACCTTCCGACCCCACAAGAAACAATTACTGTCCGAATAGGGCTTCAGCAACTCCTTCACCACTAATGGAAATCAAGCTTTTCTCGAATTCACCCTGTTGGGTAGGAGGGCCACCAACAAACCTCAATAACAGATGCAGATGTGAGGGTCTTATTTTCGTTTTCTATTTACTTTCTATAATCCAGTGATAATTCTGAAAGAAAATGCTAGAGTAGGCTACAGATTAATGACCATTGAGTCTACTGTTCCAAAAGTAATGAACGCACTTAAGAACGAACACATCTGATTGACAAAAAAAACGGCACACTCTTATGTTGTTTTTGTTAATATTGTCGTTATTGTGCCTAATGGTTATACATTCTGTGCGAAAGCACTTAAATAAACATAGTCATAATCGATTAACTTAACTGTGCACATGCACTTTAGACATGTAATGTAGTTTTAACCATGCAATAAATGGACATTACCTTTTTATTTATTAAATCACATTAAATATATGGCGCTATATGGGCCATTTCAGGAGCATCTATAATTACAATGATGATGTATCGTTTTAAAAAGTTTTTTCTTTTTTATTCAAAATACTGACAAACTTGCCAACCATGTCATCAACTATATAATAATCAAATTGTGACTGTGTTTTGCCATTTAAAAACCTTTATAAATTATTTTGCTTTTGATAATGAGATGGCCGCTGCCACGTTTGAGCAAAATGTTCAATGCACCGCAGTTCAGTCCTGTCAATAGGATTTACAGCATGTAAATTCATCAGTTTCTCCTGGAATAAGTAAGTGACCGGTGAACTGGGAGAAGAATCGAGTAAACTTTATAGTTACTTACACTATGCGTATCTGATATGAATAAAACATGTCAGCAAATTATATTGAATGGATTGTTATTGCTGCTTACATAGACACCAGTGCGTACTCTAGAAACTCTAAATGTATTGTTTTACTAGTGCTTATGTGTATTTAAATGTTACCTATTAAATTAAACCTAGGGGTGGGCGATATCTCGATATTTAAAATATATCGAGATATTTTTTCAACTCGATATGGATTTGGACATATCGTATATATCGATATATTGTTTATATTAAATTCTGATTCCGCCACTTTGCTTCCCTGTGCTGTGCTCGGCTGCTCGCTCCCGCTCGCGCGCCTCCCGCCTCATTGCTTTTGTTCCCCCTCCCATCGCGTGTCGTCTCAGTGCACACGGCGGAGTCCGCAACCAGGTGAGGATTAGTTATCATGTTGACAAGCGCGCGCGTTGTTCAGGACTCAGTTAAGAGATCACGTTTTCCTTCTAACACAACTGCTTGCTTAAATTTATAAAGAAATATTAATGTTCATCATAGTTCAAATCGCACGTTTCACCCACAGTCAGGTGATTGACACTGGTGCGAGACGCACTCTCAGTCACAATCATGTCAGTTTATGATTTGTGTCTAACTGATCGCATAGTTTTCGGTTAAAATGTCAAAATGATCGCACATCATTTGAAAACATTTAAAAAGTATTGCAATATCATTACTATGATTATTTTGTCAGCTTTATCACGGGATTATGATGAACAGGTCTATTCACGTTGTAACCAAGAGGGAAAAACGCGACATCCCAGGTGTCCTGAGACACGCGGTGCTCTTCTGTCAGTTGTACTGTATCATATTATCATATAGCCTACCTTCTGACATTCATATTTCGTTCTGTAACTGGAAAAGAAGTGAAATTCAGCTCATGTGTAGCCTACATGATCCGCATGATGAGTTTGAATTTTGATAAAAATTTAACAGGAACTGGTGTTATGACAAAATCAGTTTATTTATATCTCAGTCATGCCCCCATCTTTCTGCAAAATGCTTACTGTTTTACTGTTAAGTGTAAATAAGGGAGTCTTTGATTCATCTTTTGAAAGCATGAAATAAATGAAAAGAAGGCAATATTATTTATTTTCTTTTACAGTTAAATTATTATTATTTATGTAATCAGGGAGTTTTTTTTTTTTAAATGTCGCAAAAGGACTTTGTTCCTACATGAACTGACTACCTCTTTGCACTTCAATAAAAAAAGAAAAGAATTTGTGGTATTTGGCATATTTGTTTTTGCTGTAGTTTTTAGGGGGTTATTTTTCCTGTAAAGATATCGAGATATATATCGTATATCGAGATATAGCAAAATATATCGAGATATATTTTTTGCTCCATATCGCCCAGCCCTAATTAAACCTAAAATAAACATTATGTGGTTGAAAACACTCCATGATGTATGTCAATATCTTAGCCCCCAGTGAGGGTAGGCTTATGGAAAAAATGGTAACACTTTAGTTTAGGGTCCAAATTGCACTATTAACAGAGGTGGGAGTAAGTCACACATGTGCAAGTCACAAGCAAGTCTCAAGTCTTAACCTTCAAGTCTAAGGCAAGTCCAAGTAATTTGTTGTGACAATCAAGTCAAGTCAATTCACTGCTTTATGTCAAGCAAGTCAAGTCAAGCCAAGCCATAGCTTGGGTCAAGCAGGTCACTGGCAAGTCATACAAATGTTCCATGATTGAACTGAATTTATATATTGAAATTAGCTACAAATACAGTAGTTATGGACTATTGGAGTTTTATTTGCAACAAAAAATGCAGTATGCATTTCTACCCAAAAAAGATGTTCACATACAGCTGAGTTGTTAATAGGCATGTGCCGATATCAATTTTTCATGTTGCGATTAATTGCTGAAGTTTTATCACGATTAGGGCTGGACGATATGGCCAAAATTCATATCACGATATTTTTCTTAATTTCGGTCGATACGATATAATTCCGATATCGATATGCACTATATAAAAGCTTTAGAAAAAACTACTAAGAACTGCCACAAAGGATGTCTACAAACTTCTGAAAAATGTATTTGCCAAGTCTATGAATAGTCCTCCTATAAAACTATATAATATTATAGAAATAAAACCAGTACAAATAAATTAATGTTCACCTTTTATTTGTATTTAGCCTTTATATGAAAAAGAAATGTGAAATCAACATCAAATAACTCTCACTTTATTAATATTAATATCTTTAAGTATAAACTACAACATAGGCTGATTATATTATTCTTAATATAGATTAAACAAAAGTGCTTCAGCCAGGATTCAGCCTGACTCAGAATATTCTAGCGGATGGATCTTCTTCAGATGGTGGAACCGATCAATGACGTTGATGTCACGTGCATAACCTCAATACAGAGTGGCAAAATGCACTTAATGTGCATCCCGTGTGCAAAATGATGCACTATAGAAGCAATGCAGAGTCACAGCGTACAGTGCTCCTATGCCGCAGACACAGTTTATTGAGCATTTTCTTTTAAGTTTTAAATTTCAGTGAAGAACAATTCATAGCGCTCTATTTTCTATTTATGCAAAACTATAGCATATATTTAATGCTGCATTTATTTAATTAAAAATGCAGTAAAAAATTAAATACAGTGAAATATTATTCTAATCTACATCATCTGTTCACTACGTGAATATATAGTAAAGTGTCCTTTATTTCTGTGATCAAAGCTGAATTTATCATCATTACTCCAGTCTTCAGTGTCACTCATCATTCTCATATTAGGATTTGATGCTCAACAAACATTTATGATTATTATCAGTGTTGAAAACAGTTTTGTTGCTCATGATGCTCCTTCATTGCTTTCATATATTGTCGCAATCGTCTGACTGTCGTCGTCATCTTTCAGCTCATAACGATTGTTTTCCTTCAGCTGCAGCTCCAGCGCGACAGTAAGTTTCTAAGAATCCGCTTTTGGACTTTCTGTGAGAGCGCCCTCCTCATATTTAGATAAGAATAAAATGACAAGTCATGCATATATTATTTTTTGTCTCTGAATTTAAATCTTGATGTATTCACGTTGTTTTCTATGTATACACTTGCCCGTGATCTCAAGAAGTGCGCAATCAACCGAGGTTAGAGAAAGTGGTCTTTAGCGTCCCTGTTAACTTGCCCGCCCTCGCTCCAGGTAACGCCGTTTCGAATCTCGCTTGGAGCGGGTCGACTAGGACCGGTGAAACCCAGTAAAAGTGTGGGGGATAAAAATACACTTTATTAAAAGTGCGGGGGACACGCCGAAGCGGCCGAACCACTTCCACCCCACTGAATTAACGTTAGTCTTTCTCCTCTTATCAACTATTTCTTTCTTCTTACTTGTGGAAGTTCGTTCAGTCACATTTGTGTTGCGGTCAGGGAAACTTTTTTTGTAGCTAAAACTTGCCGAGTTGGATCTATCAGCCTACTACTGCTGAGCACTGACTGCGTTTCTGTGGTGTACGTCATCACGCAAGTAGCCAATCATGTTCTGCTCTTTCTGACGGCTGCACCCTGAACGTCAGTCAGTGAGGAAAAGCTGTAATGCATATAATGAAATATCGGAAATGTGTTTAAAAATCATATCACTGTTATTGAAAAAATATATATCGCGATATATATTGATATTGAATTATTGTCCAGCCCTAATTACGATATACGATATTATCACGGTATTGAAATAAGTTGCAAAAAAAGTGTTGCCATAGCATAACAGCTTTAAGAACTATTTTTGTAATAACAAAAATAACTGAATGTTTAAGACAGTAGTGCACCAAAAATATATACAGCTCTGGAAAAAAAAATTAAGAGACCCCTCATTGAGAAATCAATGTTATGTGGTCTCTTGATTTTTTTCAGAGCTGAAAAAGTACAATTTTCAAACAGATTAAAGTGCAAAAGAATTAGGCTATAAAGAACAACAGGTAGGCTAACAAATAAGGTCTTATTATTTAATGCATTAATTGCGATTGAGCAACAGCTACATTTGGTACAGAAAGTATAATGTTTTTGGTAATGTTGGTTAAGAAATATTGATCATTGTTAGTTTTATCTTAGGTCCATTAAAAAAGTTATTTTGATTTTGATTGTAATGTTATTAAACAGTAACTAAGAAATTAACATTACTTAGAATGATTAATTCTTTATAAGTATTTTTCATTGTCAGTTTGGTAATAATGAATTAACATGTTAACTAATGAAGTCTTATGTCTGAAAGTTTTACTGAACAATAACAAATCATTAGAACAGTTCTAATTATTAGGGCATGTTGTAGTCCAGATTAAAACATAAAAAAAGTTTTGAAAACTTTTTTCAAAAAAAAGTTTGAAAATAAATAGCCTATTAAGTCTTTAAGTATTAAGTATTTGGTGCTGTGATGAACAACATTGAGATTACAAAAAACTAATGGCTGTTTGAAAAACTACACGTGGTTTCTTTTGTTTGCGGTGTTTCCGGGGTAACTGCTGCATTCCATCAGCGCCCTCTGCTGTCATTGAGCGGAACTTCATCAGCGCGTTTCCTTCACCGGTTCAGTCATGTGCAAACGCACGTTGGGCTTGTTTATTTCTGAGCGCTTCCCTTTAACGCAGAATACAGCGGTGTTGAGCATTTATACGGTTAATGGGCAAAGTATTCTTGAGTGCATTATAAAAAAATTATTAATTGTTAAAAAATTATTATTTACGATATTTTAAAGTGCCCACGATAACAATATTGTGCAAATTCATTATCGTGATAAATCACATTATTGAAAATCGGCACATGTCTATGCATGACCATACTGTACATGCAGTAATCGTACCCAATAATGTAGGTAGGTTTATAATCACAGATCACAAATTTTGTTTTCACATGCTTCAAGGGATTCTAATTAATCAAGTCACAGATGGACTACTTTGATGATGTTTTTATTACCTTTCTGGACATGGACAGTATAGTGTGCATACGCTTCCATATGCTGTTGGACTAAATATAAAATATATTAAACTGTGTTCCGAGAATGAACAGAGGTCTTACAGGTGTGGAACGAAATTAGGGTGAGTGATTAAAGGGATCCCCTGGTGTTGAGACTTGTATGGCTTAATGTAACATAAATGATGTCTCTTACTGAATTATGTAGTAGAAAACCCATGAAAGATCTACGTTATTTTAAAAATCGATTTTATATTTGGACCATGGGCGGCGCCATTTTGTTTGCGTTCTAGGTTGATGACGTAGAGTGGTTGAACTCCTCAATCAGCTGGCATTACCCGTAGCTATTTTTACCACAACGCAACTCGAAAATTGTTTCAGAGTTAAACAAAACCAATGAATTCCTTTGTAATTATACTTAAAACGCACTCAAACATACATGTGCACACAAACTCACCTACACAAGTCACAAACAGATCGGCGGGCGCGCACACGACAGGCTCTGTTTCAATCGAGATGTTGGGCTGCTCAGTCTCCACGACAGGGGCTGAATCTGAAATCGACCCTATACCCTAAAATAGGGCATTATTTGAAGGGACGGACATTTGTAGTGTTGTCCGACACCATAGTGGACATGTTCGAGTGCAGTCATTCAGTCTCACGTTCACCGCAATAACGAGTGTACAGCCGATTTACACATCTGTCCGACTTCACGCACTCAAACATACATGTGCACACAAACTCTCTCTCTCACACAGACTCACACACACACCCCAACAGATCGGCGCGAACACACACACACACACACACACACACAACAGATCGGCGCGAACACACACACACCCCAACAGATCGGCGCGAACACAACACACACACACACACACACACACACACACACACACCCCAACAGATCGGCGCGAACACACACACACACACGCACGCACTGCGTGCGCGCATACATAACCCTCAATCTATTCCCTGTGTTGATATCCTAGATAGACTGTTGATAGTAGATTAACTGTAATGCCTATGTGACCAGCAGAGGGAAATATCTAGGTAGGACGATGGGATAAAGTAACGTGAGGAAGAGAGGCAGGATGTTTTGGTGATGATGCATGCGATTGAGACAGAGCAGTCTGTCGCTGACCTAGGTGTGTGCGCGCCCGCCGATCTGTTTGTGACTTGTGTAGGTGAGTTTGTGTGCACATGTATGTTTGAGTGTGTTTTAAGTACAATTACAAAGCAATTCATTTGTTTTGTTTAACTCTGAAACAATTTTCGAGTTGCGTTGTGGTAAAAATAGCAACGGGTAACGCCAGCTGATTGAGGAGTTCAACCACTCTACGTCATCAACCTAGAACACAAACAAAATGGCGCCGCCCATGGTCCAAATATAAAATCGATTTTTTAAATAACGTAGATCTTTCATGGGTTTTCTACCACATAATTCAGTAAGAGACATCATTTATGTTATATTAAGCCATACAAGTCTCAACACCATGGGATCCCTTTAAAGTTGATTAAAGTGAACTAAGTCTTTAAGTGAGCTTACTACATAAAGTTGTTATTGAGAAAATACAGGTCATCTTAATGGTTTTTGTTTGGCCACCCTACCCCATATCTCTGACATATATAAAATAGCAAACATTATTGTCATTATTGGATATTAATGTAATGGGGCATGTGACCACACCAGTAGTTGCCAGAAATTATATAAGCTCCTTTCAGGGATGGAAATTAACTTATTTGTCCACCGGCCACTGTGGCTGTTGAATTTCAAAATCTACCAGCCACTCGATGGTTTTACTAGCCACTTTCTAGTTTTTAACCAACAATGTGTGCATTTGAAAATTAATACTACAAGCTCTACAATACCCAAGCAGTTTATTTAATCTCAAGTCTCAATGAAAAACTGACATTTTCTCTTTCACACAAACCATGATATACATTTCATTAAATGAGTAGGGCTCGGTGCACTTTTTTTTACCTGGATGTGGCATTTAGATGATTTTTGTGGTCTTTAATGGCTTCCAGTTTTAGGTTTTTGGTCCCAACAATAACCTATTCGTTTTGGCATCTTGTGTTTATGGTACACAGAGACATATCTTCTTACAGCGTGCATTCGTGTCTTCTGGCACTAACGTTACATCCTGGTAATGACTGCAAAAACGACTGGACATATTCGAACATAGGGCAGCACTCGCATGCTTTGATCAAAGTTTACAAAGAGGTGAAACAGTATGATATTTTTTTTAATTACTAGGGGTGTAACGGTACAAGTATTTGTACCGAACAGTTTCGGTACACAGGGCTTTCGGTTCGGTGCACATGTGTACCGGACGGTTAAATGCAATCTTTAACAGTTAACAGTCGGCTTGTTTTAAACGCGGAATACACGTTCCCAAACAAACATATTTAGTATTCAGTCCCATTTTATCACGAGATTCAAACGATAAATGCCGTTTTGACGATATTTAATGTGACGTGACAAGACATTATAGGCGCGTCAGACTCAGTTCAGTCTCGCTAGTGAACACAATCATCTTTTCCTAAAGAATAAAGATGAATTAATATCTTGTGGTATGTGAGGATACATTACAACTTACTGCAACGTATTTTGTATATTCGCTCAATCAGTGTTTTAACCGCGGAAAGATGATAAAACAGCTTAAGTAAAATGAAAGTTACTGTAGCATCACATTTACCTCAGAAGTCCTTCATTGTCCACAGCTGTGAGTTCACTAGATATTAACTCTCACTGAATATATGACCTATATATTTATTATATTAGCGTATTCATTTTATTCTACAATGTTGGCTATGTTTAAATTAAAATGACACTATTGAATTAAATAAATAAAAAGTAATTTTGTAAAACTGCTGTACCGAATTCGTACCGAACAGTGACTTCAAACAGAGGTACGTACCGAACCGTCAGTTTTATGTACCGTTACACCCCTATTATTAACCCGCCACGGTTGAAGGTAGGTGAAGCGAGTAGGTGAATTTCCTTTAATGATACAGTAAGTCTCTTGCCATGCGAACTCTTTGATAAAGGGTTAGTTCACCCAAAAATTAAAATTCTGTCAATAATTACTTACCCTGATTTTGTTACTTACTAGAGCTGCAACTAACGATTATTTTTTCTGTCGACTAATCTAACGATTATTTTTTCGATTAGTCAACTAATCTAACGATTTATTTTTTTACCCTTTGAAATTTTTCACAATTCTGTGGCACCCCCTTGCATAAGTTACACTAGAGGTGTAACAGTACAGACTGCTCATGGTTCACTTTGTATCACGGTTTTAGGTTCACGTTTCAGTACAGTTCGGTATTTGCTATGTTCAGGGGAAAAAGGACTACTGTCAAATGAAAATAAAGAAAATAAGAACAGATAACTTAAATAGAAGCAGCAGCACAAATAAATACTATTGAGCAATGATGATAACAAAATAAACAATGCTTTTCAGGTAGGTCTAACATTAGTTTTTAGGTAGAGAAATGGAATGAAGTAATCAAAAGTAAAATAACCACACATTTAGCTGTATAAAATTAAAAAAAAATTATCCTTATTAAACTTACAAAAGCTATTCAGTCAGGAGCAGTGAGTGATGTCTTTATCTTTTGTTTGACATTAAACAGACAGCAGTGAATGCTACTGCCCCTTTAAGACCCACGGATAGTCGTCGTATTTTCTGTATAAAGTTCACTTAAGGCATAGAGTAGGCTATGACATTTTGACATACTTGCTGACATATTTGCGCGCTTTGGGACGAGTGCACAGAGACAGATCTTCTCATTCGCGTCTCCTGGCTACACGGGGGTGATGACGGTAAAAATGACTGCTCATATTCGGACGTACGGCAGCACTCGCATGCGTTTTATAAAGTTTACAAAGAGAGACCATTTTGCCCACGTTTTTCTTTTATTATCGCTGTTGTTGTAGTGTATACCTGAGGAGTCAGCACGTGTATCCATCGACAGAAACATACATACAGCATTATTTTCAAGTTACAACCCATATTAAAGATGCGTCATCAGATGCGAGATGAACCGAAGTGTAAGTGCGTTCCCGCAACTTTTGCTCGGGATCCCGGTTGGGAAACACTGGTCTGTATTGATTGACACCGCGCTGGTTTGCTTAGAATTATGAGCGCGCGCTGCCGCGTGATGAAGGCGTGTCGCAACTCTGTTATTCAACTGCTCTGGTTTTAAAAGCTATGTCTAAATGCACCAAAATGCAATAAAACTTGTTTTACGGTCGAATGCAACGCGTGTGTGTGTGAGTGAGTAAGAGATGCGCAAAAGGGCGGAGAGAGAACTTAAGGAAATGCAGCTAAACGAATATGCGTGCGTCTTTTAAATAGCGTAAAAATGAATGAATGACGAATGTGGCGGCCGTTATTGATTATGTGGCAGTCTGCCACAAATTAGTCTATGTGTGGGAAACACTGTTTGGCCTCTGTTTAAAGTATTCCCATACTTTTGATATTCGCGGTCTAGGTTTTTGTGATAGAACCAGGAGCAGAAGCCAACATTACGCGAGATGAACGCCTGACACGACGCGTCGACGAATTTCACGAACGTCGACATATTTCCATAGTCGACGTCATCGATGACGTCGACGCGTCGTTGCAGCACTATTATTTACCCTAATGTCGTTAATGTTGTTAAGATTTTTTT
Organism: Pseudorasbora parva; assembly: GCF_024679245.1. Taxonomy (NCBI): domain Eukaryota; kingdom Metazoa; phylum Chordata; class Actinopteri; order Cypriniformes; family Gobionidae; genus Pseudorasbora; species Pseudorasbora parva. Next base: position 18,065,255 of record NC_090172.1, on the reverse strand, counting down.
TTTAAAGATACGAAAGGTTATGAATCAGCGTATCGATTCAGGATACGGATCGCCAACGTCACACATGATTTCTGCAGTTTGACATGCAATCAGAATCCTGAATTAATACGCTAATCATGAATCAATAACTGTTCGAAACTTTGTTTTGAAACCGGCCCATACCTATATAGATCGTTATTTAGTTTTTTTGCGCACAAAAACTATTATTGTCGCTTCATAAAATTATTGTAGAACCACTGTAGTGAGACGGGCTTTGTAACGACGTCTTTAGTGCCTTTTATGGGTCTTGAGAGAGGAAATGACATTGACGTCAATGAAGGCCTGTCTGAGCAATCGGATTGCACCAAAAATATTTTCATTTGTGTTCTGAAGATAAACAGAGGTCTTACGGGTGTCAAACGACATTAGGGTAAGAAATTAATGACAGAATTTTCATTTTTGGGTTAACTAACCCTTTAAGATTTTTTTTTTTTTTTTTTTTACGCATGCATTTTTGACAGGTGCCCTGTTTTGGAATGTCAATGTTTCTATTTGTGCCATGGAATACCTTATAAACCATCCTAAGGATTTAATGTTTGGGAAATGGGCTTCTCCTGATTGGTACATTTAAAAAAATGAGATCCCAATATTTTGTAAGGTCTTTGCAGGCCATGTTTTGAGCAATAAGATGAGGCCAAGAAGATGCAAAGGAAATCCTACAGAGATCTCACTCATCTTAATCAGCATCACTTAAAGATGACTGGAGGATTTACATTTCAGTAAGAGTTTGAATGTGATTAATTCCAAACAGAGCAACATGCCTCATTATAAATGCACCATTATCCTGTTATCACTGTAAAGCTGCTTTGAAACTATTTGTATAATAAAGTGCTGTATAAAAAAGGTTATTTTGGTTAGTTGAACGAATTTGGTTGGTTTCAATATTACGTTAGAGTGTGGGGGGGGGGCACTGAATTAATTTAGCTTGAGGATTGTTTAAATTGTAAATCTGCATTATAGTAAAGATAATTTAGTTGTCTTATTGCCCTTAATTGCCATGAAAACAATGTCACAATACAAAAAAGGCTTTGTTACCATGGTTCTGAAATTTATTGTGTCTTGCTATCATAACCTAACATGATATTAAAAAGGTTTTTTTTTTTTTTTTTTTGCAAAGTGCCATGGGCACTGAGCACATAACTCAAGGTAAAGAGAGAGCAAGCACAGCAACTTATTAATAATAACACAATAATACTTATTGTGTGGTTTTGTGTTTCCTATTCATTTGTGCAGCCCTGCCCTCTTGCCACATGGCCTGCCTTATGTCATACCCACAATGCCTCACGTTTACCTGTAACCACTCCTGAGGACAGCAAGGTCAGCGCACATGGATTATTTTATGGCACACAAACATGGAGGCACACACAAAACCTACACAAACATGAAGGCAACCTAGAGATGATAATTCAGTATAATGAACAGTAAATCCAAAGTAAAATCCAGACAATGTCAAGGTCACTATAACGCTATTGATCAATCACTTAAATGTGAAGCACCCAGTGACATCTGGCCTTCACAAGCTTCTCATACAACCATCTCTCTAGAAATAATAAAAGTATGAAAACAACAAATTGGCATGATCAGTTGGAAAAATAACACCTTTCTTTCAACAACAACAAAAAAAGTTCACAGACAAATGTACATTTTAGATAATGTAACTGATCATCATTTCTGCACAGCATGTATTTATAACTGTAAATTAATATTTATGTTGTATGTTGTTTAACAGTTGACACACTGATATCACTTTGGCACATCAACCACCCATAAGCATGGAGTGCAAATATGAAGAGCAGTGACACAAATTGATCTGAAAACAAACCAAACAAATTTATATCTCTGCTACAGAGGGCTCAATGGCAAACCAATGAAGTCTTCTTCTTTAAAACCAATATCAACAAGATAAATATACATTTAAAAATTAGGGCATTAAGTAAATTAGGACATCTAAGTAGCTTTTATAAACATGTCTTGTAAAAACATTACTGGTGTGCATCTTAAAACAGAACAATTGCACTGACATTCTTTTTTTTTTTTTAGATAACTTGGCATTGCAAGTCGCTTTCAGGTAAAACAGCTCAAACATGCATTTTAGTCTGGGACTAGACTTAAGCATAGTATAAGCCTATATAAACACACTAATATATATAACTTCAGAGGCGGATGTAAGTGCGATAAGTTATACCTTACCTGGACGCTGACACACCCTACACGCATAATTTCAGACACCACAGCTCAAAAAATAGCGAACTGCCTATTACACATCTTATGTGCATATAAACAAACATTTCGTCCAAAAAAAGTGTCTAGGTAGACAGCACACTAGATTTTAAAACAGCCAGTATCTCTCTCCTAACGAGGCCTGTGAACGGAGCTCCGGTGTCCAACTGTTGCATCTTCACACAAAAGTCGATCACACTTTGAGGCTATAAAAAGCAAACGAGCCCGTGTTTAACTATGTCGACGGACTCGGGGAAATAAGCACGATGTTTCTGTTACACAGAGCGACAGCGAAAATAACACATTACAAGACATTCCTAAACTACCAGCCGGAAAAAAATGCAACTCAATGCGTTTGTCTACATTTAGCAACTTCAGACGCAGCAGTAACGTTACATACCAGCCGTTCAGAACACTATAGGAAAACACGTTGACATGTAGGCAAGTTGCAACTTCCAGCCCGTCCACTCCGTGTCGACAGAGAATAAAACGTCCACTCAGTGCGAGCACGTTGTTTATTCCTGGAAACTTTGTTTTTGTACAACGCTAGCCAGTAAGGCAGCAAGTGGGCGCCATGTTTGTGTTTTGTTACTTTGGTGCGCTCTCGGGTTTCTCGAACTGACTGCTGGAGGCGGATGGACACGCCCATGAGTGACTGGCTGCTACTCTTTTCTCCCCGTCTTCCGCCCTGCATAGATGCCACATATCTAGAATAGTGCGCACCGTGAAATATGTTGCGTTCACGTGCTATCGGAAATGTAGCAATTCCCACTTCCAAGTCGTAATTACGAGCTCATTGAGTTCAAAGGCCGTTCATGTGCAATTTTTAACTAGGAAACTCGTATTACGATAATTCTGATAGCACATAACATTTGAATGCAGCATAACAGGTATCATGTACAACTGGGTTTACAGCTTACAGCATATAAAATTATACTGTGATTGTACCGTTTGTACACTTGCACAAATTAAACTTAGAAAAGCAAAAGAAAATAAATGCATTCAAATTGACCAGAGATAATTGATGGTTTGCAAATAATCTTTATTACAAAACAATAACACCAACAATATTTTAGCCAAATTTACAATTAGTTTGTACATCAAGTTTAATATTGATGACATACGAATTAGTAGTTCAGACAAACCAGTGAGATAGAAGCCTTAAAATGGTTCAAATCCTTGTGGTTAGACTGAGCAGAAATGCATCAAGCAGTAAGTGAATTTCATTTGGAAGACACATTTTGCATCATACTAGTATGTAAACAATTATTGTTTATTAAGACATGTTAGTATTCATCAAGAGTCAAATTCACTAAACTGGGCAGGGTAAATTTCTCTGCAGATGGAGGGGAAAGACTATCAAGCTTGTCCAAGTCAAGAGAGAAAAGCTTCTCGTCAGCAGTCCAGTGGCTCAAGCCATGGCTCTTCATTGAATGTACTGGGGAGTCTTTGAAAGGGGATTTGTCTAAAGGGGGCTTCTTGAAGTACATTGGTGCCATTGGTTCAACAGGTGGCAGTACAAATTCTTCCTCTCGCTCCTTGTTACCATGGATCTCCACTGAGCCGTCACTGTTAAATGACACATCCTCAAAAAGTTTTGGGAGCTCTTCCTGAGCAATGCTGAATTTAATAACATCACTTGAGTTTTGGCTGTTAAGAGACTCCAGGTGTAAGGAGTCCCATGACACAGTTGAGTGAAGGGATGACCCCTGCTGGACAGGAGGCGGAGTGCAACAGTCAAGAGTAGCTGAAAATAAGAAGGAAGGCTCTGGACTTGGTCTGGTGCAAGGGCTGTTCACCTCAACCATTGGAGTCTTGATCCAAGAAAGACTGTCTTGCCGATTCAGAGACACTTGTTTCTTCTCAGCCATTCCTTCCTCTACAGCTTTTCTCCATGAACTTCTCACATCCTTAACTAGGGAGGGTTTATAATTAAAAGAAATAAAAAACAAAGCTGCTTGTTTAACAAACATTTCTAATTAAGAGAAAGTTAAATATTTATAACTCAATACTAAATAAAACAATCAAAAGTCTTGTACTTAGACTCTCAGGGGTGCGGCATAGCTGTTTCCTAGCTGAAAAGGGGTCAGATATCGCATTTAATAACTGCCCAAGGTCCATATCACTTCTTCCGTTGACTGGACTCATAATCACTGCATCTGCAAACTGAGAACCAAACAGAAAAATGTATATTTTAACACTGTACATTTACATAAACTCAGGCAGAGGATTGTCTGCTCCGTATCTGTCCGTGGCGATTTCTCTCAATTCACACCGGTCATCAGAGAGCAGGTTTAATATAGGGAAAACTTGTGATGGGTAGCACACTGCTCAGGACTGCCCATGTGTCAGTTTCCCAGAGCAAAATCTACAAGTTACTAACAGCAATTTTAATATAAGTAACCTGATGAACCATTGTTAGTAGTGATATTTCTGCACTGCAAATAATTTACTGGTAGATGTAGTAGTGTATTAAAAAAACAACAGACCCAAGTGTCATGACATTTACACTGCGGCATGAAAACAGCATTTGCAGAATCGGTTCAAATTTGCCAAGCAACAAATTAATTGATCCAAAAGCATAATTCTGTAGACTGATTAGAGAAAATTAGTTCTTTTCAGGTCTAGTGGTCATCAATAGTATGTCAAGCGACCCCAGATACCAAATTTAAGCCACAGTACACTGTAAAGACTGTATGAGGATAGAAAATCTAAAGGATGAGGATATTTCAAATCAAATTAGAGATTATGCTGCCGATATGCCAAAGAGGAAACGTGTCTTTCAACCCCCAAGCACACAAGCAAGCAACATCTTGGTTCCAGACAAAAAGGATTGAGATAATAGTGGCCAGCTCAATCCTTTAACCTCAACCACATTAAAAACTTGTTGGGTGACATTAAAAATGCAGTTTCAGAAGCAAAACCAAAACCCATTTCTAGGTGCCAGAAGTTGGCTGATTTAATGCAACAAATCAGTTATCAAACACAATGGTTATGCAACCATTACACGGCTCAGTGAAAATAGTTAATTCTGACTGGTCAATCGAGCATTCCAGCAGTGTTATTCCCAGAAAACAACAGCCAAAATTGACTAACACACTGCTCATCGGGGTACTACAAGTTATCTTAACCGTTGCTACTTGTATGCTTAACGTGTCACTCCACTGTCTGGTGCCATCGTGTGACTGAAATAACCACCACGGGTTACAATGGAAGAATACTTCAAGGTGTTTTAATGCACCTTGATGCACGTGCACTACGTGATGTAACGTTACGCCCGTTTCACACATACTCCATCTGCAGTGTGCATGCGGTGCATATTTTTTTCTGTACCCATGTTAAAGAATTACAGCTTTCACTTGCACGCGGATGCGGTCCGTCAGTCCGTTCCATGTGCGGTGCGTCTGCAGCAGTACCGAGTCTATTTTTTGCTGTGCTGCACTGCTGCATTAAAGTGACAGAACATGTTTGCATTAAAATAAACATGTTCTGATGCAAAAATCTAGTTTTCACCACAGATGCATATCATTTAAAATATACTCTTGTTTCAAAGTCAACACATGGCTTTATTTCTTAAGTAAAGCAAGGAAACAACTTGTCCTTATTGGCATTATAGGTAAAAAAAAAAAGTGCCATAATGGATAGGTGGAAAGTCCTTTCTTGGAGGTGGAAAGCAAAGTTCTTTATGACCAGCATGATTTATTTTAAAAGGGTTTAAAAAAAAAAAAAAAAAAAAAAAAAGACTAGACTTTATGAAAGAGTAAACAAAGTGAAATGCAATTCTGACGAGCCATGTTCAGTAACAACTTTTGGATTTTAAATTAAAAAATAATGACAATGCGGTGTTTGTGGTATGCAACAGCGGATCAGTTGTGGACTGCAAACGCAGAATATGTGAAACGGGCGTTAGTCTTGAAGATTAGACTATCTCCTACTCACTCATTTCCGTCAATAGGGGATAGGGGGAGTTTTAAGGGAGGATTTTTCAGCCGGGACTTTTTACTGCACCGAGTCGAAGTACTCTCAGAAGTGTTATTCCACCATACATGATAGTTCTCCTTTTTAATCTGCTTAGAAAAGCACCACGTTTTACTTTTCGTCACCATACTTGATCGTTCAACTATTTGTGTAACTGTATTTAAAAAGGGAAAACGTGGAGGTGTTTGGTCGCTTCTAACTTGATCTCTGTTTGGTACCATAGTCAATGAACTGGGCTTAGTGGGCTAAACTAAATGCTATCAGATCGTCACCACGCGTCAGAGCCAAGCCTGCAGTCTCCCTCTCATTTACTGAAGCTTTCAAGCCTCGATCGCCCCCCGGTGACCGGTCCCAGTATAGCCGCCCCTCTGTGTTTTCTAATGGACGCGAGGCAAACTAAATAAAATTACACTTCAAAAAATGTTCCCCAAAGTTAGTGTATGTCACTGAAGGCAGTTATCATCACGATGATTTCATTTCAGGTGTTCGTTTTAAAAATAAGTTTACTTTGAGTTAGTTATTTGATGCTATAAAAACGGGGGGTGTGACGTCATGATTGACAGCTGAGACTGACGGCTTCTCTGAGTGAAGTTGTCACTGAGGCACTAACGGACTTTTTTCAAAATTTTTGGGAGCAGATTAGATCTTTAGCTTTAATTTCTACATTTCCATAACTGTTTATTTCACACCAACATAATTAATTGTTCTGCATCTGCGAGAGTGTGGGCGGGCTTTTGAAATCGCGGCTGTACTTCCTGCTCTACTGCGCAACTCCGGTCCCGAAATCGCTACTGCGCAGACTCGGTCCCAAGATGTCCGCGCCGTGCAAGGGCGCCTGAAAGCTTCAAATCTGACAAGCGGAAACGGATGATGTCGAGTCGTCCATATTTTTTTACGGTCTATGGTCAGAGCGATTAAGTGCACGCACTCAGACTAGAGAGGTATGTATCAACTTGTTTTAGTTAAGGGAATAACAGTTTAATATGAAGAAGCGGTGAAGTATCCCTTTAAGTTGCTTCAGTTTACTAGTCTTTGAGGTTAAAAAGAAATGTTGACTGCTATTTAACTGATTAATATGCCCTTTTCTTTGCTTCCTGTAAAATTTGATCAAATTTGTTAATGCTTTGATTTGGAGTTAAATGTGTAAGGTTCCCACTGCATTTGAAATGTGGACATAAAATCCATATAATAATAATACTTCATTCACTTGATTTATTTGAAGAACTGTACATGCCATACTTCATATCTACTACAGACGCTGCGAAGCAAAAATCAATCAGATTCTGCCAAGTTCTCGTTTTCTTTAGGCAATCCCAGTGTACTTAAATTTAAATAAATAAATACATAAACATACTTGACTTGCCAAGTTGTAACACTCCAAATCTAACATTTTAAAATAAATAAATAAATAAATAAACAAACAAACATACTTGACTTGCCAAGTTGTCACATTCCAAATCTAAAATTTGAGCCTTGTTCTTTTGGAGATTCGAATGCACATTGCGCCTGTGGCTAAGCTGCAAGAGAGGGGGAAAAAACATGTTGAAGACAAATAAGGTGGGACTCTGCTCTACAGAGGGTAAACAAGCTGAAATACATATACTACCAGTTTTCAAACATGCTCACAGGAATTATTTTATAAAATTAACATTTTAACACTGTACATTTATATAAACTCAAGCAGATGATTGTCTGCTCCGTATCTGTCCGTGGCAATTTCTCTCAATTAGCACCGGTCATCAGAGAGCAGGTTTGATATAGGGAAAACTTGTGATGGGTAGAGCACTGGTTCAGGACTGCCCATGTATCAGTTTCCCAGAGCAAAAATCTACTACAACATCAGTAACCTGATGAACCATTGCTATCAGTACTGCATTGCAAATAATTTACTTGTTGATATAGTGTAACAGAAAAACAACAGACCCAACATGACGTCACGCACACTGCTTGTTCCGGGTAATTGACTCAGAATCCCTAGACCCATGCTTGATTAACCCAAATCTCTTACATGTACTGGTTATTAAAACATGGGGTTGAGTGTCTTTGTTCACCATGAACATACTCTTGAATTAGAGTACCAAATCTAGAAGTCCTGTAAACCAGTGCCAAATGTGCCATTATTACTTTTGTTTAATTTGTTAGGGCAACAAGTCTACTAAATACCTCTGAAGTAAACTAACTCTAAAACATATCCTCCAGAGCAGGCTATAGTCAGAGAAAAAAAGATGCCAACTCTATTTGGCCATCTTGAAAGGTGCCTCCGTTTTTGGAAACAAAAGTTGAGGTTAACAGTTTACTAAAACCTGAGATGGGGATGTTTATTTGTGCCAGCATGCATGGGGCTAAAATGAAGATACAAGCAGGAAAGTAAAGAGCTTAGCAATACAAAACTACCTGTACTGGACTGGGTGTCTGGGTCACAGACGGATTTTTAACCGGGTAAACCAAGGAAGATTGACATGGTGGTGCATCAACAGTTGCTGTTTTTTTGGAAAAGCAGCTGTCAGGAGACAGCAGGGCCCCCTCATCTTCAGCTGGTATTGATGTGCTGTTAATAATTGGGGAGAAAGTTACATTATGTCCATGAAAATGGAACAACAGTTAATTTCCACAACTTTCACCACTTAGAAAAACTCAAATTGTTTCAGACATTTTGAGTACTGGCTCCAGGTGGACTTCTGGTTCCAAATGGACAGCGGTCTCAATTACATCTGGTTTTCTTTTTGACGGCTGCTCTAGGAGTTCTCAAAAGAGAGGGATAAGGGGGGAAAAGGATAATTACACCATCTCGTAAGAAGAAAGATGATCACAATGCAAGCTGTTAACTTACCAGGTAGTTTATATGGATATTGTGAGATAACACTAGCCTCAAAACTAGCCTCAGAAGCTGGCTCAAATGAGAGAGGAGCCATTGGGGAGACGAAGTCAAGAGCCTGTTAAATGTTACAGAGAGCAGATCATAATCCTCCTCCAAACAAAAATCAGAACATTAATAAATATGCACTAAACTAAATGTGTGACTTCTGTATGCATACTGCTTTGTATAATCTGGACACAACAATGTTTCAGAGAAGACAAGGTGAACTATATGACCAGTGAACCTAAATACCTTAACTCACAGCATAGATTTAAAAGCATTTAATACTATACAAAAGCAGCAATTAATCCACTTACAGGATCCTCTTGAAGAAAAGAGGTCAGGGGTGTGTTTTTCAAACACTCAGCCCACATGTTCTCCCAGTTCTCCTCCATTCTACTGATGGAGACTTTGATCTCTGCTGCATCCTCTTTAACCAGTTTCCTCCTGGACAGAATAAATAAACCATTTTAAAGAAAAATAAAGTCAAGCAAATAAATTGCACCTTAAAGTGTTAAACTGAAACACAATAATATGATGTCCAAAAGCTGAACAACTAATAAAAGGTCCACAAATTCATTATGTTCCTTCACTGCTTCACATACCTTTATACTTCAGGTGACTTTGAACCCATAGGGCAGGGCTATTCAAATCTTACGCTGGAGGGCCAATGCGCTGCAGAGTTTAGCTCCAACTCTTATCAAACACATCCACCTGTGATTTTCTTATGATCCTGAAGACATTGATTAGCATGTTCAGGTGTGTTTGATTAGGGTTGGAGCTAAACTCTGCAGTGCATTGGCGCTCCAGGGTAAGATTTGAATAGCCCTGCCATAGGGCATGGCCACAGATTTAAATTGTCAACACATGAATCAAATCAGACATTGATCAATCTGAGTCCAATTCACAGGTGACAATGGTTTCCAAAATGAAATGAAACAAACAGTTTTATGAAACCAAACTTTTATTGTAATGTTTAACAAACAAAACATGGTCTTAAATCACATTCTAAAAGTAAGACACATAACTTGATTATTAATGTTCAAGAGCACATTTAAAGGTACCTGATAAGCTTGAGGTTTTCTTTTGAGCGGCTGAAAAGCAAGGCATGCTCCTGAAGGTCTTTATGTTGAAGCTGTACACTCGGGCCTACAATTGTCTCTCTCTCCTTAGTTAGGATGTGTAATCCCTTAATCAGAAGCTCCAGCAAAGGCACAATGATAGGCTGCCCTCCCTCATACAAGCTACCAACCCTGGACTATGGACACAAATAGAACTTTGTCAGAATTTAACACCAAAATATAAATGCTGACCAATTAAGCTATTAGAAAATGCATCATGTGTTCAAAAACACAAAATACATACATTTTTACACATTAAAGTTTTCTTTTTCTATCTGTAGATCTCACCTGGTAGGATAGCTGCTCCATGCTGTCACGCAGAACCGCAGGTATCTTCACACTCAGGTCCTGCCCAACCAAGATGTACTGGTCCACCTGTCCACGGATCACACTCTCCACTACTTTTCGATCTCCTTCAAGGGTTGACAAGACTCTGTCTGTCTCAGTCCAAAGGTCTCGCACCTAAGTGGTATGGTTAAAATTAGAACTAATTATAGAAATAAATATTAGTAATGGAATTTCAGCAAAAATGTATTAGAAAATAAACTAAAAAATGAACATGGTGCAAACCTTTTGATTTTTTGTAAGAATGTCTTCCATGAAATTTGAATTACGGTCATGTTCTCTACAAACAAGAAACATTTTATTTCACACTTGTAAATTGCACAGATCATTTTCACTTCACTAAAAACATTGTTTTAGAGATTTACTTGAGCAAACGGTCATATTTGGCATCCTCTGCATCAAGGTCCCTCAAAGATTTTTCCAAACCTCTGAAAGCAAAAATAAAATAAAAATACATCTTGGCTACACATTTAATCTTGGTTTCCTGAGTAGGCAATATGAAATTGCAACAATAGCTGAAGTTATGGGAACTGCCCCAGATGTGATGACTGTCTGAAGCCTGTATATCAGGGCTATTCAAATCTTACCCTGGAGGGCCAATGCACTGCAGAGCTTAGCTCCAACCCTGATCAAACACACCCACCTGTGATTTTCTAATGATCCTGGAGACATTGATTAGCATGTTCAGGTGTGCTTGATTAAGGTTGGAGCTAAACTCTGCACTGCATTGGCTCTCCAGGGTAAGATTTGAATAGCCCTGCTGTATATAAACCAAAATGCATTGGTTGATAGCGCTGTTCCTTGAGATGTTGTGATGTGAAGCAACAGAAAAGAGTCAATTATTACCCTTATACTAGGTACACCTCCTGGACGAATCTGCACTATATGTCTCTTTGTAGCAAATGAAGCAAGCCATATCACCACTCTTCTGTTTCTCTTGAGAATGTTGGAAAGAACTACTACTACTACTATTATTATTATTATTATTATTAAATACAAATGACTAAAAACTAAAATACTATTAAAAAAAATCAAGCTGGAAAAATGTATATTTAGTTATTATAATAATAACTATTACTATATTAAAAATAACTACAAAAATTAAAGCTGCGAGCAGCATTTAGCGGGGTTCAAGCCATTTAAGGTTTTTAAGCATTTGACACCTTTTGCATGAAAGGCTTTTAAGCACTGAATGAATTTGAGAGATATCAGGTGAAATGAAGTGATAAACTGACAAAATGTGATTTTAAATATTATAATAGTGACTTTATAAAGTCTAAATATGAATTGATTAGGAGAGTGCAGAGAATCATACTGCTGTGGTTTGGTTCCGATCAGGCAAAAAACCTAGGACTAGTTTGCAAAACGAGGTTTTTAACATAATTGTAAATATTTAAATAAAGATTTGATTGACAGTATTGGTTATAGAGGCAAAGTTGTTCAGTATGAGAAGATCTATCACAATATATGCGATTACAGAGATGGAAAATACAATTTACAAGCAATTCACCAGAGGGAATACATGGTTTTCAAAGCTTTTTAACCCTTATAGCGCCCCCTATACTCTGATCTCCATAAAACTTTGCGTGTGTCTTCAACATGTTATGCCACATATACCCAACAATTTTCGTGAAGTTTTGAGTTTCCTCTTAGGATTTATAGGCTTTTGAGTGTATTTTGCCACGCCTCTTTTCTAAATGGCCTTGTTATAGCCACCCAAATGCAAAAAATCAACTTTTTTTTGATAATTATTGATCTAGAGAGTCCAGAGAATTGTCCTAGACTGGTTTGATTCTGATTGCGCAAAAAACCAGGGACTAGTTCGCAAAAGTAGGTTTTTAACATTATTGCAAATATTTATTTAACGATTTAATTGACAGAAATGGTTCCAGAGGCAAAGTTGTTCAACATGAGGAGATCTATCATATGATATGCATATTTTGCCGATGTGTGCAACACCACGTGATTGCAGAGCCATAAAACTCGTTAGCGCCAACTAGCGGCCGATTTTTTTTTAAATTCTTACAGACCTCTAGGACCATGAGTCAAACATGCCTACTGAGTTTCGTTCCGATCGACCTCCGTTAACCCTGTCTAATAGGTGCTCAAATTTCACTGGCCCATGGCGGCCATGTTTTTTGAGATATGCCAATGTTCTCATAGACAGACATGGTACCTTGGGCCAAGACACTGCATACCAATTTTCAGGTCAATCGGACTAGCGGTCGCGTGGTTATAGCCCTTTTTGTGTTTTTTCCACATTATAGCGCCACCAAGTGGTCAATCTTCACATTTTTTTTACCCTGACCTCAGAATAAGCCCATACACATGTGTACCAAGTTTGGTGAAGATATCTCATTTCCTTCTTGAGTTATAGCCTCTTTAGTAAAAAAGGCTCCGCCTTAAATGTACATTTCCACGCCCCTTTTCGTCCATGAGTCCAAATTTCAACTTTTTTTTGATAATTATTGATATTCAGACTAGACAGAACATTTTGGCACTGGTTTGGTTCCGATATGTCAAAAAACCAGGGACTAGTTCGCAAAAGTAGGTTTTTGACAAAATTCAAAATGGCGGAAAAATTTTCATGACGGAAATGAAATCGGAGATATACGTTTTGTTCGCCAAGGTCTCAGCTTTCCAATGATATAAGACACTTGAGTGTGGACCAAACGGTTTAGGAGTTATGAGCCCTTTCGCGCAATTGATTGCTATAGCGCCACCTATGGGCCAATCTGGCTCATAATTTGATAACCTCTCCTCGATTTTTGGACTACCTATTGACAAAGTTTGAAGTCTCTAGCCCTTACGGTTTGGTCTGCACGATGAGTTTTACGGCAGAATAATAATAATAATAATAATAATAATAATAATAATAATAATAATAATAATAATAAAAATCAGCACAAATACAATAGGTGTTCAGCACTTCGTGCTTGAACCCCTAATTACAATACTAATATTGAAAGATCTCAATTTAAGTTAAACCATTTAGCTTCTATTTTGAAAGAGCCCTTAAACCTTATCTTTTGTTGATAAACACTTCTCATTACCAGTATGAAAAGATGGCTGCCGCATGTTCCGTTAAAGAAAATGTGAGAAAATGTGAGCTCTAAGTTCCCAAATTTAGAGCACATGCAGAGATGGCGTTTGTCTGGAGTAGCATTTTAAAAACTGATTAGCTCAGAGACGCAGAAAACGCTGGTTTTATTTCAATTGATTGTGCAGCCCAGGTTGTTTGACCATACAAAACTTTATTGACCACATCAATGAAAAGCCCTGATAGAAAGACAAAAATCCCTTCCTAAAGAATAAGATATCTGCACTGTCAATGCCATCATTGCCGAACTTCAGAAAATGGCCAAACCTGGAGGTTTCCATAGTGTCAGCTATTGCAGCATTGAGTAAACCTATGAAAAGTAACTAATAGTAAGTAAATGGCCTAAATATAAGATGCAATATCTTACAAAATAATACTTGCTGTAATGCAACAGTGATTCAAAAGATGTGCCGCCTCCAATCAGTAAATGGAGGCTCATGTCCACTCACTTAGCTCTTTTCTGATAGTCTTGAATAAGACGGTCCTGCTGTACGGTCACTCTCTGGAATCGTCTCTTCACCAGCTGAAATCTTTTAATCTCCAGATCCTTTGAACTCACTGGTACTGCAGCAGCTTCAGGGACCCATGTGTCATCTAATTGTTGATGTGACAATTATAGAACACAATTACATCAATTTGAAAACATACCCTGGGCTGAACATTATTTGATCCCTGGATAATAGAAAATATCTTTATAATGTTTGCTGTGTCAATTTTAGATGGCACTTATGGAGCAGCAGAAATACAGAGATTACACTGGTAACCCCTGTATACAAAGCTGTGCTTCTCCTAATTTACACAAGGTACGTTCCATTCGACTGTAAGTGGACTGTGAAGTGGACTTCACAGGGTATTCCACAATCTTTGAGATTCCAATCCAAAGGGAACGAACATGTTCAGTACAAAAGACACTGCGAACGGCACTGGGAATAAGGGAACGTCAATACATCACTTCACAGGAAGTGAGAAAGCGAAAATCACCGTGTCACAATCACAACTGTTGTGATGCGTCATGTGACCAGTTTGAACCATAAACTAGTGGTGGAGCAAATTATGCTGTCAAATAAGTATTTGGTCAATAACAAAATTTAATCCCGATACTTTGTTATACAGTCTTGTTCAAAATAATAGCAGTACAATGTGACTAACCAGAATAATCAAGGTTTTTAGTATATTTTTTATTGCTACGTGGCAAACAAGTTACCAGTAGGTTCAGTAGATTCTCAGAAAACAAATGAGACCTAGCATTCATGATATGCACGCTCTTAAGGCTGTGCAATTGGGCAATTAGTTGAATTAGTTGAAAGGGGTGTGTTCAAAAAAATAGCAGTGTGGCATTCAATCACTGAGGTCATCGATTTTGTGAAGAAACAGGTGTGAATCAGGTGGCCCCTATTTAAGGATGAAGCCAACACTTGTTGAACATGCATTTGAAAGCTGTGGAAAATGGGTCGTTCAAGACATTGTTCAGAAGAACAGCGTACTTTGATTAAAAAGTTGATTAGAGAGGGGAAAACCTATAAAGAGGTGCAAAAAATGATAGGCTGTTCAGCTAAAATGATCTCCAATGCCTTAAAATGGAGAGCAAAACCAGAGAGACGTGGAAGAAAACAGAAGACAACCATCAAAATGGATAGAAGAATAACCAGAATGGCAAAGGCTCAGCCAATGATCACCTCCAGGATGATCAAACACAGTCTGGAGTTACCTGTAAGTACTGTGACAGTTAGAAGACGTCTGTGTGAAGCTAATCTATTTTCAAGAATCCCCCGCAAAGTCCCTCTGTTAAAAAAAAGGCATGTGCAGAAGAGGTTACAATTTGCCAAAGAACACATCAACTGGCCTAAAGAGAAACGGAGGAACATTTTGTGGACTGATGAGAGTAAAATTGTTCTTTTTGGGTCCAAGGGCCACAGGCAGTTTGTGAGACGACCCCCAAACTCTGAATTCAAGCCACAGTACACAGTGAAGACAGTGAAGCATGGAGGTGCAAGCATCATGATATGGGCATGTTTCTCCTACTATGGTGTTGGGCCTATTTATCGCATACCAGGGATCATGGATCAGTTTGCATATGTTAAAATACTTGAAGAGGTCATGTTGCCCTATGCTGAAGAGGACATGCCCTTGAAACGGTTGTTTCAACAAGACAATGACCCAAAACACACTAGTAAACGGGCAAAGTCTTGGTTCCAAACCAACAAAATTAATGTTATGGAGTGGCCAGCCCAATCTCCAGACCTTAATCCAATTGAGAACTTGTGGGGGATATCAAAAATGCTGTTTCTGAAGCAAAACCAAGAAATGTGAATGAATTGTGGAATGTTGTTAAAGAATCATGGAGTGGAATAACAGCTGAGAGGTGCCACAAGTTGGTTGACTCCATGCCACACAGATGTCAAGCAGTTTTAAAAAACTGTGGTCATAGAACTAAATATTAGTTTAGTGATTCACAGGATTGCTAAATCCCAGAAAAAAAAATGTTTGTACAAAATAGTTTTGAGTTTGTACAGTCAAAGGTAGACACTGCTATTTTTTTTGAACACACCCCTTTCAACGAATTGCCCAATTGCACAGCCTTAAGAGCGTGCATATCATGAATGCTGGGTCTTGTTTGTTTTCTGACAATCTACTGAACCTACTGGTAACTTGTTTGCCACGTAGCAATAAAAAATATACTAAAAACCTTGATTATTCTGGTTAGTCACATTGTACTGCTATTATTTTGAACAAGACTGTATATCCTTTGTTGGAAATGACAGAGGTCAAACATTTTCTGTAAGTCGCCACAAGGTTTTTATACACTCATGCTGGTAGTTTGGCCCATTCCTCCATGCAGATCTCCCCTACAGCAGTGATGTTTTGGGGCAGTCGCTGGGCAACACAGATTTTTAAAGATTTTCTATAAGGTTGAGATCTGGAGACTGGATAGGCTAGGCCACTCTAGGACTTTGAAATGCTTCTTACGAAGCCCTTCTTACAAAATCTAACGATATTCCCAACCCCATGCTTTACAATAGGTGTTCATTGTGTTCTTTAAATTCAACTCAGCATTCATTCTCCTCCAAATGCCAAAAAGTTTTTTACCAAAAAGTTATATTTTGGTATCATCTGACATTCTCCCAATCCTCTTCTGGATCATCCAAATACTCTCTAGCAAACTTCAGACGGGACCGGACATGTACTGGTTTAAGCAGGGGGACACGTCTGACACTGTAGCATTTGAGTCCCTGTGTGTTTTCATATTTGAGTCCCTGTGTGTTTTCATATTTAGTGTGTTTCAGTAACAGAAGTGTGTTACTGATGGTAGCCTTTGTTATTTTGGTCCCAGCTCTCTGCAGGTCATTCACTAGGCCCCCCTGTGTGGTTCTGGGATTTTTGCTCACTGTTCTTGTGATCATTTTGAACCCACGGTTGAGATCTTGTGTGGAGCCCCAGATTGAGGGAGATTATCAGTGGTCTTGTATGTCTTCCATTTTTTAATAATTGCTCCCACAGTTGATTTCTTCACACCAGAATGCTTATCTATTGCAGATTCAGTCTTCCCAGCCTGGTGCAGGTCTACAATTTTGTTTCTGGTGTCCTTTGACAGCTCTTTGGTCTTGACCATAGTGGAGTTTGGGGTCTGACTGTTTGAGGTTGTGGACAGGTGTCTTTTATAATGATAAGTTTAAACAGGTGCTATTAATACATGTAACGAGTGGAGGACAGAGAAGCCTCTTAGAAGAAGTTACAGGTCTGTGAGAGCCAGAAATCTAGCTTTTTTTGTAGGTGACATACTTATTTCCACTATTATTTGCAAGTAAATTCTTTAAAAATCAGACAATGTGATTTTCTGGACCTTCTCATAGTCTGTCTCTCATAGTTAAAGGGGTACTTCAGTGCTGGAAAGATGAATCTGTATTTAAACTGGGTCATTAATGTAGTAGAAATGTGACATTTTTTAATTTGGTGCCTTCTAGACTGAGAAAAGACTCATGGGGATGAAAGACTACAATTCCCAGAATTCTTCGCTGCCCTGTGAGGCCATTCCCAAAGCCACCACTACTGGATTACAGTGACTGAGTTAGAAGAACAGTCACTACAATTAAATACTGAACGTGTCTCTGTTCTATATAAGGAGCTGTATTATTTACTTAATAATACAGTTACTGTATTATTTACTCAGGACTGTATTATTTACTTGTAAATGATTATCATCATAAATGATGAACTCACTGAATTTTTTACAATTAAATTAAAAAACATTTAGCCGTGGAACTGAAATTGGCACAGAGAACCGTACTTTTTTTATGATATCGGTACCGACTACTGGAATTTTGGTACTGTGACATCCCTAGTACCAACTAACGTTTTGAAAATACGAATATTTTCAATTTGTGAATCGCTTCCTGTGCATTTGTGGATCTCTTCTACACATTTGTGAATAACTTCCTCTGCATTTGTGGATCTCTTCTTGCACATTTGTGAATCGCAGCACAGCACGTGGATTTTGAAACATTTCTAGCGTCTAGATTTAAACAAATCCAAAAATACATAGACTCCACCCACGTATACTTAAGCCAATCAGATCACGGCCTTATCGTGCTGACCAATCGTAGCACATTCTCGCTCCAACCAATCACGTTTTGGCAAGTGCCACTGAAAAACAGAGTTACGACCACTGATCTATATAAATCTATATATAGATAACGGCCATATTGTTCTGACCAGACCCATAGAGCTCTCAATAGTTCTAAACAACTCTGTGCTGTCAATCTGTTTAAATAGGATTAAGCAGGACAGACAGCATTTTCAATATATTTGCAACAAGTTCTGGGCAAATATTAACACAATATGTGCATTGACTTCGTCAAGGCTTTACAGTAGCATTTTATTCTGGAGAGAGATAAAGAAGAGACAACATTAATTTTCATTTGGGTCACGAGAGTACAAATGATTTTACAGTGTTGAGTGTTGTAGCCAATCATGTGCATTTCTATTGAAAATAATAACCAATCATATGTTTAATTTACAGTGAATGAAAATCCTCTTAGTATCGATCAAAACAAGTTTCATACAGTCTCAAAACACTGAATTAATTTTAGAGCAAGTTTTTACACGAATCTTCCCACTATCTACAAATCCTCTCATCATAAACAGCACAGACCTGTTTTAAATAAAGATTTATCACGAAGTAGTCAGCTATTTTTATTTTTCATTAGACATTGTAATGTTCCCTACAATTAGCCTATATATTTAACATTCCAGTACAAAAAAGTAACACACATTTTTATTTTAGTGGTATAAATTTGATTAACTATAAAAATTCATTCAAAATAGAAAAAAAGGCTAATGAGCCAATAAGTGTTCCTTTTCTGCCATCTACTGGCATAGGGTTTTATTTTTAATTTTAATGTTGTTAACGTCCTAATTTTATTTTGATACTCGAAGGATACACAACAGGTGAATAAAAAGAAATTATGTTAGAATATACATAATTTACCCAAGAAAGGAGTTGGTGGTCAAAAAAACAGGGCAACCAATTTATTCAACTCTTTTCAGACGCTATACGTTATTCCTTGAATGAATATAAACGCATTTGACAGAAAGATCTCAGAGAATCAGGGGGGAACGCCTCCAGCGTAACAGGCGTCTGAAGCTACTATCGAATCACGTCAATCCTATTGACCGGTGACAGCCCATGACATCATCAATGTGCGACCAGGAAATATATAAGGGCGCATTGCAAACATGACACCATCTTATTCTTTTGCTTAAGCGAATTGCTTCAACGAATTAAGGTAATACAAATTCATTATTTACTGCCTGGGATAAAGTGCATGGGCAGTCAGTTTGTTTTACACATTTACACTGCTGTTTGTGTAAATTGTGAGTGGTTTTCCGAGATCGCTCTATTCTTGTCTGGCTCTCCTCTTGATGGAGGGGGGTTCGGCATCTGGGACTGGGGATGTGGTCTCGCTCATGCCAAGGCTGGGCACTGGCACACATCATGGTTTCCCAGATGGAGCTCGCCAATTGTCATGAGAGGGGTGTATTCCTCTCAGATGATCTGGCAGTTGACGAGACTTATCAAAGCAAGTGCTCTTAGGGATGGCTGGTGAGATTGGTACTCTCAGCCACCCTGACCGTGTATGCTGAGCTGATGGAGGTTATGGAACGCGCTGCAGGCAGTCTGCAGCTGCCATGTTGCCGCTTTAGTGGAGAGATCGCTCGTGCTAGATTGGACAATCGATTTCTCCCCGGCCACACACCATCGGATCAGTTGAGCCTTCAGTTCCATCCTGATCTTCTTTCAGAGATCGAGAGAGCACGGAAGAATCCATATTTGGCCCGATGATTATTTTCACTGATTTTGAGGGAATATGGGTATGTGTTGATGCTGCCGATTGACGAGACGTTTGCGAACTATCTTGCATATGAGTAGGCATCAACACAGAGCTCCAACTCTGCCATCTCCCTTCTTAGGATGTTGTACATTAATGGCAGGGCATACACGACAGCAGGTCAGGTCATGGTGGTGTTTCAGGCGTACCAGGGCAGAATCCGCACCCAGGCAGGCGGGAGTATCACCTCTCATGCGCCCCCTCTGAGGAGGAGTAGGTTCCATGAGAGGTGAGACTCCTGTAAGAAGAAGAAACCTGACCTTCATGTTTCTTCTTCATCGTTTCCCCAAGTGCTTCTTATATCAGGTCTGGGACTGGGTGGAAAGATATCGGCCCGCCTTGGCTTGATCAGTGAGAGTACCTCTTTCAGGTATGCAAGGGTGGTAGACACCATGGTTATATGAGAACTATGCAGTCTTCGCTCTACATGCCGCAGGTGAGATGGTCTGTAATTTTTTGTGGATAACACTAAAATGTATTTCTCTACAGACCTTCGTTCCCTGTATAGAGTTTAGGGGTATGTGTTTTTTAGTAGACTCCTGACAGGTAGTAGGCCTTAGCAGGCCTCCCTGGGATAGAGTCCTGACGCTTGAGCAATAGTGGCAGCTGCAACAGGAGATAGCCTCGAAAGGCCTCCTGTGGGCCCTAGCTATGCTCCCAATGATGTTGGTTTGTACAGAATGTTTGTCGTCAGCTAGTAGGCCTTCCCGGGCCTCCCTGATGATGAGCAGCAGCGTTGTTAATTACCAGCCAGATGGTAGTTGCTATTAGGTAGTAGGCCTCACAAGGCCTCCCTGAAGGAGATACAGAATGGGGATTCTCTGTAGATAACACCAGATAGTAGGCCTTACCAGGCCTCTCTGGATATGAGTTCCTGTGTCTCAGTCTCTTTGACAGTTAGCAGGTATTGCTAGCAGGTAGTAGTCCTCACCACGCCCCCCTAAAGGCTTGCTATCAGGGGGTAGGCCTCACCAGGCCTCCCTGAAGGGGAGTTCTCGAGTCTGTACAAGCAGCTAGCATGACTTGCTATCAGATAGTAGGCCTCACCAGGCCTCCTTGGAGACTGACTTTCAGGTGGTTGGCCTCACCAGGCCTCCCTGAAGGTAGTGTGACTCGCTATTAGGTAGTAGGCCTTGCCAGGCCCTCTGAAGGCGAAGTCAGACATATGATATCTGGACACCTAGCCTTACTGGCTATCAGGTAGTAGGCCTCACCAGGCCTCCCTGAGGTTGAACTCAGTCACCTTGGCAGTTAAGTATTGTATTGCTGGCAGGTGGCAGGCCTCACCAGGCCTCCCTGAAGGCTTTCTATCAGGTAGTAGGCTTGACCGGGCCTCTCTGAAGGCCAGTTCCTATAAAGGGCAACTGGACAGATAGCCTGACTGGCTATCATATATGGCTATCAGGTGGTAGGCCTCCCATAGGCCTCCTTGAAAAAATTGCAATCAGGTAGTAGGCCTCTTTGAGCCTCCTTGAAGGTGAAGTATCCATAATGCCTCACCACAGGCTATCAGTTTTTAGGCCTCATCAGGCCTCCCTAAAGATGAACTCAAGGAGTAAGCATGCATTGCCGGCAGGTAGTAGGCCTCACCAGGCCTCCCTGAGGGCTTGCTATGAGGTGGCAGGCTTCTCTAGGCCTACATAAAGGCAAGTCTGGATGCTCTGGCAGGCCGCATGAATTACTATCAAGTGGTAGGCCCCTCTTAGGCCTCCTTGAAAACTTGCTATCAGGTAGTAGGCCTCTCTGGGCCTCCTTGAAGGCGAAGTTCCCAAGATTAGCCACTTCTATTACCAGTTCTTTCTGGAATTAGAACCTTTGGTAGCTTATCATACAGCTGGAGGGCATCACCCACCAGGCAGGCTCAGGTGCTCCCCTCACTGAGGGTCGTTTTATGAGCACAGCTGCCTGAGTATGATCAGATGGTCGCAGGCCTCTCGTGAGGCCTCCCTGTTAGATCAATCCGTAGAACTCTCCGGCCTCCTTAGTGCTTTGAAACATAAATGCTTTGTAGATCCTTGGATTGAGCAGTTAGACTCCCCTCACTAGCAAGGGTTATAAAGTGCTACGCTGAGTATTGCTCTCTGGAATACTGAATAAGTCTGAAATACTGCCAGGTTTCAGTCCCTCAGTCAGGATGCCTCACCAAGGCAGTGTCCAGAGACTCTGTTTTCCTGAACAGACAGGGTTGGCCAAACTGAGCTGTCCAAAGATAAAGGGCACCAGGTCAGGCCTCCCTTGAGGCAGGTTATCAGGTGGTAGGCCTCATCAGGCCTCCCGGAAGGTAAACTCGGCTGCTTGGGAAGTTAGCATGCATTGCTGGCAGGTAGTAGGCCTCACCAGGCCTCCCTGAGGGCTGGCTTTTATGTGGTAGGCCTCACGAGGCCTCCACAAAGGCGAGTCTGAATGCTCTGGCAGTCAGCAATAATTACTATTGAGTGGTAGGCCTCCCTTAGGCCTCCTTGAAATATTTGCTATCAGGTAGTAGGCCTCTCTGGGACTCCTTGAAGGCGAAGTTCCCAAGATTAGGTCTTCTTTACCAGTTCTTTGTAGAATAGAACCTTTGGTAGTTTGGCCTACAGCTGGGGGTTACCCACCAGGCAGGCTCAGGTGCTCCCCTCTCTGATGGTCATCTATGAGCACACAGCTGCCTGAGTTTGATCAGACGGTCGTAGGCCCCTTGCGTGGCCTCCCTGTTAGATCAGTCCGTAGGCCTGTCTGGCCTCCTGAGCACTTCTGTAAGATAAGTGCTCGGTAGATCCTAAGATCGTGCAAACTCCCCTCGCTAGCAAAGGTTAGGAAAGCGCTACACTGAGTACTGCTCTCTAGAATACCTGTCTCTGAGATCCGGTCTGAGGAGGATACTGCCAGTCCGCAGTGCCACAGTCTGGATGCCTCGCCAGAGGGCAAGTTTCCAGAGGCTCTGTTTTAAACATACAGGGTTGGCCAGGCCGAAGTGTCCCGCAGAAGCCACACCAGGTCAGGCCTCCCTGGTGGCATGCAGGAAAGGTTTTTCTGAATAGTGACTGGCCAGGGTGCTCTCGGGCCCCCTGACCTCATGCGTATGCATTAAGGTTATTGTTAAAGCTTATAGCTTGAGCTATGACCGTAGGGAGTGCTGTCACTGACAGCACATTGTGGCCAGAGGGGGCGTGGTGTAGGCTTTTCAAGTTTTATTCCTTGTCCTGACAGTTATCACTGCCAGTGGGCATGCACTCCCCTCAGCATGGCAGAGTTGGTATATCGTTCCCCCGAAGCGTTCTAGGACACAGTGCGAGTTCCCTTTCAAAAGCCTGCCAAACAGTCCCTCCAGACTAAAGATGGTGTCATGTTTGCAAGGTGCACTTATATACTTCCTGGTCGCACATTAATGATGTCATGGGCTGTCGCCGGTCAATAGGATTGACGTGATTTGATAGTGGCTTCAGACACCTGTCACGCTGGAAAGTCTAAGTATTTCTGTACGAATTACTATGCTAGTTTGCTATAGTCTTTGTGTATTGTCTGTTTTGGCATAATAATCACAATTAACATTTCTCCATAGACTTCCATGTTAAAGTTAGCTTATATGCTTACTATTCCTGTAAGTCTCATTATAATGGCTAATTTTTCTTATGTGATAGCTATATTGTTAGACTTGAGTTGTATATTCACGTATATGAATATATGGGCAGTTTGTAATGCCATATATTATTTTTTCACTGTTTTACAAAAAAGAATGATCCTTACTAAAGGCCTCTCTCTACTCCGGTTTCCTGGGTCTTTATGTCATGGATCTTATGTTAGCTATCTGCTACGCTAACCAGTTAAAGCAAGAGCAGAATAGTCATTGTATATATTTGTGAATCGAATTAATTTTTGCAAAACTCCTGCATATATTTGGGGATGTCATTCTATTGATTTGTGGAATTATTAATTTTTTGTGAATCGCTTTACATTTATTTGTGGATAATATATTTGTTTGGAATAAAGCTAAAGTAATACCCCCATAGCACGACGATGGCGGAGAGAATCAAATGTTCGAAAGTGTGGTTACACTTCACTAGATTTGATGTAGACAATGCTCGTTACCACAAATGCAACACGATTTTTTGCTTGTAAGGACAAAAACAAAAGAAATCTGTCAAAGCATATTTCAAAACTACATTATGTGCAGACAGAGAAATGCCAAGTTTTCGACTGTCTATCTAGTTAGTCTGGTTGCATTTACGTCAGGTATGTACAATGAGGAAAATAAGTATTTGAACACCCTGCTATTTTGCAAGTTCTCCCACTTGGAAATCAAGGAGGGGTCTGAAAATGTCATCGTAGGTGCATGTCCACTGTGAGAGACATAGGGTGCTTTCACATCTCTAGTTCGGTTCATTTGGTCCGAACCAAGGGCAAACAATTATACATTGTTGCATTTTTCAGATTTTTTGGTTCCTTTTCACACCACACTGATTGCTTTGGTCCGAACCAGTTGAAACAAACCAAAACGCAGGCATGTGACAACATCCACATCACTCATTGGCCATGGCGTATTTCCTAAACTGCTTTTCGATTGGTCAGAATTTACATGTGGGAAAATTCCAACAGGAGAGGCAAAGCCAGCAAACTATAATAACACTATGAAGAGACGACTGCGCGGGCCAGTTTTGTCCCTGGCCATAATCTACTACACGGTGTGTATTTACCACAGTATGCAAACAAAACATTTCTATAATGAAGCGCGGATGCGACATGAAAACAACGCTCTAATGCACTACAGACGGCGAGCGCGCATCGCTCGTCACTTCAAGAGGAGGCGTGCATTAATTATTAACTCTTGACATGCTTCCATCTTCCGAAAATATTGCCAACGATCTATCAGGTAATATCATGCACACAATGTCAGCGCAGCTAACTACGGCAGCTGGTTCAGTCCAAAAATGATCAGTACTTTTGCAGTTGGTTCTGTTCGAGGTCGGATCACGTTCTCACCACAAAAAAAACGCTCCAGAGTTCGTTTGAAATCGTACCGAGACCACCTCTTCAAGGAGGTCTCGGTACGCTTGTTTGGTCCGCTTTTGGTGCGCACCCGAGTGCGATTGCTGCTTTCAGACCTGACCAAACGAACCGCACCAAAGAGGGAAACGAACTCTAGTACGATTCAACCGAACTAAATGAGGCAGGTGTGAAAGCACCCATAGTCTTTAAAAAAATCCAGAAATCACAATATATTATGTTTTACCTATTTATTTGTATTGAACAGCTCCAAATAAGTATTTGAACAGCTGTCTATCAGCTAAAATTCTGACCCTCAAAGACCTGTTAGTCTGCCTTTAAAATGTCCACTTCCACTCCATTTATTATCCTAAATTAGATGCATCTGTTTGAGGTAATTGGCTGGATAAAGACACCTGTCCACCCCATACAATCAGTAAGAATCCAACTACTAACATGGCCAAGACCAAAGAGCTCTCTGAAGACAGTAGAGACAAAAATATATACCTCCACCAACCTGGAAAGGGCTACGGGGAAATTGGCAAGCAGCTTGGTGAAAAAACGTCCACGGTTGGAGCAATAATTAGAAAATGGAAGAATCTAAACATTACTGTCAATCTCCCTCAGACTGGGGCTCCATGCAAGATCTCACCTTGTGGGGTCTCAATGATCCTAAGAAAGGTGAGAAATCAGCCCAGAACAACACGGGGGGAGCTGGTCAATGACCTGAATAGAGCTGGGACCACCGTTTCGAAGGTTACTGTTGGTAATACACTAAGACATCATAGTTTGAACTCATGCATTCCCCTGCTTAAACCAGCACATGTCCATGCCCATCTTAAGTTTGCCAATGACCATTTGGATTATCCAGAGAAGTCATGGGAGAAAGTCGTGTGGTCAGATGAGACCAACATTGAACTTTTTGGTCATAATTTCACTAAACGTGTTTGGAGGAAGAAGAATGATTAGTACCATCCCTAGAACACCATCCCTACTGTGAAGCATGGGGGTGGTAGCATCATGCTTTGGGGGTGTTTTTCTGTACATGAGACAGGGCGACTGCACTGTATTAAGGAGAGGATTACCGGGGCCATGTACTGCGAGATTTTGGGGAATAACCTCCTTCCCTCAGTTAGAGCATTGAAGATGGGTCGTGGCAGGATCTTCCAACATGACAATGACCCGAAGCACACAGCCAGGATAACCAAGGAGTGGCTCTGTAGGAAGCATATCAAGGTTCTGGCGTGGCCTAGCAAATCTCCAGACCTAAACCCAATAGAGAATCTTTGGAGGGAGCTCAAACTCCATGTTTCTCAGCGACAGGCCAGAAACCTGACTGATCTAGAGAAGATCTGTGTGGAGGAGTGGGCCAAAATCCCTCCTGCAGTGTGCGCAAACCTGTTGAAAAACTACAGGAAACGTTTGACCTCTGTAATTGCAAACAAAGGCTACTGTACCAAATATTAATATCTGAGGTGTTCAAATACTTAGTTAGTATGTATGATACAGCTGCAAATATTTTTAAATAGTTAAAAATTCATACATTGTGATTTCTAGATTTTTTTTAGATTATGTCTCTCACAGTGGACATGCACCTATGCTGACAATTTCAGACCCCTCCATGATTTCTAAGTGGGAGAACTTGCAAAATAGCAGTGTTCAAATACTAATTTTCCTTACTCATATATATATATATATCTTTTTTCAAATTAATGTATTTTTTAAATAGATTGAAGTATTTGCTAGAACCTCTAGTACATCCTCTAGTACCTCTAGTACGTGTTTTTTCTAGTTGTCTAATATTTTCTTCAGAATCATGGGAGATGTTGGGGATAATCAAATTAACGTGCAGCTCTAACCACACAGAATGAACTAAATCAAGTGAACATGGGTAAATGGATCAAATGTAAACATTAACCACAGCTGATTGTTAGCTACATTTTGCTTGTTTGCTTTAAAAAAAAAAAAAAAAAAAGAGCTGCAGCTTCATTGAACGAACTCACTCTTCCTAAAACCTGGTCCAAGTCAAAAACAAGCCCACACCCCCTTCACACTGGCAGCTAGTGGGAGAATGTCTGAGGAGAGGGTGAATGAGTGCCACTTAGCCTTGACCAAATTCATTGTGAAAGGCCTACACCCCTTTGTAACAGTGGAGTTTGTTTAGGTAACCGTTTAGGTAACACTGTAAAAATACAGTATATTGTTTTATTAATTTTTAGGACATAGTAGTATTATAAAAGGTGTGTCTTAGTCCCATCATCACTCCACAATACAATAAACAGCAACACAATATTTAATAATGATAATATAACAAATTAAAAGTATTGTTGTTTTTTATCATAAGGATATGTGCAAGGCACTCAACTTCTAGAGGGAGGGGTATATTTCAGGTTATCTCAGTGACACATTATTTCCTTCTTGGTATGATGTTAAAAAGGCCAATGTGATCAGTGAGCTGAAGGACGTGCCAAAGCTGGCCATCACATCAGATGGGTGGACCAGCCTCCACCAGGATCACTATCTCATGGTTACAGTGCACTACACAATCCAGGGCAGTGTCAAATAGAAGGTCCTCCACACCAGTGTACAAAGCACAAACTAGTGAAACAGGGGCAGAAGAGATCTCTGATATTCTGGTAAAGTTTGAGATTGAGTTGAGCAAGATTGTAGCTGTGACTGTTGATAATGCTGGCAATATGGATATTGCCATCAAGAAGCTACAGATCCTAAAAATAGGATGTTTTGCACATACATTGAATCTGGCAGCACAGAAAATTTACAAAATTACATCCATTGATAAATGGGCATCCCGAATCAGAGCAGTGGTCGTGTGGTTCAAGAGATCATCTATGTCCAACTCAGCAACCGTGACTTCAACAACTCATTGGTGAGTCATTTCAATTTATCATCACAAGTTTTATTTTGAAATTCACACATCTAACAGTTTAATTCAATATTCAAGTGTGAATTAAATGTGTGATGTTTTGTTTTTGTTGTTGTTGTTGTTGTAGTTGTTGTTGTTTCAGGCCTTCCACAGCACTCACTCATCCTGGATGTTAAGACCAGGTGGAACTCTCACTATCATGAGATTCATGGAGCAGTATCCAGCGATCCAAGCTGCAGCCTTGGACCCACAACTGTGAAAAGCATTGTCCAGAGACAACCTGGACCGTCTGAAAGATGAGGACTTCCATAAGGCTGAGGAGTTTGTCCGGCTCACAAGAATCCTCTATACATCCACACTGTGCATGTCATGTGAGAAGAATGCCCTCTTTGGACAGATCTTACCCATCCTTCAAAAACTGTAAGACCATTTTACTGTGACGGATGAGGATACAATTTTTGTGGCATCTATAAAAGAGAAGGTCTCTCAGGAGAATCTCTCCCAGCGATATCAGAATTATGACATTCAAGCCTTCCAGCATGAAGCCACAGCACTGGACCTCAGATTTAAAGGGAGGTCAGTCAGTGATGCAACTTGGGACAGCTTGAGGAAACAAATTGTTGACCATGTGACAGGACCAACAACAGGCATGGAACAGACAGACATAGAACACCAGCAAAAGGATAAGGAGTCTGAAAAAGAAGTTAAGGAAATGGAGGAGACAGTTCCTCCATTGTGCAAAACCAGGAGTGCCTTGGAGGAGCTTTTCTCAGAGGAGGACAGGCAATTGAGGTTGACAGTCCAACAGGATACCTTGGCCCTCCCCCTTAGCGAACGTGTTGACCTGGAGGTTGAGCTCTACAAAAGCCTGCCTCCCATTCCTATGGCTGAAGATCCTGTGATGTTGGTGGTGGGAGAAGAAAAATATTCTGCCCATTCCCACAAAAATTGCAGCAAGCTACCTCTGTGCTCAGACCTCTTCCACCCCTAGTGAGGGGGTGTTTTCAATGGCTGGAAAAACATTAAGCCAGGAGAGGTCCCGTCTTCTGCCAGAAAAGGCAAACATGTTAATCTTTCTCCAGAAGAATGGTTAAAAACAGTTTGTCCTTTTGCAGTGTTCCTGCATGCCCCACCCATGGGGTTCTATACCACTGTATGTTATTTTACAGGAAAATATTATTCATTTAATTTGTTTTACGTTAATTTTTTTATGTATAAGAGTTGTTTTTTCAAACATGATGGTTTCTTTTACTCCAAATAATTATTTTATTTATTTTACTTTTTTTTAGGGCTGTCAATTGATTAAAATATTTAATCGCGATTAATCGCATGATTGTCATGAGTTAGCTCGTGATTACTCGCAATTAACTCGCACATTTTTAGCAATTGTAAATGTATCTTAAATTAAGTTTAAATTAAGTTTTTAATACTCTAATCAACATGGGTATGGACAAATATGCATGCTTTATGCAAATGTACATGTATTATTAGTGAAACCATACTTATTCAATAATAATCAATACAGCATGAAGACTAGACGTATCAAAGGTCATAGATGTTTATCTAAGAAATTGTTCATGTCTCTTAAGCCTAAACTTAAAAATTAAGAGTAAGTAGTAATTTCTCTCATTTTAAGAATATAAAGGGAGTTTTTACACTGGCAGTTTAATTCAGAGCAGAGCACAGTTCGTATGAAAAACTGGTAATGTGTACCAGTGAGCGCACCAGAACCACCATACCTGGAGGAGGTCCATATTCCATGAGCGGCCCCTTTAAGAGATACGCATTTACTATTGAACTGCCGGTATTTTGCGTGTGCACGCCGAACTGGGACAGTGTGAAGAACACGGACTCGGGAGCGCGCTTGTTCAGGAAAGTAACCTGTGCATTCGTTTTAGCCGATTGTAATGTATTTAGTTCAATAAAACACGTGTAAGCGGTGATGGTGTTACTGATTTACCTCAGACATGAGCGAGAGTGAGCTTCAGTGCATCGCGCTCAGACTGCAGAGAATGTGCTCAGTGAAAAAAACACACTTTTCTTTCTGGAGTCTAATAAAAGTTAAACGGAAAATATGGTAGCTTATGTAAGCAATAACACTTTTGGTTTAGAATATTAATGTTAATGTCAACCCTTTTCTTTCCCTATTAATGTTTGCTGCTGCATCCTTTACGTCTGAGTGCTCTCACTTTTTCCAACTGCGGGCTATGCCACGGATGAAACAGAAAATTTGCGCTGCGTTAACGAACATGAATAAATTTAGTGCCGTTAAAACGAATTTGCGTTCATTTTAGCCCTACTTTTTTTTTTTTTTAAATAAACCAATGTTAATTCTGTTCTCGATTTGTTTCTTGAATGAATGGATGAATGAATTCAATTTGTTTCTTGAATGAATGAATGAATGAATGAATTCAATTTGTTTCTTCTTTTTAAAAACCCAACACAAAGTACCAAATAAGAATAATATTGAAGTACCTGATCGATAAGGAGTATCAGTAAGAGTAGTAATACCGTTAAAACCTTAAAGGGGTCATATAATGCCATTTTTATACTTTTATATCTGTATAAGTTATAAGTTAATATGATTCTTTAGTGTCTGAATTAAAACATTGTAATATATTTTAATAAAAAAAAATTCTCATTAGTATTGTAAGAAAACACTCGTTTTAAAACAGCTCTGTTTTCACCAAGCAATTTCAGGTAGTACGGCTTTAAATGATAATGGGCTTTGCTCACCCCGCCCCTCTGTTCCATGGGCTTTCACTTGGAATCGTTGCCCTCGACCACAGTAAAGGCAAGAATGGCTAAGCGAGTCTCTGAGGACAGATTAGGGGACAGATCTGTGCAACTCTATCAATTTTAACCGGAGTCAGACCGGGACAAGATGACAGCTCCAACGAAATTCGACATTTAAGGCTAACAGGACGTTTCTGAATGGTTGGTTAATGTAATGTCACTTTGATCTATCATTATGTACTGGCAGGGTAATGTTAGCACGAATGCTATGTGTTTACTGATGTAAATGTTAGTTCATTGACAGATTGATGCTACACCTAATGGCAATAAAAACTTTTTTTCTGTTAATGTCGGTTTGTCAGTGATGCGTAACGTTATCTATGCATTGTAATAACTGTAACAACACGATTTTCTTTTCTTTTTTTGACAGTAACAGACTGTTATAAACCATCTACATAATTAAGCTTAGTGTTACCAGGTCCACGTTAACTTTATCACCAGCGTACACAGTTTGTAATAACACAAT
The DNA here is from genome assembly GCF_024679245.1 of Pseudorasbora parva. Lineage (NCBI taxonomy): Eukaryota > Metazoa > Chordata > Actinopteri > Cypriniformes > Gobionidae > Pseudorasbora > Pseudorasbora parva. The sequence goes on along the minus strand of NC_090172.1, from coordinate 18,034,101 downwards.
AACCATAACGCATAACATGGAGTTAACGGAGGAAAATGCAAGTATAGAGCAAACGATTATCAGTTTAAATTAAAGGTTGGGCTCAATATAGTGTTATTTACAACTTAACAAAAATTCAATGATCCATGGATAATGACATGCAGCCAGGATTTATTTTTTCCTGACATTTTTATGATCCTGATTTCGACATGAATATTTATAACTGTCAGTCATGGCATTTTTCGAGTGTATCCCGCATGTATATGCGGATGGGTCAGTGTATTGAAGGCTGTATGTGGCCGCTTGTCAAGAATGGAAAACAAAAGTTTTATTCCTTAATAATCACTAAAAGCTGTCACTCATTCAATAAACATAATCTCACAAAGTTCAGCAGTGAAGCTGGTATAAAATTAATCTCTTATTTTTACAATGTGTCCACACTTACAGAGGATTGACGCGCGTGTTAACTGAACTGAGCACCTGGACAAACACTCGAGCAGTGACCAAATTCAACACCTGTGATAGGACAACTGCATTGTAGAACGTTACAAACATGTCTGTGATTGCCTACATTACTCACCGAAGCGAAAACACGTTGGAAATGTAATCATTTGACGAGTGTAAATACTGATACACACTGGATCTCTTGCTAGCTCCTTTTCGCTAATAATATGCTATTATTACGAATTCTTACAAAGGATTACAAGGATAACATATCCCAGACAAGCAGTTATGGGCTAATTTTCTCTCTTAAAGCAGACGCAGCAGCAGGTGGCAGTGGTTTGAGTGAGAAAATTAAATGCTATTATCAAGTCCGTCTCAAGCTCAGAATAGTGATGTCCATGGGATCCATGGACAAGCCTCCCCCTTACCCTAACATAACTGAACGTGCTAATCAATGAGCACGTTTACATGCACACCAGTAAGCTGATAACTCACAAATATCAGCTTATTGAAATAACCAGTTTTCGCCATTTAAATGCAAACCAGTAAACTGACAACACAAGTAAACCGCATTTACATGACTTTATTAATAAACCAAGTTATTTTCTTCTAGTGACGTCAAATAATAATGTCTGTATCTGACTTCGAGCAATCCAAATGTTACGTCAGTTGTGATGGTAAATAAAGCTTGCACCGTGTCAGCGGGAAATTTAAAGCTCATATTATCCCTCATGCAGTTATAGATGCAGCATTTTGACTGAACCTCTTCTACTTCTGAGTCTGCGTTTGTGATATATGTCCTTGTTTCATGCAAAATGCTAGCTTGCTCTGTCTGGATGCATTTAAATCTGCTCTAAGTCTGCATTTTCCTCACCTATTACACATGCGCACTTCAATAAGTCATAAGAAAGCAGGTTAATGCATTCACATGCTGCGCAAAATCAAGGTAGGAGGCAAAAAACTACCTGTCCCGACCGGTTTATGCTTACGCCGTTTTATGACCTTACTCGATAAAAGAAAACGAAAAACGTTTACAAGACCATGTTCATTGTCGGCTTATTAGGCATAATCGGCTTAAGAACATGCATGTAAACGCACCCACTGTCTTCAGGATCATTTGAAAGTCCCCCCTCCCTCCTCACCCTCACCCTCACCCCACCATCCTCCCCTCCATATATAGGCTAAACATCTTCTTTGTAAAATATCTTGTGCAGGACAGTACTAAATAAAATAAATAAATAACATTCATGATCCCTCTTATTTCGTTAAAATAATTTACATTTTGCAAAAATTATTTTAAATAATAAAAAAAAAATAACAATGCTTTAAGAATCCAAGGGGAACCTGTTTTTGAGGAAATTGCTTTAGGGATCTTCAGGAAAACAATAGGGCCCTGCACACTTTCAGTGCTTGGGCATTAGTAATAATGGCATACCTGTAGTCAGTGTCTTCAGTGTTTTCAGCATGACATATCTGGATAAGTGGAGCATCAAGTTGATAAATCTTGGTCCAAAAGCAGAGAGCAAGTGTGATGCAGCTACCTTAGGAAAAGCATTACCTTCCTCATTCTAAATATTAAATTAAAAAAAGGAAAAAAAGAAAATTAAAAACCAGTAAAGGTGAATGAGTACAATAACAGTTTTTAGTAATATAGTGAAATGGTAAAATACATAATATAACCTGACAAAGTTATAATAAACAATTATGTCATATAAAGTTTGACATTTAAAAAACATTTAGATAAAAATTGATTAAATAATTACATAATAGTTTAATCATAATAATATAATAAACATTTTTGAATTTCAGAATTGTCAGAAAAGTTATTACTGGTTCAGAAAGACGGCTTAAAGGGACATTTATTTATTTATGATTTAATGCCATATCAGCAGCAATGGCTATATTCATGGCAATCAACAGTATCACTTCAATACATTGTTTACCGGCTTAAAGGGACAATTCACCCAAAAAAAATTAATTCTGTCAGTGTATTTACTCACCCTCAAGTTGTTCCAAACTTGTATACATTTATATTTGTCATGTTGAGCACATAGGAAGATTCATTCCTACTATAGAAGTCATTGGTGCCTCCAAAGCAGCCTGGGTACAAACTTTCTTTCAAAATATCTTCTTTTGTGTTCAGCAGAACAAAGAAACTCATACAGGTTTAGAACATCATGAGGGAGAGTAAATGATGACAGAATTAAAAAATTTGGGTGAACTATCCATTTAAAGTGAACCAGATAGGATACTAAAGAGTTCTTTAGAAATAAATAAAATACATATATAAAATGTGTTATAATAATAATTCGTTACATTTATATAGCGCTTTTCAAGGCACTCAAATCGCTTTACATAGAAGGGGAATCTCCTCAACCACCACCAATGTGCAGCATCCACCTGGATGATGCGACGGCAGCCATATTGCGCCAGAACGCTCACCACACACCAGCGGATTGGTGGAGAGGAGACCGAGTGATGAAGCCAATCATTATATGGGGATTATTAGGTGCCATGTTGGACAGAGGCCAATGGGCAAATTTGGCCAGGATGCTGGGGTTACATCCCTGATCTTTATCGAAGGACATCCTGGGATTTTTAAAAACCACAGAGAGTCGGGAGCACGGTTTAAAGTCTCATCCGAAAGAGAGCTCTTTGACAGTACAGTGTCCCCATCACTATACTGGGGTGTTAGGACCCACACAGACCACAGGGTGAGCACCCCCTGCTGGCCTTACTAACACATCTTAGATGTTCTTTTGCAAGTTCACATATTTGAGCTTCATGATTTATTCTTTATTCGTGTCCATAATGCAATTTTATTTTTGGTTTATAAAAATATCGGATTGATATCGGAATCGGCAAATAGCCAAAGCTGTGGCATCGGTATCGGAAGTGAAAAAGTGGTATCGGGACATCCCTAGTTCTTATTGTTGTTTCAGTTAATAAATTATTCTTGTTCACTGCTTGCTGGTCCATGTCGTCTCCCGTTCATGTTGCAATTTTGAGCCAGTTGTAACAGTCCTTAAAATGTCTCTAGCAATGCAATATGCACAATATTAACAAAAAATTATGTAAAACACAAAATGCACATACCGCTATCTCTTGGAGCCATGCAAAAGATACCTTGCGAAACTCAGCATCACCTTTATGATCCCAAATTGGCCAGCAATGTCTACACAAACAATACAATTTTTGAATGAGCAATTCAATTACAACAGGTGAGGGTAGTAAAATGTAATAAAAAGTACTGTATAGTGCTACCTGAAGACATCTTGGGCACGAGCGGGATTCAGTTTATCAAATAAAAAGAGGATGACAATGTAGAATGCCTCTTTGTTCGGCTTATCAAACATGTTCCTGTCAAGAAATAATTAAGTTAAATTAAAGCAAGCAAGCAGCATTCATGAGGCCCTCAACAAGTACTTCTCGTTTCATGGCTTAAAGTCAAAATGTATCATGCAACCAGGGGAAGGGCAATCCATTTTGCTAGGTGGTTTTAGACTTACCTAGGTTCTGCTAACACATTTCAGCACTTCAGCAATGTGTGGCCAGCATGTTTTAACACTCTTTGGCATGATTCTTGCATGTTTAACACTTTTCTAAGTGGTGACTATAAAATAATATAGGATATAGACATTTGGACAAGTTTTTGGAGCCGATGTGACCTGTTGTTCCGAAGTGCAAGAATTCAAAGAGTAATCGTTTAGCAGGAGTAAATTATTTTCAGGCCCTGTCCACACGAACACGGGTATTTTCAAAACTGCAGCTTTTTCTACGCGGTTTGGCTGTTCGTCCACACGCAAACGCTGTATCCGGTTACTAAAACCGGACTTTTTTGAAAACTCCGGCCAGGGTGAAGATTTTTAGAAACTCCGGTTACAGCGTTGTCGTGTAGATGGTGAAACCGGAGACTTCGGTTTTTTAAATTGAAGTGCGCGCCGTTCTCTCCTTTGTTTGACGTCAGATTTTCCACATCTCCTTTTGATTTACGTGAGTCGATTCTATGCGGTGGACTCCACTAACAGCGCTTATCACATGTATATCCTACAGATGTTCAGTTATTTCATTGTATTGCAGAACAAAGGCGCCAGAATGCAATAATACAAAATAGTAAAGCAAGTGTGTGAAGCTATACAGTCCACTTCGGCCCTGCACCTGTGTATACAGTTACCTGTCACTGAGTCCAAAGTAAATATGGGAACTTGTAGAAGGGTTTCAGTTGAGCCCATGGCATCCCTCAGTCAGTGCAATGTGCATCGGTGCAGTGAATGGGACCCATGTGGAAATCAGGCAGCCAATCATAGCGTAGTTTTGCGTTCTCATGTGGACAGATTTTTTTTTAAAACCGTGCTTGTGTGGACGCGATTGTTTTTTAAAACGGAGGAGGAAAAACTCCGGTAATAAAAATACCCGTGTACGTGTGGACTAGGCCTCAGTTTACAGTGAAGGATCCAGCGCATTGTAGGCAGTTGTTAAAGGCTGCAAAGAATCGGAAATACAGAGAGAACGCCATAACAGATCATTTGGAAAACCTCCATGTTTGGTGTCAACATTTCAAACTTGATGACCACGAACTTAGTGTTTTAAGCCAAACGGAAGGGAAAACCTGAAAGAAACTGTCACTCTGTTATTTACATCTGAAGCAAAACACTGCCGTGTACAGGTAAGAAAGTTGTTGTCATAGTCTTCTATTTTTACCATAATGCTGTTTAAAGAGTAGACATAGTACGATACAATTTTCAGTGATAACTGATAACTATATTAACTGTTCTGTTAATATAATAATCCTATGTTGATCCGACTGTCCATGGGAGGGGATACGAAAATGTGAAAGTATAATCTGTAGTATGTCAAAAGACCGAATTAGAATGCTTATAATAATATATTTATTTCCATAAGCCATGTAACACAAGTTTGTTCATTCAATAGTAGGCTATTTGTGCACCGAAAGTGGAAGTGATGTAGCATAACATGAAACAAAGTAGTAGGAAATACGAACGCAAGCTGTCACAGGAAAAGATGCGTTTGAAACGCATAATAATACTAGATGAGGATAATACATTTCCAGGATACACATATTTCATCACTGGACTGTTGTAGTGAGACTTCAACGACACAAATGCTCTCTTAGTTTCCTTTCCGTAAAGTTTGTGGAACACATCACAAAAATTAATCAAAACTCAGCATATAGGCTACTTGTGGCACTGTTTTTTCTTGTTTTGTTCATCTGTATTTAAAGGTTGGTAAGAATGATCTAAAACACTTTTGTCCAAATTTGTTTAAACGTTATTTCTATTTGAATACATAATTAAAATGTAAGTACTCTCAAAAAGAGAGTAGTATAAAAATCGAGTGACTCTAGACGTTTTAATCTGCAATAAGCACCGCTCATTATTTTCGTCCGGGACGAAACAAGTGATTGGCTTGGGCGACTGTCACTCTCTCGCTACCATGGCTACCACCCCTTTTGCTACAGGATCTGCCCACGTGCGTGCACCCGTTTGATTTGAGGAGTTCAAGAGCATTCAAAATTCACAGTGCCATGTTTTGCAGTCAGCGAAGGCAAACAATGCAAAAAAAAGAAAACAGTACAAGAAAAGGGAATGCACAAAAAGTCTTTGGATAAACAAAGAAATCAAACACGAGTAAATATCGCCGTGGCTTTCCAACGATGGCGAGAACTGAGGGACCTCAAGGGGCTGAAAAGCGACTCCTTGATGGCTGTATTTCTGCTGGACAGGTAATCTTTCATTTTGAATTTTTTTTGGTTTATGTTTTCATGAAGCATGTATCACTAGCACACATAGCTGCCTAATATAACTAACATAACATATTACTTAGCATAAAGTTATAATGTTATCCACTTAGCGAGCCAATAGTAGAGATGATACATTTTCAATATGCTTAGCTGAAGTTGATCGCTGTCGTGTTGAATTTCGCAAAATTACACTTTAGATAACAAAATGCTTGTGTAAAGGCTAATACTCCGCATCCAGGAACTTTTTTTATAACTAGTTAGCTTTAGCTATACTCTGTCTGAACTCTTTTACCATGTTCACCGGGAACTTTACCTGCACATTTATTTACGCCTTTGGTTTGTTTATATATTCTCTACCTATGTTTACTGATGTTTTTATCAATGCTACCCATTTTTAGCTTTGCCTTATAAATTTAACTAGCTCGTCACTAAATCAAACAAAAATATATTTTAAACTTTATCAGTATTCTAGCTTGATAGTGATTACTAAAATACATCTTATTTGTTTATATTCATACTGGTAAAGTTAGATTTTTTATTACATGTGATTCTGACATGATGTCACTACATGCACTTAGATTAGCAATGCAGCGATTGGCTGGCGTCAAGACAACGTAATGACATCATATAATTAAAAAAGCCACCTGGTAAAAAAGTTGTCAAAAAAAAAGAAGAAGAAAAAACTAATTTCTGGAACTTTATAAGGAAACAGAAAAAAAACCCAAAACAACATAAAAGTTAAATGTGCACTGTTTTGATGAACATGATTCCCAATTATTTATATTCACGATTTTATAATATTTGTACACACTTTACATTTGTATTTTAATGTTGTAATTTCATTTTGAATTCAATTTGAAGCAGATTTGTTATGTGACATTAATTAAAGTTTCAAGATCAAATGATCTGCATCTCTTCTGCATCAAGCCACTCCCATATAATCCGTCATCACTCACATTAATGCACGACAAAGATTAACTGCACATTGTGTGTAAACCTCCAATACAACTATAAAGTAATTATTCCATCACAATTCACAAATAAATGTGTCTATAGTATTATACACAAATTTTAGACACTAAAACATTTTTTTCAAATAAACTTAAAATAAAAACTCAAATAAACAAAATACCTAATTTAAATTGTAATATATCACAATATTAAATATTTTCTGTATTTTTGATCAAATGAGACTTGATGAGAAGAAGAAACTTCTTTCAAAAACATTAGTAATGTGTCCAAACTTTTGGCCTGTACCTTTTGTGTGTGTGCATATATATATATATATATATATATATATATATATATATATATATATATATATATATATATATATATATATATATATATATAAACATTTGTGCATTTGGCAGACGCTTTTATCCAAAGCGACTTACATTGCAATCAATGGACACATTTTTACATTATTGTCAGTTCTTGCTTTCCCTGGGAATCAAACCCATGACCTTGCTAGCGGCACGCTCTACTGGTTGAACTACAGGAAAGCTCTCTCTCTCTCACATACACATACACATACATATACATATACATATATATATATATATATATATATATATATATATATATATATATATATACACACACACACACACACACAAATCCTAGTCCATATAATTTATGAGTATGACATTTAAAAATAAAATAAAAATCAGTGTCAGGGTAACGTTACAGTTCTATAGAATAGGGAAGCTGATGGAGATGTGTCCCGTATGCACGCAATAAATATCATGTATGGTAAGTTAACGTAATATGGAGTACGATTTTTGACTGCTGATCGTGACTACAAAAATGAACATCGGGGCCAGTGTACTAGCTAGTGTAATTTAAACAAAACTAACTATCGTTAATTATAACGTCAACTGTAAAAAGTATGTCACATATACGGACTAACCTGCTTTGTAAAAGCCAGACGATTACGAGCTAATGAAATAGCTAACGTATTCAGTTATGAGGGTAAAAAAGATAGCATGACTTACATTCCTAGATTCAGATGTTTGGCGTTTTTGGTAACGGTCTCCGGTCTGAATTCGAGGCAGAGGAGGCACCACCATAGGTATTTACCGTCTGTTTTCTGTAGCTTAGAGTTAGACATCTCGCATAATAGAGCAGCAGGCTAAGAGCTTCAGGATCATACGATAAATAACTCCGCAAACAACTGGGCAAACACTTTAAAATCTATTAATGATAACCCATTCACACCATAGTAATCGTTTTAACGCTTTGGTCTGGGTCGGTCCAACTCAAAATACACTGAATAAAATGTTTACTTATACTCTTAAGATCACCGCAACTTCCTACTAACCGCCAAATTATTTGAGCGTAGTTACAGCGTCCATGGCTTCGTCTCAAACCTTTGTCAGCACAGACTCGTGCCCTTGTTTAATCCTGATTTATATATACAAATAATCGGCTACAACAAAATGGCGAAGGCGTCATTCAGGCTAAAGTCTATTCAGTGTGTTTATAGATCAGCATTTAAGTACTCGAAAATATAAGCGCGCGAGAGCGTTGCGTGTATTGGTACACGACAATTGAAATTGGGCGGGACGTATGGGCGGGACCTGAATGACGTTATAGTTTCTACTACGGCAAGCAAAAAAGATCAAACATGTCAACGAGAAAACAAAACGCTATTTTGTTCCGAAGCAGGAAAAAAAAAGATTTCTGTCTGAAGAAAATGAAACTTCAGCTCCAGATTATGATTAAGTCAATTATGATATGCTAAAATACCTTGAGGAATCGAAATGTGATTATACTTTTTTTTTTTTTTTAAATCAGTAAGATTTCAAATGAGGGAAAATTAGTACCGAATAGCTGGAAAGAAGCTGTAACGTTAGCCTAATAATTCCTATTTATGGAAATCATGGATCCGAGCATTTTTATCTCTTTGATCATCGGAACGCACCCACCAGGGGGAACACTGGATGTGTACTTTTTTACAGTCTGGACGTGTACTGTTCGGTTTCTTGCACAAACCAATTGTTTCATGTTTTAAGACATCAATGTGTTGTTAGCCAGAGGGCGTGTGGATTTGTATGTGAAAAATATGGATTATATAATATTTTATATATATATATATATATATATATATATATATATATATATATATATATATATATATATATATATATATATTATAATTTCATATATATATATATATATATATATATATATATATATATATATATATATATATATATATATATAATCCAAAATATGGATTTGTATGTACGTTTTTTTATTTATTTATTTATTTTTGTTTTATTTTTTATCATAGTTCTCATACTCTCATGTGTTACCATTCACATGTATTACAAAACTGACAGACTGCAATGGTTGGAGTTAAACATCTTTATTTGTTTTCTATTAAAGAAACAAAGTCACCTAGCCTATATTTTGAATGCCCGAGGCTAAGCAGATAAACATAAAACTTTAATTTTGGGGTGAACTATCCCGTTAATGCATCATATTTCCTTCTGGAGCATCAGTAAATGTTTTAGCCTTTTTTTTAAATCCCTAATTGTCCTCAGCATGAAAAGATGGATCTCAAAATCATAAAACATTTTTTTTTTTTTTTTTTTTGAAAACAGCGGTTAATCATCCAGGTACACTGTAAAAAAAAATCAGGTCTCCAATTGAAAATTTTCAAGTGACTGATCACATCTAAATCTTTCAGTTGGTCGAACTAAATTTCTGTGAATTAAATTTTATCAATTCATATAATTTCAGTTCGGCCAACTGAAAAATGTATCAATTCACAGAATTTCAATTCGGCCGACTGAAAAATTTAGATGTGATCAGTCACTAGAAAATTTTCAATTGGAACCATTTTTTTATTTTTTTATTTTTTTACAGTGTAACGACACACAGAATCAATGGTTTATAAACTTTGGGATCATTTTTTTTAAAAATCTGTTATTTCTTTTTCTTTTTTTCTTGGGGACTATATTTCCCATTTTATTCAAAATGTAAAAAAAAAATATCTTATTATTCAAAAAAATATCTTATTTAGAACAGTACTAAAAAAATAACGCATTTTGTTTGATCTCTTCATTTTGTAAAAATTATCCACTTTTCACAGATTCTGCAAGTTGTTCACATACTTTTTCTTGCAAATATATATATGCAAATACAGAGTTAATCATGATATATATATATATATATATATATGTCAGTGGCAATTCGTTATTTGCAGTTGATGGCTCTCTGTTAAAAACAAAATAAGAGAAGGTATTATTAAAGTTAATAATAATTTAAATCCACACTGTCAAAAAAAGAGTACAAAATTGTACCCTTCAAGCTACAAGTGGCCATCACTGGGTGGTACCCGGGTACATTTTTGTACCTCTAAAGCCCCGTTTCCACCAAAATTACCCGGAACAATTTGTACCAGGAACTTTTTTTTTTGTACCGGGTGGTACCCGGGTACATTTTTGTACCTCTAAAGCCCCGTTTCCACCAAAATTACCCGGAACAATTTGTACCAGGAACTTTTTTTTACAGGAACTTTTCTCCCCCCAGACCTGCAACTGGCTGCCTTTCCACCGCGATTAAGTTTCGTGATGATTAGGCAAATTAGTCCGGTGATGTAGGACTGCGCGCGACGGCTCCTCCAAGTCAGTGACGGACAGTAGACTAATCATTTTTGCATTATCTTCATAACTTACGAAATAAAAAGTTTACCCCTCAGAAAAATGAACTTTCCTCTCTTGTCAACATAAGAGTGGCGCGCACTGTCATGTCATGTAAGGACGCACACTTAAAAGTAATCAGTCAGGTCGTTTACATTTACAAAAAAATGTATAACGAGTATGGAAGAGATTCAAGCTGTGCTGCTTTTGCTGGTTTACTAAAGAGGTAATTAACAATGACAGAAAAGAGCACTAGCATATTCAGAAAGCTTGTAAAGCTAGAGTTTACTGAGGCTACTGAGTTTTTTACACTGTTAAAGACTTGAATTCCCATCCTAAACATAGACAAAGTTTCAAAAACTAAGTTGGACGTTTGATGGAGTATTTCTGTGTCAAAATATACTCCTTCCGGTTTCTCACAAGTTTCAGAGAGTTTTTTTCCGATTATGCGTCCGATTAACTTCAACAGAGCGGAATGTCCTTGTATGGGCTGTACGGGCTCTTCTCCCGGAAGGGTGCGCACGCGCGTGACTAGAGCGAGAGAGCAAATGCATGCCCATAAACACTGCTCTCAAGGTGCAGATCCACTCGTCCATGCAACACTTCTGTCGTGCCCCGCTCCACTTTATTCCTGTGGGTGACGTCAAGCAACTTCAACGTGTCCGCATAGCTTTCTGGGAAGGCAGCGCTGCATTTGAACCGATTTGAACGCAGAAATGACGGGAAGCATCACAACATCACGCTTCAGTCGTGTCGCAAAAGTGGATCTCCATGATCACTGCTGTCAGTAAATGTTTTTAAAAAAAAACATTTTTGGTTTTTGTTGGTTTAACTTAATAAAGTAAGTAACCTGGTTGTCTTAAAATTTTGAGTTTATTGAAATTAAAAATTTGAGTTGATACAATGAAGGAAATTTGTTTAATAAATAGAAATTCAAAATATTATTGTATCTGAACCACATAAAAAATTTGATAAATCATGAAAATAGCACTATTTGGCATGTTTCACTGCGTCATCAGAAATAAAACACACACAATTACCCAATATGCTTACTAAATATTTTATTAATATTAAATAATATTTTAAAAATAGGTTGTCGAATCTCAAAAAAAATTCATTGTATTAACTCAAAATTTGAATTTCAATGAACTCAAAATTTTAAGGCAACCAGGTAACTTTTTTTTCTAAAGAATTTTTTACAGTGTGGCCATGGTTTATTAGAGTAACGTTTTCTTCTCCACGCTTGAGGACGCCACCGCTTTGTGCGCACTCATCATTCTTTAGCTCCGCCCACACGATACGTCTCCAGCCGCTCAGTTTTTTTCGGAAAGACTCAGTACAGCCTATATTTCTTTTAATAAGTATAATAAAACTAAAGACTTTTCGGAGATATGAAGGATGCAATACTACTCTATAGGTACTCAAGATTGACATGAGATTGACTGAAACTGAGTGTTTCACCCCCCCCCCCCCCCCCCACTCATTGACGAGGTCGAACTGGAAGCCATGTTAATCTTGGACTAAATCGGCCACCGTAGTTAAAAGAAATAGGAATTGAGAGGAACAGAAACAAATATTCACTGGATTGTCATATACCTTTACACCGCTAGATGGGGAAAAATATCACACAGTGTAGCTTTAACACTGTCAAAGGTAAAAGACATCGAAAAAATATTAGATACGGACTATAAATGCCATTTGTGCCTTTCACATTACATTGCTGAAAATCATTCAATATCCTTTTTATGTTGTAGAATAAATATATGAATATATCCATAAAAACAAAATTGTAGCCTATAAAATACTTCTCAGTTGTTGTTTTTTTTAAATAAAGTGTTATTTTAATTAAAAATATTTCATTAATTTTAAACACTTCACTTAAACACTTCAAATCAAATAAAATTCATGCAGTTTTGCTGATTATGTCCCTGAATGAAAACTCGTTCCCTCCTTATTCTGCTACTGGCATAATCCTCCAACAGTGCCAGCAGTGCCATCATGAAGTATAACATACCCGGTTCACCGGAGGATTAATGTTTCTAACAAATAGACTGATCGTTAACACCTTGACAAAATCACAGAATTAATTTGTGCGTGAAATAAGGATAATAATGAGGATAAAAATAAGGATGAATAAGGTAGAACACATGCTTATTCATGACGGTTTTGTAATGAACACCGTAATAGTTAAGACCGATGACCGATTGTGATTCATGACTTGTGATGTATTGAATGCTTACAAGTTTTGCATTTGACACAGTAGAGATTCCGTAGCTTTGGGCGGGGTCTTTTTGGAAGGCGCTTTGCACTTGTGTTTATTGAGTTTCAGTCAGTCAATAAAAAGTGACCAGAGAAAACAGCCATGCTGTCTCACGTGTATTATTTCAACTAAATACATCACAGAAAAATTGGCGACGAGGATAAAGTCTAAATATGGCGCTTGTTGAAAGCACAGGCAAGTTTGTTCCGAAAGCGGAGTCTTGGTCGGCTTATATTGAACGGCTGGAGCAGTTCTTTGTGGCGAACGACATAAGCCAGGAGAAACAGGTTGCGACCCTGTTGAGTGTGATGGGTGCAACAACCTACGGTTTACTGAGGAACTTAGTACAACCAGAAAAGCCAAAAGATAAGTATGGGTATGGAGACGCATATTGGGTATGGAGACGGCGGAAAAAGACACGCAGCTGAAAGGGTATGACTCGCGCTCTGGAGAAGTGCATTAAGTGGATGCGCGAGCAGCATACAATTCCGATCAGAGAGGGAAGATGTGTTACAGGATGTAAAGCCGTGTGCACACTGTGCGATTTTGGCCACGATTTGGCCGTCTGGGACAAATTTAGCAAATCCTAAAAGATTCCTCTGATCCTAGGCTAAAATCTGACGTCTTTGGTCGTTAGTTTGACATGTTCACCGGCAGCCGATTAATGAGCGCTGCGATCAAATTTTACCTCAGACGAAATTCTGGCAGTGTCAGAAGATTTGGCACACAATCCTGCAGTGTGACTTCTCCTACGACGACAGTCAAATATCTCCGTTTTTCAAGACAAACTATGACCAAAACAAGTGCTAGAGATTTCTTTGTAGCCAGCATTTCAGCCCCGCGTGTAATGCAGCTCACTGTCACTGAATGCGTCATTCATTGATGATATAAAACTCCGGGTGAGTTTTCTTGCGCGCGTCCGTTTTTAGCGCGCCTTCACTATCGTGCAGTCTGACATTAATGTTATCTGAGATCTTACAGTGTGACATGGCGATCATGTTCGTACAGTCTGACAAGGGACATTCGCAATGGATTTTGAAAAATCGCACAGTGTGCAGGACCCATAAGGATGTCATGGCAAAGATCACAGCCCTCAGGTATGTAATTTCAAGGAGGCAAAGTGCAATAATTATGGAAAAATTGGTCACATTAAAAGAGCATGCAGATGTGGCAGTAGGCGTTCACCCCTCGTATTATCACTCGTCTGGATAGTAATATGTCATCAGTCCCAAGGGCGATAAATGTTTGTGTGTTGCCGGGAGGGCAGTATGTGACGTCATGTCATTATCTCTTTCCGGGGCGTTGTGTATGAGTTGACAGTGGACTGAGGAAATAAACGGCGGATCGTCTGCAGCGCTCGTTTTGTGAGCTCCTAGTGAAGCGGAGGAGGTTTGTGATTTCATAACTGCCAGCCTCAGGTGTTTTCCATAGACCTGAGTAAGGTTGTGGTGGGTTGTACGTCGTTGTTCTTTGTACGGGACGAGTGAAGCGGAGGCTTGTGCAGCGCGACGCACCGAACATTTGCGATCGTTGCTGCTGTTTGCTCAACTGGCGCTCATAGAGACGCGCTGCTGCGAGTGCTTGATCCGTGCACTGTTTTGCTGCCCGGCTATTTGGCCCTAATGACGATTAACGTTACTGTGACACTGTTTTAACAACACCTTTCACTATCTGCCTGTTATTTCACTAGAGCCAGCGTGGACAGGTATTGCTGGTTGACGTTATCACTCAGAATATCGTGAGTTGCCCGTGGTGCTGGATGCTCAGTATAAGTCATCACTGTTCATTTTGTTTTTTGTTTAGTTTGTTAATTTAAGTTGTTGTATCCTGTGTGTTTATGTATGTGATGTTTGTTGTTTTTGTTTTTATTTATTTTGTATGTTTAGTAGGCCCTACTCTGTTTCTCTTGTTTGGCCTTTGCGGCCCAGGTATGAAGTACAGACGTTTGGTCTGAATGTCTTAAGGCCTGCAGGAGACTTTACATTTTTCATAAATGTACCCTGAATATCAGAGGTGTGTACGTATTACAGAGCCATATTGAACCGTGACCGGCCGGTGCGTATTTCTCTATTTTTGTATCTGCGTACTGTTTCTTGTTCCTGGACATGAAAATTGTGTGTTTGGGCCTAATTGTGACTGATTCAGATTTATATATTGTATTTGTTTGATTTGTGGAGGATTGTTCCTCCCTTCTTTATATTGTTTTTCATGTTTTCTATTGTGGTCTGTGTCTTACGTGTATGTTCTGTGTTATAGAATTGGGACGGCAAGGAGACAAAGTGCAGCGGTCCTCATCTTGGTGGTGGTACTGTGGAGTGTTTGCGGTGTCACGGAGGGTGTGTGTGTGTGTGTGGCGTGAGTGCACAAGTGCTTGCTGTGGTTTTCTCTTTAGGAGTGTAGTGCCCTTTGGGGGTGAGTGATCTCGACTGCCGGACCAATTCTTAAGGGAAGACCGTGTCATAGTTCATTGTGATCTATTGATTTTTGACTGTTTGCTCAATTTCATGAGTGGTTACTTGACCTGTTTAATTAATTTTAACTTAATAAATGTTTTACTATTTGTATAAAACCCCTGTCTCTTGCCTGACTCCAACCGATGTGAACCTGTAAGCCTTATGTGCTGTGAGTTTGATTTGGGTGATTCCCTGGTATAAAGCCCCCAGGGTGGCGTAGTGGGTTTTTTTTAAATATTACTTTTGTGCTTTTGCACTGTAATCAATTCTGTGTCCTCTGCACACTGCGCTCTTGCCACAATCTGGCGCAGTCGGCAGGGTCGGTTGTGATTTAAAGGCTGAGACAAGGGTGGTTGTTGTTGTTTTTTTTGTTGTTGTTTGTTTTGTTGTTTGTGTTTTGTAGAGCAGTGGTGACTGGTGGGTGAGTTTCCTGGGCCTAGTGGTAAGTCCTTTTTCAAAAATATGGAGGAGGAGTTACAAGAAATGAGGGAGCTAGTTGCCAAATTGAAGGCGGATAATGAGAGACTGTTGCGGGAGCAGCAACCCGTTGGGTTGTCTGATCCTGCGGCAGCCTCTTCGAGTATGACATCACCAGCTATGTCACCATCGGTGGCTGCTGGTACTGCGGTAACGGAGAGATTAGTGTTTATACCACGAGACAGACGTTGCCCTAAATTTAGTGGTACAGGTGTTGTCCGTATCAACGAGTGGGTGGAAGAAGCCCAAGCGTGTATGCGCGTACGAAACTTTTCTCCAGCCGATCAGGCTTTCTTTCTGTTCGACCATCTTGAAGGTGAAGCTCGCGAAGAGATCAAGTATCGGCCGGAAATTGAAAGAAACGATCCTGCCAAAATTATTTCAGCATTGCGTGAAGTGTATGGCTGTTCTGAGTCATATATTGCTTTACAGGAAGCCTTCTTTTCTCGGAGGCAGCAGGAAGGGGAGACGTTGTTGGAGTTTTCCCTAGTCCTGATGAGCCTCCTAGAGAAGGTAAAGGATCGGTCCCCGCATGCTATTACAAATGCTGACGTTGTTGTACGGGATCAATTTGTCGAGTACGTGTCCGATAATGCTCTTCGCAGGGAACTTAAGCAGCTTATTCGACGACAACCCACCATGACCTTGTTGGAGGTTCGAGGGGAGGCAATCAGATGGGAGCGAGAGGGGATGCCAGGCGGTGTACGAGGTCGGAGTCATTCAGTTCCATTATTGGGTGGAATTCAGTATGGGGTACATGGGGAAGCAAATTCGAGTCAGGGAAACCAATCATCTGAGTTAAGGGAGCTGCGAGAATTGTTGCAACATCAACAACAGCAGATTAATCAGCTCACGCAAGCCCTTGCCCATAATCAACCCCCTCGTTTCCACCGTCAATACTCTCGTCCCGATCGGTTAATTTGTAGGCGTTGCCAACAACCGGGCCATTTTGCCCGGGAGTGCAATGGGGTACGCCGTCCCCCTTGCCCTCCACAGAGACCATCGGCCGCCCCTTCGGCTTCAGAGTCGGGAAACTAGTTCCCACCGGGCTGCAGAGTCACAGCTCGGTTGGGGGTGCAATTGGCTCTTCATTTACATGTAGTAACGATTCGGTGTCCCGTTTGGTTTCCTCATGTCCACACTCTATTGTTAAAATTGGGGGAGTCCTGGTGCCCTGTTTAGTTGATACCGGCTCCATGGTGTCAACAATTACGGAGAGTTGCTTTCAGCGACAGTTTGAGCCATGGGGCCGGGATCATTTACAGTCGTGTCGCTGGCTGCAGCTTAGAGCGGCTAATGGGCTTGAAATCCCGTATATTGGTTATATGGAGGTAGACATTGAGTTTTGCGGTAAGATACTTTCTGGCTGTGGAGTGCTTGTGGTCCGAGATCCTCCTAGTGGCTTGAGTGCTGACGTTCCTGGTATTCTGGGGATGAACGTACTCGGTCGCTGCTATAGGGAACTTTTTGGGCAGCATGGATCTGCTCTTTTTGAATTACCATCTGTGACCAGGGATCCTAGTATCGTTCAGGCATTTCAAGACTGTCAAAGGACAATTCGAGTTTCTAACCGTGGGGGTGACGTCAGGGTGCGAGGGCGCAAGGTGTGTCGTGTTCCAGGCGGCACCATGAAGCTAGTCGCAGCAACCTGTTCAGCGTTGTATCGGGGTAGTACTGTGCTGTTTGAGCCCCCAGAGACTGGTCTACCAGCAGGCCTACTGGCTTCTCCCGCATTGGTACAGGTGGTGGGTGGTACGGTTTATGTGCCTTTGGTCAATGTAGGCACAGTGGATGTGGTACTGTATCCCACCACCGTTATAGGTGAGTTGAGAGAGGTGTATTTGACGGATTTGCCTGTTGGGGTGGCTGAGGTTCCATCAGTGGTTGCACAGGTTGCTGCTGGTGGGGTTTCAGGAACTCCCATACTTGAACAGATTGAATCCGTCAATTTGGAGGGATTGTTGGTCGAAGAACAGGCAGAAGTTAGGGCCCTACTTCGAGAATATCAGAGTGTTTTTTCAATGCATGAGAGTGATCTTGGTTGTACTTACCTGTTGTCCCATGAGATCCCACTAATTGATGATGTGCCTGTTCGGCAGCGTTATAGGCGAATTCCACCTTCGGAGTACGAATTGGTAAAATCTCATATTAATCAGTTATTGGACACACAGATTATTCGAGAGAGCTGCAGTCCTTACGCGTCCCCAATTGTGTTAGTTAAGAAAAAGGATGGTAGTTTACGCATGTGCGTAGACTACAGGCAACTTAACGCTAAGACGCGTAAGGATGCTTTTCCACTACCGAGAATCGAGGAGACGTTGGATTCATTGACGGGGGCAACCTGGTTTTCTACATTGGATTTAGCCAGTGGTTATAATCAGGTCCCCGTCTCTGAATCCGACCGACCAAAGACAGCGTTTTGCACTCCCTTTGGGCTTTTCGAATGGAATCGCATGCCCTTTGGCCTGTGCAATGCGCCGAGTACGTTTCAGCGTCTGATGGAGCGACTTTTTGGGGATCAGAGACATCAAACAGTTTTATTGTATCTTGATGATATAATTGTATTTTCTTCATCGGTACAGCAACATCTGCAGAGGTTAAGGGTAGTGTTGAGTCGCCTAAAGGCTGAGAGTTTGAAGGCCAAATTAGACAAATGTGCGTTCTTTCGGGAGGAAGTCCATTATCTGGGGCATGTGATTTCTGCCCAGGGGGTGGCGACGGACCCTGGTAAGATAGAGGCCGTTACTCAATGGCCTCGTCCATCAACTGTGTCTGAGCTGCGGACCTTTTTGGGCTTTGTGGGCTATTATAGGCGCTTCGTAGAGGGGTTTGCAAAGCTGGCTGCTCCATTGCACAAATTGGTAACCGAGGTAACTGGGGGGAAGTCGGGTAAGAAAAGTAAGCGAGGCTTGATTGATGTCTGGTCTACTCAGTGCGAGGAGGCATTTGGGACCCTCAAGCACCGGCTTACGACGGCACCCATTCTGGCCTATGCAGATTTCGCTAAACCATTTATTTTAGAAGTGGATGCCAGCCATGTTGGGTTGGGTGCGATACTTTCACAAGAAGTAGATGGTAAGGTTCGTCCCGTCGCTTATGCGAGTCGTACCCTTAGGCCGGCAGAACGTAATACAGCCACATATAGCTCAATGCGATTGGAGTTTCTGGCCCTTAAATGGGCTATGACCGAAAAATTTCGCGAGTACCTTCTGGGTAATAAATGTGTCGTGCGAACTGATAATAACCCGTTAAGTCACTTGGCAACTGCTAAGCTTGGCGCTACGGAGCAGAGGTGGGCAGCTGAATTAGCAGTGTTTGACTTCGAGGTCCAATATCGATCGGGCCGATCCAATCAGAATGCAGATGCATTGTCTCGTCAAACTGTAGCTAACCGTGAGGGTTGTGACAACTGGTCTTTAGGACTGGTTGTGCCGGAACTGCTACGACGAGCTATACCGTCGGAGCCTGTGAGGTTGATACATTCTGGGGCAGTTCAGGCGTTGCCAAGCCGTTCTGGTCCGGATATAAGTGCTTTACAGGAGGCTGACTGCGACATTGAACAGGTGTGGAGCTTGTGGAGACAAAAGCGACGCCCTGGGCCTATGGCGAGACAAAGTATGTCTAAATCTGCTTTAACTCTTCTCCAGCAATGGGACCGCTTGGTGGAGGAAAAGGGCCTGCTGTATCGAAGAGTGTTCCGGCCGGATGGCGGAGAAGAGGTATTTCAGTTAGTGTTGCCAGGAATTTTAAAATCTGAGGTTCTGGGTCAGCTTCATCAAAAGCACGGGCACCAGGGCATCGAGCGTACACTTGAGCTTGTGCGACAGCGATGTTACTGGCCGGGCATGGCTGCTGATGTTACTCACTGGGTCCAGGGATGCGAGCGGTGTCAGTTGGCCAAGGCTGCTCCTCCGATAGCTCAAAGCTATATGGGGCACCTTTTGGCTTCTAGGCCTAATGAAATTGTGGCAATGGATTTCACCGTCTTAGAGCCATCACGTGCAGGACAGGAGAACGTATTGGTATTAACGGATGTATTTAGTAAGTTCACTGTGGCGATTCCAACCTCCGACCAGAGGGCAGAGACTGTTGCCCGAGTGCTGGTGGAGGAGTGGTTCTTCAAGTTTGGGGTTCCTGGTCGGATTCATTCCGACCAGGGCCGCAACTTTGAGGCCGTGTTGATCCAACAGTTATGTAGTTTCTATTAAGTGAACAAGTCTCGTAGCACCCCGTACCATCCAGCAGGGAACGGCCAGTGTGAACGATTCAATCGTACCCTACACAATTTGCTGCGAACCTTGCACCCTGGGCGAAAGCGAGACTGGGCATCCTGTTTATCGCAGGTACTTTTCTGCTATAATACAACCCCTCATCAAGCTACTGGTGAGAGCCCTTATTTTCTAATGTTTGGGCAGGAACCTAGGCTGCCGATCGATTTCTTGCTGGGCCGTGTACAAGAACCAGCTGCGGGTAAAGTGCACCATTGGATCGAGGAGCATCAGGCACAGTTGCAGGTGGCCTTTGAGAGTGCTCGTGAACGATTGCGGGTTAGAGCGGCTCACCGTAAAGCGACCCATGATCGGCAGGTACGTGAATTGACTTTGCAGGAAGGGCAGCAGGTGTACCTGCGGGATCATTCAGTACGGGGCCGTCATAAGATCCAAGATTTATGGGGCTCGACTATGTACCAAGTTATAAGGGCACCCCGTGAACCTGGGGGTGCTGTATATACAGTGGCTCCAGTGGGAGACTTGAGTAAGATCCGTCATGTACATCGGTCACTATTGAAGCCTCAAATTGTTAGTGAAGTATCTGAGGAACTGCCTGACATGCCGAACGAGTTGCCAGCTCAAGTGGTGGCAGAGGAAGAGCAGGAAGAGGAAGACGTCGATTTGGGTTATGTGAGGTCGGAAGTTCTTCCGGTAGTTCAGGAAGGAACTGCCGTGGGTACCCCAGAGCTGGGAGTGGTGACTGCCGCTATGCCACTTTATGACACCTCTGTTTCATTGGGAGTGGATAGTGGGGGTCAAGATATGAGTCAATTAGCGGTGCTCCCAGCTGCATCTGTGGGTTTACCCAAAGTGACTATGATTCCACGTCGAACAATACGCCAGGGGGCTGGTGAACATTCTAATAGGCACCACCTTCCACGAGCGGTTGGAAGGGTGGAACCTGGAGTGAGTAACCCTTTGGGACAGGGGTCCCACTCGGTTGTAGCCTTGTTTCGACCATGGTATTGAATCTTCTGAGTGCAAGGGCTTGTGGTAATTGTTTCACCGTCGGGACGACGATGAGTAAGTGGGGGGTGGATTGTGGCAGTAGGCGTTCACCCCTCGTATTATCACTCGTCTGGATAGTAATATGTCATCAGTCCCAAGGGCGATAAATGTTCGTGTGTTGCCGGGAGGGCAGTATGTGACGTCATGTCATTATCTCTTTCCGGGGCGTTGTGTATGAGTTGAGAGTGGACTGAGGAAATAAACGGCGGATCGTCTGCAGCGCTCGTTTTGTGAGCTCCTAGTGAAGCGGAGGAGGTTTGTGATTTCATAACTGCCAGCCTCAGGTGTTTTCCATAGACCTGAGTAAGGTTGTGGTGGGTTGTACGTCGTTGTTCTTTGTACGGGACGAGTGAAGCGGAGGCTTGTGCAGCGCGACGCACCGAACATTTGCGATCGTTGCTGCTGTTTGCTCAACTGGCGCTCATAGAGACGCGCTGCTGCGAGTGCTTGCTCCGTGCACTGTTTTGCTGCCCGGCTATTTGGCCCTAATGACGATTAACGTTACTGTGACACTGTTTTAACAACACCTTTCACTATCTGCCTGTTATTTCACTAGAGCCAGCGTGGACCGGTATTGCTGGTTGACGTTATCACTCAGAATATCGTGAGTTGCCCGTGGTGCTGGATGCTCAGTATAAGTCATCACTGTTCATTTTGTTTTTTGTTTAGTTTGTTAATTTAAGTTGTTGTATCCTGTGTGTTTATGTATGTGATGTTTGTTGTTTTTGTTTTTATTTATTTTGTATGTTTAGTAGGCCCTACTCTGTTTCTCTTGTTTGGCCTTTGCGGCCCAGGTATGAAGTACAGACGTTTGGTCTGAATGTCTTAAGGCCTGCAGGAGACTTTACATTTTTCATAAATGTACCCTGAATATCAGAGGTGTGTACGTATTACAGAGCCATATTGAACCGTGACCGGCCGGTGCGTATTTCTCTATTTTTGTATCTGCATACTGTTTCTTGTTCCTGGACATGAAAATTGTGTGTTTGGGCCTAATTGTGACTGATTCAGATTTATATATTGTATTTGTTTGATTTGTGGAGGATTGTTCCTCCCTTCTTTATATTGTTTTTCATGTTTTCTATTGTGGTCTGTGTCTTACGTGTATGTTCTGTGTTATAGAATTGGGACGGCAAGGAGACAAAGTGCAGCGGTCCTCATCTTGGTGGTGGTACTGTGGAGTGTTTGCGGTGTCACGGAGGGTGTGTGTGTGTGTGTGGCGTGAGTGCACAAGTGCTTGCTGTGGTTTTCTCTTTAGGAGTGTAGTGCCCTTTGGGGGTGAGTGATCTCGACTGCCGGACCAATTCTTAAGGGAAGACCGTGTCATTGTTCATTGTGATCTATTGATTTTTGACTGTTTGCTCAATTTCATGAGTGGTTACTTGACCTGTTTAATTAATTTTAACTTAATAAATGTTTTACTATTTGTATAAAACCCCTGTCTCTTGCCTGACTCCAACCGATGCGAACCTGTAAGCCTTATGTGCTGTGAGTTTGATTTGGGTGATTCCCTGGTATAAAGCCCCCAGGGTGGCGTAGTGGTTTTTTTTTAAATATTACTTTCGTGCTTTTGCACTGTAATCAATTCTGTGTCCTCTGCACACTGCGCTCTTGCCACACAGAGGAAAAATGGGAAAAAGTAACCGTGTTGCTGTCAAGAACACTAAGTGTGTGAAGGCAGAGGAAGCTGAGTTACCCATGTTTTCGCTGTTAAGTGAGGAGAAGGACAAAAAGTCCTTTACAGAGACATTTAAGGTAAATGGCAAAGAAATAACAATGGAAATTTACACTGGAGCAGCCGTGTGTCACATGCCTGTCCTGTCTTGTGTGCACATGTGGGTTTTGTTATGTTGAGCATGTGCTCGTGTCTGTTAGATCCCCTCCCCCCTTGTTATCTCATTATTGGTTTCATTTGTCCCACCTGTTCCCTCTTGATTTCTTCCCTTCTTAAGCTCCTTGTGTTTGTCAGTCCTGGTCAGATCGTTGTACTGTCTACGTGTCCCGGTTTCCCCGTGACCCTTCCTGGTATGTGTTTTGTATGTTATTATTCTGTAAATGTGTTTTTCCCCCCTCGTGGGTTTTTGCTTTAAGTTTGTTTTATTTGTTAATAAATATCTCCTTTTTTGCACTTGGATCCTCACACCAGTTTTTCTTTGTATCAACCGTAACACCGTGAGCATCATATCTGAGAAACTGTTCCAAGCTGTGTTCCCAACAGAGCCACGAGAGGTCGCAGGAGTCAAATTTAAGACTTATACAGGAGAGATTATGCCTGTATTGGGACAGTTTAAAGTGGAAGTGAGCTATGAAGGACAAAGAGAGCTGATACCCTTAATTGTAGTAAAAGGAAAGGGCCAGCTCTGTGTGGCAGAAATTGGATAAAAAAGCTCACCTTGAATTGGAAAAAAATTAAACTTGTCAGTCAAGTGCAACAACCAAATACCCTTCAAGAGGTGCTAGATTCGTGTTCAGAGGTGTTCAAAGAGGAATTAGGCACACTCAGTGGGATTAAGGCAAAGATGATGAAGACTGGTGAATCCTGAAATTTCCCCACGTTTTTGTAAAGCTCGCCCACTGCCTTTTTCCATGAAGGCTCAAGTTGACGCAGCATTGGACAGACTGGAGAAGGCTGGAATAATCACACCAGTAAAACACAGTGAATGGGCAGCACCCATTGTACCGGTGATTAAAAAAAGACAGAACCAAAGACTGTGTGGAGACTATACTATTGAGGAGTTGATGGCTACAAGTGGAAGAACTGTGCTTTCCAAAATAGACATAGATTTGGCGTACCAGCAGGTTCTTTTAGATGACGAGTCCAAACAGCTGTTGATCATCAACACACACAGAGGATTATTTGTCTACAATAGACTACCATTTGGTATCAGCTCAGCACCCTCGATTTTTCAAAGAATTATGGAGAACATCATGAAAGATCTTGATGTTGTTGTTTACCTTGATGATCTCCTGGTCACTGGAAGAACAGAACGGGAACATCTGCTGCGGCTACAGGCAGTGCTGCAAAGACTCAAGGAGAACGGCTTGAGAGTGAAGAAGTCAAAATGTGAGTTTGGCAAGACGCAGATTGAATATTGTAGACTTAAAAATTAAGCTTTTCCCCCGTGGTAGTTTAATTCACAGGACCGGACACCAGTTATTTTGCCAAGAGATTTATTTTATATAATTTTATATCAGACATAGGAGAGAGAGACAATTTTCCTAGGAGATTGTGGCAAGGGGGGCGTGGTTCAGCGAGGTCTGCAGCGGGAGAGAGAGCCGCGGGACGAGCGGTAAGTGAGTGGGTTGGAAGCAGATTAATAACACCTGTCTCTCGTTCCAGTAATGAGCGCGGAGAGGGTACAAAACATCGGTGGAACCGGAGATCGAGGAGAGAGAGAGTCGGGCTGTTGATGCGACACACAGGAGACTGAGTTTGACCCGGAAGCCGGAAGTGCTGTGAACCGGAAGTTATTATTGTTCATGAGTTTGACTGAAGGCACACGCCTGAGTGTGTTATTGACTTTGCTACACTAAAATAAAGAGAAGCATCAACAGTCCAGCCGACCCCTGTGTCCTCTTCCTTCCTTACTATATCGAACTTGTTGCACTGGTGCTGAAACCCGGGAAGGAAGTAGGACAGCGCCGCCGCCATGACAACGCCGTGCCCCTGGGTCGAGGTGGGGTGGCTGCCGTCCGAGAGGGAGCGGAGGAGTCGCCGCGCTTGCCGGGGGCCGGAGCCTGCTGCCATCCGCCTGATAGGGGAGGAGCAGGGAGCGCGGGGCTCGCTGCCGGGTCCCTCGAAAGGAGGAGTCACCGCCGGCCGCCAGGGGGCGGAGGAGGATCGAGCGGCCCACCAGGCGTCCAGTGCCATCGCACAGCACCGCGAGGAAGAGCCTCTCGGCGGGCGGAGGGCCGAACGGCAGTGTGTCTGGGAACCGGACCAGAATTTTTTTTTTCCCCCTTCTTTCTTTTTTCCCTCTCTCCCCTCTCTCGTCCGCGGGCTCCGTGGGCTCCTCGTGCTCCCGTCTACATTTCTCTCGCCTCTCTGTCCTTACCCCCAGGTGCCGCGGCCGCCGTGATCGGCCCCCCCGGGAGAGGGGGGGAGGGGGAGTAGAGCGCCGTCTCGGGAGTGCCCCCCGGCCTGCGAGGGGCGATGGGGGTATGTGGTGTGGCAAGCAGCGGGGCGAGGGACCGCGAGAGCGGGCCGGTGATTAACGTTCACGAGTGCCAGCTGCGTGGCACACCGGTCTCGTCTCGCGGCCATGTGACGGGAGCATATAAGGAGGAGCAAGGACAGCGGAAGACGAGAGAGGACCAGGCCTGGAATTTTATGTTATGTTTTGTTTATGTGTTTGTGGGCAGTCGTCCGTGAGGGGCTGTCCACGTTTTATTTTGTGTGTGTTTGCGGGCAGTCGTCCGTGAGGGGCTGTCCGCGGTTTTACTTTCATTTTGTTTATTTATTTTTAATAAATGTTGTTGAAACGTTCGCCGGTTCCCGCCTCCTTCCTTCCCATCTACAAACCGTATTACAGAGATGATCTTCATTCCAGCTTTCTCTGTCTTCCTGGACACCCAGTTTGGATTTTATAGGTTGCTCAGACAGAGAAATCAATTGTATTTCTAGATAAACAGGTTGTTTGCGCTATACCTCGTGCTTTCACGCGGCATAATATACCCTAGAACATATGCATAGAGAAACTTGTTGTTCATTGTTCAAAATATGTCTTATACAGAACTTGTGACATGTGTCATATGCATTGGTAGGAAAACAACATGCTACACAATACTTCCTTACAGAGAATTACAGTCACATGTGCATAATTGGAAAACTTATGCTACATATTCCTGTGTTCAAAATGATCTCCTCTCCATATCCCTCACACTCCTGTGCTCAGATTCATTCTGACTAAATAATAATGATTATACGAATGATAATGAATATTAGTAAAGAATAATAATACAAATACATGATATTAACTGATTATACATACTAATAACACAAAATAATATTAAACAGTAAATTTTCGATCTACATCTCCCTTCTTCTGGAACTACGGCCGTCCGTTCCACACCATCACCCAGGTAGCCAATCTATTGAAGTGATAGTGAGAAAGAAGAATAGCAGACGAAGAAATAAACAAGGACAGAAGAACAGAAATTGAAAAAAAAAACAAAAAGAAACAAAGAACCCAAACCCATGTTATGTCCCCGAGATATGTGTCATTTAACGTCTATGTGTATGCATTTAATATGAACCCCAATCTTCTAAGAAAGTAAAAACTAATGAATCTTCACCAGTGCCTGGACTCGTTCGGGCCCTGAACTCCTCCAGTTCCTGGTCAAAATAACAAACAAACATAAACGTTGATGTTAAAGAATTCCTATCCCTTGGGGTGTGAATCAGTAAGCAGATGTTGATTGTTTGTGAGGTTATATTCTGTAAGCAGTGTAGTGTGTAAAATCTCCTATTTCACTCTGAATTTCCTATTCTCTGAAATGGAAGCAGAAAAATAATTAAACATCACTCCTTTGTTCCCAATCTTTAAAGCTAATGGATGTACATTGCTCAATTTCAGGCCATAAGTCATCATTATCATTTGGTTCATTCACTAAACAAGGTTTAACTTGTGACCAGTGATACCATCTATCTGTCCCTACACCCTTCCCTTTAAGGCAAACACTTGTATCTTTAGTTAAGAGTATCTCATATGGTCCCTCCCACCTAGGTTCTAAACCTTTCCTAGCAATACGTTTGACCATAACAAAACTGCCTAACTCGGGAATGTGTGGAATGTCAGTAGTGGTGTGTTTTTCATCCCATTGCTGTTGAGCCTATTGCACTTTTTTGTTATTGTCTTTGATAGAAGTGAGTTCCATTGTCTGAATCAATTTCATATGGAAGACCCCAGTGGGGAAAAACTTCTTCCACCATTACTCGTGCTGCTGCTTCAGCAGTGCAGGTTTTCGTAGGGAATGCTTCCACCCACCTAGTAAATCTGTCCATGATTACTAGAATGTATTGGTACCCTCCACTAGGTGACAAAGGTCCTGTGAAATCATTTGGAGATTTGTCCATGGCCCTGTGGGTCTTGGTGCATGTGACATTCGCACCTTTACCGGTTTTCCCACATTTGCTTTCATGCAGATCAAGCATCTCCTGCAATAATCATCAATGTCTCTCATCATCCGTGGCCACCACCATGTCTCGCTGATTTGAGCTTTCATTGCTTTTGCTCCAGCATGCACTTTTCCATGATACAGCTGCATTAGTTCTCTTCTTGTGCCGACCGGCATCACCACTTGTCCTGTTGGAATTCTCCAGATACCCTGATCATCTTCTTTTGCTCCTGATTTTATCCATTGTTCTTTCTCTTCATCTGTCTCTGTTTGATATGACAAAAGATGGAGTTCAGGATTGTCTTTCCTGTTTTCTCGAACCAAGATGACAGGAGTAGGAGGGAGTAAAGCCGCTTCTCTGGCTGCTGCATCAGCTGCAGAATTTCCTTGGCTTTCCTTGGACTTGTCAGATTGATGTGATTTTACTTTGACCACGGCTGCTTCTCTTGGTAAGTGGCATGCTGCAATCAGGCGACGAATTATGGAAGCATGTTGTATTTCGCTCCCACTGCTAGTGATGAGTCCACGTCTTTTCCAAAGGGCAAGGTAGTCATGGACCACGCCGAAAGCATAACGACTATCTGTATAGATGTTAACTCGATCTCCTTCCGATAGTTCAAGAGCTTCTGTAAGTGCTGTGAGTTCAGCTGCTTGTGCTGAAAACTTCCCAGAAAGAGCTCCCTTCTTCACGACAGTTCCATCAGACTCCACAACTAAGGGATGTGTCTCTGATTATTTCCACTCTCAAATCCTTGTTTAGCAAAGTTGCTTCCCATTTTGCTCTCCTCGCATCAGTGATAGTCTTGATGTTTGTGTTGTTCAACAGCGTCACTATACTGTGCGGTGTATGCAATATGATAGTTTGTGCTCCTATCAGATTTTCCACAGCATCCACTGCCCATGTGGCACCATCGAGGGCTTGTATACATCGTAGTTGACCTATCATGGTGACAGGAATCTTTGTGGAAAAGTATCCTACTGGTTTGTACCGATCACCTGGTTTTTGACAAAGTACTGCTGAATAAGTCTCATCTCCCACCTTGGTCCACAGATGAAATGGCAACCTGCCATCAGGAAGTCCCAAGGCTGGGGCTGAAATCAGTTTCTCTTTCATAGAAGTAAAGGCTTCCTCAGCTTCTGTTGTCCAGATAATCTGTTCTACTCCAGGCTTTCCTCCTTTGTATAGGTCAATGAGAGGGCTTGTGATACTGGCAAAATCGGGTATATACTGCCGACAATAGTTGAAAGTCCCATCACTTTCCGCATTCCTGTAACTGTCAGAGGTTTTGGAAGTTGGCGTAATGCCTGTACTTGTTCCGTTGTCATTCTTCTTCCATCAACAGATATTTCTTGGCCTAAGTAGATCACGTTGGTTTTGGCCAGCTGTGCTTTGTCTGGGTTGACTTTGAATCCTCCTTTTTTAAGAGCTTGTAGAACAATGTTCCGAGCTGATACATGGCTGTTTTCATCTGGGCTTGCAATCAACAAGTCATCAACATATTGGAGGCAAACACTTCCTGAGCTCTCAATTTCAGCTTTTCGTTCATTTAAGAACTGATCCAGTGCTCTATGAAATACAACTGGAGATAAATTAAGACCTTGTGGGAGTCTATTCCAAACATACTGGTTTACCCCCACAGTGAAGGCCAATTTCTCTTGAGATCTTTCGTCAATAGGTATAGACCAGAACGCCGACAGCACATCTAGTACTGTAAAAATTCTTGCATTTCCAGGAATATCATTCAGAATGGTAGCAGGATTAGCCACAATAGGGTGTGGTTTTGGTGTTACACTGTTAAGTCTTGTGTAATCGATGGTTAATCTCCATGAATTATCCGATTTCTTAACAGGCCAGACAGGGCTGTTGGTAGTAGATGAAGTTTGTCTGACGATCCCTTCAGCTTCCAAGTCTGCCACAATCTCTTCTACGGCTTGTCTTGCTTCAGGTCGGATGGGATATTGTTTATTAGGGGCATGTATCGGTCCCTCAATAACAACGGGATCAATTTTGGCTTTTCCACAGTCCAATTTGTGTTTAGCCCAAACATCTGGATATAAACTGCACAGAAGACCCCATACACCTTCTTTTCCCCAGTCTCTGATGATTGGTTTTGCCACACCAACAGAACTTATATTACATGTGCGATCTTCATGTGGAATTATTCCAGCTGTTGTAGCGATTTGATGAATGTCAGTAAATATGATCATGTTCAACAATGGTAGAATGTCCATGCCAATGAGGCTTCCTTGTGAATTTGGCCCCACCCAGAAAGATGTCCATAAGACTTCATCTTCATGTATTTGCAGAGGAACTGGTACACTTTTGTGAAATGTTTTGATTTCTCCTCCAACTCCTTCAACTTCCATAGTTTCATGTGTCGTAGGTAATTTCAGGTCAGTTATAGAAATTGATGCCCCTGTGTCTATGAGACAGTCACATGGGTGGCCCCCTATTAGTGCAGGAATGAAAAGTCGATTGTCACATTTCTTACTCATACAGGGGGCCGCTGATTCCTATTGCGGACGCATAATTCCCTCAATAAGCTGACGAACTTGCTCTTCAGTCCACATCTTTCCTTGAGGGGTTTCATCTTTGTTTTTCGCACTTGCCTGTTTAAATGATGGACCTTTCCCTTCTGCTCCTCCTCCTTTAGCCCAACAGTCTCTTTTGAAGTGGCCAGACTTTCGACAATTGCTGCAAACCACGTTAGATTGAACTAATGCCACTCCTCTTCGATTTGACTTGTTTCCTTCATCCTTGTTCGATCTCATAGCCATCTCTAGACGACCAGTCCATTGCATAATTTGGTCAAATGTTTCTCCTGGATTGACTCCAAGTAATAAAGCTTGTTGGTATTTTGTGCTAAAGCCATCCACAAGTGTGTCAGTAAACTGAACATCATCTCTATCTGGATCTTTCTTAGCACAGAGTGCCCATCTTTCATAAGCAGTCCATTTGCGCAAGGCATATTCATCTGGAGATTCATCATCTTTTTGCTTAATCAATGTCACCGATGTGAAAGGGATTTTACCACTGCCCAAGATCTCTTGGATTTCTTTTCGGAATCCATCTAATGCTTGCCAAAGACCCAGGGGTCGTCCCTGACCATCTACCCACAAGTCTATCCATTGGGCTGTTGTTATCGATGCTGGTAAGCGTTCCCATCTATCTCTTGGGATTTTAGCTTTCACAATGGTGTGTATGTCTCTTAGTGTCATTTGATGTGCTTCAACTAAAGAGTCTAATTCTCGCCAAAACTCTGTGTTTGGATCTTGTCTCTTCAATGGAGGCAAGGCTGTGAGAATTGCTTGACGCTCTCCCGGTGTGAATGGTCTCTCTTCTGTCATCATTTCAGATTGTAGTTCTTCCTTTTTAACAGCAAGTGGAGAAAATTCAGGACCAACTTTATCAATTGTGATCATGTCGTCATCTCTTGTCTCTTCACCCCAGTCCGATCCATAGTTGCGACCTGGTGAACATCGCAGCATGTCTCTGTTTGGCTGAGTTGATTTAGATCTGGTAATTATTGGAGCTGCTTGAGCAGAAGCAATACACATTTTGTCAACTGGAACTCCATTCGAGCTTGAAGTTTGAGGCTGCATCAGAGGTTTAGAGTAACTTGTACATTGTTCAGGGAAAGTTGGATAAATTGGCTTGTAAGGAGGTGGTGTTACATTTGTTGCTGATTTTGCTGGTGTTGGTGAGTATTTCCTTTCAGCTTCAGCTATTATCTCTGTCCAATCTGGATCAAATGAATCATCACTGGTGATGTGTTCTTTTTCTGAACATGTGATAGACATGATTTTGCTCAACTTGGTATATGCTTCAACTTGAGGCTTCATTGCTTCAGCAAGTGGAACTGGACCACCATTCATACCACAACAAACTCCACCTTGTTTCACAATCCAATTAGCTGCCATTATTGGAAATACTTTTAACTTGATAGAGTCTTTTTGTCTCTTAAACCAATTTAACTGCTCATCCATGGATGCATTAATATCAAGTCCTTTTTTCAAAAATTTAACTTGCTTCTTGTTCTTCTTTTCCAGATACCATGCAGAAATTGTTCTGCTGTTACAGTCATCTTCTGTCATTTTGCAAATTATTGGTCACTCTGTATCTGTGTCTCAGAACAGCAGGGCTTATGGTATGTCTGTGTGTGTGTGTGTGTGTGTGTGTGTGTGTGTGTGTGTGTGTGTGTGTGTGTGTGTGTGTGAGAGAGAGAATCTACAAAGGAGGGGCTCTCTCTCTCTCTCTCTCTCTCTCTCTCTTGTCAAAGTTATATATACTGTGTATGTGTGCGCGTGTGTGGAGGATGTGTGTGTTCTGCGGTGAGTGCTTCCCTGCTTCTCTCCCTTTCTCCTAAACACTCAAGGAACAAAAGAAAAGAGGGAAAAAGTTAAAAGAAAATGTCTCTTATATTTTCATATAGAAAACATATATTTTAGTTTCACTCAGATAAATTTCTTCCTTTAGGTTTTTTATTATTATTTTTAGTTTTAGTTTCTTTGTTCAGTTGAACTCAGATCAATTTCTCCTCCTCAAATTCTGAACAGCTTCTGTCAAAATCAGAATGCCCGCAATTTCAGCTACTTCAGCATGTTTAAACGTTTTAGGATTCTCTATACACAGGACTCCCCTTTAGAGTCCAGATCCGCCACTTTAAACTGCTTTTAATCCAGCTTGACACCTTCCCCATCTGTCTGTAACAGCACGGATCTTCAGTGTGTGAAATATTTTAGAGTCTACTTCCAGAGCAGAGTCGCCACATTTCACCACCTCGCAATCATGTCAAGCTAATTGCTGAATCGCCTTATGGCTTATTCTCCCGAAAATTCGACTAAATGGTCTTTTAACCAAAGATCCACTTTTACCCCAGCTTCATTCAAATATTGTTTAAAGGTTCACTGATCTGAGCAACTTAAAAGTCCAAATCAAATCAAATTATTATTTTACTTTTACTATGTCTGACATATATTCATTGGCAATACAACTGGTATTTTAAATAACACAATTCTTTTTAGCAGTCTCAGTCAATGTCTATAATCATCAGGCAGACTTAGAACTATTTAGAAAGAAAAAAGTCTTACCTGATTGACAGACAAATGGCTGAAGATGCAATCCTGTTCGTGACGCCAAAATGTAGACTTAAAAATTAAGCTTTTCCCCCGTGGTAGTTTAATTCACAGGACCGGACACCAGTTATTTTGCCAAGAGATTTATTTTATATAATTTTATATCAGACATAGGAGAGAAAGACAATTTTCCTAGGAGATGATCTTCATTCCAGCTTTCTCTGTCTTCCTGGACACCCAGTTTGGATTTTATAGGTTGCTCAGACAGAGAAATCAATTGTATTTCTAGATAAACAGGTTGTTTGCGCTATACCTCGTGCTTTCACGCGGCATAATATACCCTAGAACATATGCATAGAGAAACTTGTTGTTCATTGTTCAAAATATGTCTTATACAGAACTTGTGACATGTGTCATATGCATTGGTAGGGAAACAACATGCTACACAATACTTCCTTACAGAGAATTACAGTCACATGTGCATAATTGGAAAACTTATGCTACATATTCCTGTGTTCAAAATGATCTCCTCTCCATGTCCCTCACACTCCTGTGCTCAGATTCATTCTGACTAAATAATAATAATTATATGAATGATAATGAATATTAGTAAAGAATAATAATACAAATACATGATATTAACTGATTATACATACTAATAACACAAAATAATATTAAACAGTAAAATTTCGACCTACAATATCTAGGATTTGTGTTAAACAGCTAGGGCCTTCATCCATCTCCAGACAAAGTTGCTGCAATCAAGGATGCACCGGCACCAACCTGTGTGAAGGAGCTAAGAGCATTTCTGGGTTTAGTCAATTACTATGGACGTTTTTTGCCCAACCAAAGTACTATGGCAGCTCCTCTTTACGGGCTGTTGAGAGATAATGTAACCTGGGAATGGAAACAGTCAGAGCAGAGACCGTTTGAAAAATGCAAAGATTTGCTGACGGGCGAAAGCATTTTGGTACATTATGATCCAAGTCTTCCACTTACCTTAGCCTGTGATTCATCGGTATATGGAATTGGAGTGGTTCTGCAACACACCATGCCCGCTGGAGAGGAACGTCCAGTGGCTTATGCCTCAAGAACTCTTGCGCCTTCTGAAAAAAAGTACTCTCAAATTGAGAAAGAGGGACTGGCACTCATTTTTGAAGTTAAAAAGTTTCATCAATATCTGTGGGGAAGGAAGTTCAAGATGGTAACTAACCATAAACCTCTGTTGACTTTGTTCAGAGAACATAAAAGTCTACCCACCATGGCAGCAGCCAGGATTCAGAGGTGGGCGATCATTCTTTCAGCTTATGATTACCACATTGACTACTGTCCTTCCGAGAAACACAGTATTGCGGATGGTCTTTCATGAGTGCCCTCACCTGACACGATGGAAGTAGGCACAGCGGCTGTGTCAGAGAATATCTTTAATCGCCGAACATTTTGAACAAGCTCCTCTGAATGCAGATCAGGTGGCATGTATGACACGCAGAGACAAGGTGTTATCCAAAGTCCTGAAGTATGTAATGGAAGGTTGGCCAATGGATGTGGATGAGAGTTTGAAAGCTTATCACTCACGCAGAAATGATTTGTCTGCAGAAAGAGGATGTGTACTCTGGGGTACCAGAGTGATAATTCCGGATAGACTGAGGAAAATTGTGCTGAAAGAAGTGCACGTGGGTCATCCAGGGATAGTTAAGATGAAAGCTCACTCGCAATTATGTGTGGTGGCCTAAAGTAGATGCAGATCTGGAACAGGTTAGCAGAGCATGTGAGTCGTGCCAGATGGAAAAAAAAAGCACCACGTCAAGTTCCATTACACCCTTGGGAGTTTCCTGGTCAAAGCTGGAAAAGACTACACATAGACTTTGCCGGTCCTTTTCAGGGACACATATTCATGATACTGGTGGATGCGTATTTAAAGTGGTTGGAGGTGTTCAAAAATGCCTAGCCTCACCTTAAAAGCGACCATCACAAGTAGGTTGTTTGCAGCATACGGACTGCTGGAGCAAATTGGTACAGACAATGGAACACAATTTACGTCTGTGGAGTTCAAAAACTTCATGCAGCAAAATGGTATTCTCCATTCAACTTGTGCTCCCGGTCATCCTGCTACCAACGGTCTGGCAGAAAGGTATGTGCAGACATTTAAAAGCGGGATAAAGTAACTTGCTCATTTGACAATGGAATTGGAAAATAAGATCTCGCTTCTCCTGATGCAGTATCGCACTACTCCAAACTGTACTACAGGTCAATCACCGGCGGATCTTTTCCTTAACCGCCATGTGCGCACTCGTATGGATTTTGTTCATCAAGATATCACTGTCACTGTTCGCAGGAAACAATATCTGCAAAAGTTCTATCATGATCAACGAGCAGTGGAGCGGACTTTTTCTGAAAAAGATGCAGTTTACCTTCGTAACACCCCAGGAGGAGGGAACAAATGGGTCCCAGCTGTGATAGTAAAGCAAACTGGGCCAGTGTCTTACAAAGTTCAGGGACGAGACGCTGATGTCACTTTCAGGAGACATGGTGATCAGTTAAGACCCAGGTTTGTAGGGAATGAACTTGTTACTTTACTTGAAGGGGTGTGCATAAGACTGACATGACACCTTCATAATCATGACATGACACATGTCATGAATATGAAGGAGTTTTTATGCATGTTTATAACAACTGTCATTAAGTGTCATTCGCTTAATTATGTCATTTTTAATGCAATGATGACATTTCAGAGTTGTCTTTGTTATGACAACTTGACATAAACCAATACATCATAACCTGTCAGTGTCTTTGTCATGACAACTTGACATTACCGAGACAACATTACCTGTCATAAACAGACAAGAAATGACATAGCAGATTAATTATCAAATTTAAGAAACTACTTAGCTTTTTGGGTTTACATTACATTAGTTGCTAGGCAACGTGGGGGAGAGGACGCTGGCGTTGTCTGTTCGCCACTTCTCCACCCACAAATCATGTTAACTTTACTATTAAATTTAGATTTTATATTATTTTCTTATGTTTGTGACTAGTCTAACAGTCAGAGCTACAATTGGGACTGTTGCTGATTGCTGGCAGCCACTGAGAGGACATTGTTTGCCGTTTTTTCACCGCTTCTCTTCTGTTTTTGTTTGAATTTGTGGTTGGTTTTGGTTTGAAGGACATTTGATGTTGCTCACTGCGGCTGCTCTCTCTTCTGGGTGTCGGCTGCTCACTGGTGGTCTCCCTCGAACTGCATGATGGCTGACGTTTGCACCAGGCTAGCGTCATCAGCGTCCGGCATGATGTTGAGATGTAATTTTTACTTGTTATTCATGTATTGTTATTTTTTCCCTTTGTTGCACTTTGAGATTCTTCGGAATGAAAAGTGCGTTATAAATAAAATCTATTATTATTATTATTATTATTATTATTAAACTGTCATGTGGTCGGTTTTGACGTTGGCTGTCATTAGGCTATTATAATGTCATGATTTTTTTTATAAATTTAATTTGTCATTTACATGTCATTAAGTGTCAATACTCTGTCAAATTATTTTATAACATTGTCATGAATATATTTATTGACCTAAACTACAGTGGTACAAGTTGAATATGTCATTAACATGTCATTAAATGTCAATACTGTGTCAAATTATTTCATAACATTGTCATGAATATATTTCTTGACCTAAACTACAGTGGTACAAGTTGAATTTGTCATTAACATGTCATTAAGTGTCAATACTCTGTCAAATTATTTCATAACATTGTCATGAATATATTTCTTGACCTAAACTAGTGGTACAAGTTGAATTTGTCATTAACATGTCATTAAGTGTCAATACTCTGTCAAATTATTTTATAACAGTGTCATGAATATTTAGCTTGACCTGAAATATGGCATCATAGAGGAAATCGTACAGAGTCATTAAAAACTATTAATATAACTCAAAAGGATAGAGTGGCATAGACATATACATCTATATGATGATGCCTATGGTGGCACCACTGGTTATGTGTACGCTGTAACAGTTGTCGGCAGAGCCTCAGTCAGGTTAGTTTGTTTAGGTGTTTAATGTCAATTTAGTTTGCAGTAAGTAAAAACAATTCACAACAACGTTATTTTGGGTTTAATATACTTTATTTAAACTTCCGCTCACTCTTTAACGAATAGTTTGAGTTTATTCTTACTATTTCTTTGTTTGTCTGTTTGTTATGGCAGAGTCCCGTGTGCTGGTGCACCGTCAAAAGGGGTTCGGGCGGAAACGTTGGCCCTATATATAATGTTCCGGCCTAGGATCTAGTCGCAACCATTTCTTGTTCAGCCCAGGGTGGGGCTCTAAAGACTATTCCTCTTATTTTTATACATCGGAAGATAATTTATAAAGTGAAGTCATTTGACAAAGTGTTATTTTTCTGTGGTTGTTTATGTGTGTATATGACGTTGATATATATATCAAGCTACGGCATCTCTACTGTGTCAATGCAAAACAGTAGAGATGCCGTAGCTTTGGGAGGGGTCTTTTTGGAAGGCGCTTCGCACTGGTGTTTATTGAGTTTCAGTCAGTCAGTAAAAAGCATAGACTGTAAAAAATATGGACGTAGTGTCCGTGACATCACCCATAGGATTCCGATAAGCCGTTATGAAGCTTAAAGTAGGGGCGAGCTGGGCGTTGCCATCATCATACTCTACCACAGAGCTACTTGCCCTTGTGAAGGTTGTGTTTAGTTACATGTGCCTTGTACTCAAGCTAGTTGCTATTTTCCAAATATAAATTATGCAGAGAGAGTGAGAGATGTGCCACAGATAAAGCTTTGTTAACAGTCCTTCTAGATGCTGGGGATTCAACCCAGGACCTCATAGATGCAAAGCATATGCTCTACTACTAAGCTACTTGCCCTTGGTAAGGTTGTGGTGAGTTACATGTGCCTTGTACTGAAGCTAGTTGCTATTTTTCAAATATAAATAAGGCAGTGAGAAATGAGCAACAGATAAAGCTTTGAGAGAAAGGTTTAACAGTCCTTGTAGATGCTGTGGATTGAACCCAGGACCTCATATATGCAAAACATATGCTTTACCACTGAGCTACTTGTCCTTGCGAAGGTTGTGCTGAGTTACTTGTGCCATGTACTCAAGCTAGTTGCTATTTTCCAAATATAAATTAGGCAGAGAGAGATATGCCACAGATAAAGCTTTGAGTTAAAGGATAACAGTCCTTGTAGATGGTGGGAATTGAACCCAGGAACTCATACAGGCAAATCATGTGCTCTACCACTGAGCTACTTGTCCTTGTGAAGTTATTGCTGATTTACATGTGCCTTGTACTCAAGCTAGTGGCTATTTTTCAAATATAAATTAGGCATAGAGAGATGTGCCACAGAGAAAAGCTTTGAGTTAAAGGTTACATGTCCTTCTAGATGCTGGGGATTGAACCGATGACCTCCTATATGCAAAGCATTTGCTCTACCACTTGCCCTTGTGAAGGTTTTGCTGAGTTACATGTTCCTTGTACTCAAGCTAGTAGCTATTTTTAAAATATAAATTATGCAGTGAGATATGAGGAACAGATAAAGCTTTGAGTTGAAGGATGTATTTCCTTTGAGATGCTGGAGATTGAACACAGGACCTCATACATGCAAAGCATGAAAATAGTTGCTATTTTCCAAATATGAATTAGGCAGAGAGAGATGTGCCACAGATAAAGCTTTGAGTTAAAGGTTAACAGTCCTTGTAGATGCTGAAGATTGAATGCAGGACCTCATACATGCAAAGCAAGTGCTTTACCACTGAGCTACTCGCCCTTGTGAAGGTTGTGTTGAGTTACATGTGCCTTGTGCTCAAGCTTATTGCTATTTTTCATATATACATACGGCAGTTAGAAATGAGCACCAGATAAAGCTTTGAGTTGAAAGATAACAGTCCCTATAGAGGGGGGGAATTGAACCCAGGACCTCATACAGGCAAAGCATATGCTTTACCACTGAGCTACATGCCCTTGTGAACGTTGTGCTGAGTTACATGTCTCTTGTACTCAAGCTAGTTGCAATTCTCCAAATATAAATAAGGCAGAGAGAGATGTGCCACAGTTAAAGCTTTGAGATAAAGGTTAACAGTCCTTGTAGATGCTGGGGATAGAAACCAGGACCTCATACATGCAAAGCGTATGCTCTACCACTGAGCTACTTGCCCTTGAGATGGTTTAGTTGAGTTATATGTGGCTTGTACTCAAGCTACTTGCTATTTTTCAAATATAAATTAGGCAGAGAGAAATTCAGAAGAAATGAATCTAGTAGTTGAAAGGTAACTATCCTTGGAGATACTGGGGATTGAACCCAGGACCTCATGCTTGCAAAGCTTAAACCCTACAATTGAGCTACTTGCCCTTGTGAAGGCTGTGTTGAGTTACATGTGCCTTGTACTCAAACTATTTGCTATTTTTTTATATAAATAAGGCAGTGAGAAATGAGCAACAGATAAAGCTTTGAGCCGAAGGATAACTGTCCTTATAGACGGTGGGAATTGAACCCAGGACCTCATACAGGCAAAGCAAATGCTTTATGACTGAGATACTTGTCCTTATTAAAGGTGTGCTGAGTTACATGTGCCTTGTACTCAAGCTAGTTGCTAATTTTCAAATATAAATTAGGCAGAGAGAGAGAGATGTGCCACAGATAAAGCTTTGAGTTAAAGGTTAACAGTCCTTCTAGATGCTGGGGATTCAACCCAGGACCTCATAGATGCAAAGCATATGCTCTACAACTTACGCTACTTGCCCTTGTGAAGGTTGTGGTGAGTTACATGTGCCTTGTACTGAAGCTAGTTGCTATTTTCCAAATATAAATTAGGCAGAGAGACATATGCCACAGATAAAGCTTTGAGTTAAAAGATAGTCCTTGTAGATGGTGGGAATTGAAAGCAGGACCTCATACATGCAAAGCATATGCTCTACCACTGAGCTACTTGCCCTTGTAAAGGTTATGGCTGAGTTACATGTAATTTGTACTCAAGCTAGTAGCTATTTTTAAAATATAAATTATGCAGTGAGATATGAGCAACAGATAAAGCTTTATGTTGAAGGATGATTTGCCTTTGAGATGCTGGAGATTGAACGCAGGACCTCATACATGCAAAGCATGAAAATAGTTGCTATTTTCCAAATATAAATTAGGCAGAGAGAGAGATGTGCCACAGATAAAGCTGTGAGTTAAAGGTTAACAGTCCTTGTAGATGCTGGAGATTGAACCCAGGACCTCATACATGCAAAGCACGTGCTCTACTACTGAGCTACTTGCCCTTGTAAAGCTTGTGCTGAGTTGCACGTGCCTTGTACTCAAGCTAGTTGCTATCTTTCCAAATATAAATTAGCCAGTGAGAAATGAGCAATAGATAAAGCTTGGAGTTAAAGGATAATTTTCCTTGGTAATGCTGATGGTTGAACCCATGGTCTCATATATGCAAAGCGTATGCTCTAGAAACTGAGCTACTTGCCCTTGTGAAGGTTGTGCTGAGTTAAATAAGCTTTGTACTCAAGCTAGTAGCGATTTTTCAAATATAAGTTATGCAATGAGGAATGAGCATTAGATAAAGCTTTGAGTTGAAGGATAGTTCTCCTTTGAGTTGCTGGGGATTGAACCCAGTACCTCATTCATGCAAAGTATATGCTCTACCACTGAGCTACTTCTCTTTGAGAAATTAGTGCTGAGTTACATGTGCCTTGTACTCAAGCTAGTTGCTATTTTTCTAATAAAATTTAGGCAGTGAGATAAAGCTTTGAGTTGAAGGATAGTAGCTTTGAGGGGATTGAAGCTAGTAGCTATTTTTAAAATATAAATTATGCAGTGAGAAATGAGCAACAGATAAAACTTTGAGTTGAAGGATGTTTTTTTTCTTTGAGATGCTGGGGATTGAACGCAGGAACTCATAGATGCAAAGCATGAAAATAGTTGCTATTTTCCAAATATGAATTAGGCAGAGAGAGATGTGCCACAGATAAAGCTTTGAGTTAAAGGTTAACAGTCCTTGTAGATGCTGGGGATTGAGCCCACCCCTCATACATGCAAAGCATGTGCCCTACCACTGAGCTACTTGCCCTTGTGACGGTTGGGCTGAGGTACATGTGCCTTGTACTCAAGCTAGTAGCTATTTTTAAAATATAAATTATGCAGTGAGAAAAAAGCAACAGATAAAGCTTTGAATTGAAGGATGATTTTCCTTTGAGATGCTGGGGATTGAACGCAGGACCTCATACATGCAAAGCATGAAAAAAGTTGATTTTTCCAAATATAAATTAGGCAGAGAGAGAGATGTGCCACAGATAAAGCTTTGAGTTAAAAGTTAGCAGAGTGTGTGGATGCTGGAGATTGAACCCAGGACCTCACACATGCAAAGCAAGTGCTCTACCACTGAGCTACTTGCCCTTGTGAAGTTTGTGCTGAGTTACATGTGCTTTGTGCTCTAGCTAATAGCGATTTTTCAAATATAAATTATGCAGTGAGAAATGAGCAACAGATAAAGCTTTGAGTTGAAGGATAATTTTCCTTTGAGTTGCTGAGGATTGAACCCAGGTCCTCATTCATGCAAAGTATATGCTCTACCAGTGAGCTGCTTGTCTTTGAGAAGTTTGCGCTGAGTTACATGTGCCTTGTACTCAAGCTAGTTGATATTTTTCTAATATAATTAAGGCAGTGAGATAAAGCTTTGAGTTGAAGGATAGTAGCTTTGAGGGGATTGAAGCTAGTAGCTATTTTTAAAATATAAATTATGCAGTGAGAAATGAGCAACAGATAAAGCTTTGAGTTGAAGGATGTTTTTCCGTTGAGATGCTGGGGATTGAACACAGGAACTCATACATGCAAAGCATGAAAATAGTTGCTATTTTCCAAATATGAATTATAGGCACAGAGAGAGAGATGTGCCACAGATAAAGCTTTAAGTTGAACCCAGGACCTCATACATGCAAACTCTACCACTGAGCTATTTGCCCTTGTGAAGGTTGTGTTGAAGGTTGTGCCTTGTACTCTAGCTAGTTGCTATTTTTCAAATATAAATTAGGCGGAGAGAGAGAGATGTGCCACAGATAAAGCTTTGAGTTAAAGGTTAACAGTACTTCTAGATGCTGGGGATTGAACCCAGGACCTCCTATATGCAAAGAATATGCTCTACCACAGAGCTACTTGCCCTTGTGAAGGTTAGGCAGAGTTACATGTGCTTTTTACTCAAGCTAGTAGCTATTTTTAAAATATAAATTATGCAGTGAGAAAAAAGCAACAGATAAAGCTTTGAATTGAAGGATGATTTTCCTTTGAGATGCTGGGGATTGAACGCAGGACCTCATACATGCAAAGCATGAAAAAAGTTGATTTTTCCAAATATAAATTAGGCAGAGAGAGAGATGTGCCACAGATAAAGCTTTGAGTTAAAAGTTAGCAGAGTGTGTGGATGCTGGAGATTGAACCCAGGACCTCACACATGCAAA
The DNA here is from genome assembly GCF_024679245.1 of Pseudorasbora parva. Lineage (NCBI taxonomy): Eukaryota > Metazoa > Chordata > Actinopteri > Cypriniformes > Gobionidae > Pseudorasbora > Pseudorasbora parva. The sequence goes on along the minus strand of NC_090172.1, from coordinate 17,992,143 downwards.
GCAAGTGCTCTACCACTGAGCTACTTGCCCTTGTGAAGGTTGTGCTGAGTTACATGTGCTTTGTGCTCAAGCTAATAGCGATTTTTCAAATATAAATTATGCAGTGAGAAATGAGCAACAGATAAAGCTTTGAGTTGAAGGATAATTTTCCTTTGAGTTGCTGAGGATTGAACCCAGGTCCTCATTCATGCAAAGTATATGCTCTACCAGTGAGCTGCTTGTCTTTGAGAAGTTTGTGCTGAGTTACATGTGCCTTGTACTCAAGCTAGTTGATATTTTTCTAATATAATTTAGGCAGTGAGATAAAGCTTTGAGTTGAAGGATAGTAGCTTTGAGGGGATTGAAGCTAGTAGCTATTTTTAAAATATAAATTATGCAGTGAGAAATGAGCAACAGATAAAGCTTTGAGTTGAAGGATGTTTTTCCTTTGAGATGCTGGGGATTGAACGCAGGAACTCATGCATGCAAAGCATGAACATAGTTGCTATTTTCCAAATATGAATTAGGCAGAGAGAGATGTGCCACAGATAAGCCTTTGAGTTAAAGGTTCAGTCCTTGTAGATGCTGGGGATTGAACCCACCCCTCATACATGAAAAGCATGTGCTCTACCACTGAGCTACTTGCCCTTGTGAAGGTTGGGCTGAGGTACATGTGCCTTGTACTCAAGCTAGTTGCTATTTTCCAAATATAAATTAGGCAGAGAGAGAGAGAGAGATGTGCCACAGATAAAGCTTTAAGTTGAACCCAGGACCTCATACATGCCAAGCATATACTCTACCACTGAGCTATTTGCCCTTGTGAAGGTTGTGTTGAAGGTTGTTCCTTGTACTCAAGCTAGTTGCTATTTTTCAAATATAAATTAGGCAGAGAGAGAGAGAGATGTGCCACAGATAAAGCTTTGAGTTAAAGGTTAACAGTACTTCTAGATGCTGTGGATTGAACCCAGGACCTCCTATATGCTAGAATATGCTCTACCACAGAGCTACTTGCCCTTGTGAAGGTTATGCTGAGTTACATGTGCTTTGTACTCAAGCTAGTTGCTATTTTTCTAATATAATTTAGGCAGTGAGATAAAGCTTTGAGTTAAAGGCTAATTTTCCTTTGAGATCCTGGGGATTGAACCCAGGACCTCACATATGCAAAGCATACACTCTACAAATGAGCTACTTTCCCTTGTGAAGTTTGTGCTGAGTTACATGTGCTTTGTACTCAGGCTAGTAGCTATTTTTAAAATATAAATTATGCAGTGAGAAATGAGCAACACATAAAGCTTTGAGGTAAAGGATGTTTTTCCTTTGAGATGCTGGGGATTGAACGCAGGACCTCATACATGCAAACCATGAAAATAGTTGCTATTTTCCAAATATAAATTAGGCAGAGAGAGATGTGCCACAGATAAAGCTTTGAGTTAAAGGTTAACAGTCCTTGTAGATGCTGGAGATCGAACTCAGGACCTCATACATGCAAAGCAAGTGCTCTACCACTGAGCTACTTGCCATTGTGAAGTTTGTGCTGAGTTGCACGTGCCTTGCCCTCAAGCTAGTTGCTATTTTTCCAAACATAATTTAGCCAGTGAGAAATGAGCAACAGATAAAGCTTGGATTTGAAGGATAAATTTCCTTGGAGATGCTAGGGTTTGAATCCAAGATCTCACACATGGAAAGCATATGCTCTACCACTGAGCTACTTGCCCTTGCGAAAGATGTCTTGCGTTACATGTGCCTTGTACTCAAGCTAGTTGCTATTTTTCATATATAAATTAGGCAGAGAGAGATGTGCCACAGATAAAGCTTTGAGTTAAAGGATAACAATTCTTGGAGATGCTGGGGATCGAACCCAGGACCTCATAGATGCAAAGCATGTGCTCTACCGCTGAGCAACTTTCCCTTGTGAAGGTTTTGATGAGTTACATGTGCCTTGTACTCAAGATAGTTGCTATTTTTTGAATATAAATTAGATGAATCTAGTAGTTGAAAGGTAACTATCCTTGGAGATGCTGGACCTCATAGATGCAAAGCATGTGCTCTACCATTGAGCTACTTAGCCTTGTGAAGGTTGTGATGAGTTACATGAGCCTTGTACTCAAGCTAGTTGCTATTTTTCATTTATAAATAAGGCAGTGAGAAATTAGCAACAGATAACCCTTTTAGTTGAGGGATAACAGTCCTTTTAGGGGGTGGGAATTGAAGCCAGGAGCTCATACTTGCAATGCTTATGAGCTACTTGCCCTTGTGAATGTTGTGTTGAGTTACATGTGCCTTGTACTCAAGTTAGTCGCTATTTTTCATAAATAAATAATTTAGTTAGAAATGAGCAATAGATAAAGCTTTGAGTTGAAAGATAACAGTTCTTATAGATGGTGGGAATTGAACCCAGGACCTCTTACAGGGAAAGCATATGCTCTACCACTGAGCTACTTTCCCTTGGGAAGATTTTGTTGAGTTACATGTGCTTTGTACTCAAGCTAGTAGCTATTTTTCAAATATAAATTATGCAGTGAGAAAAGAGCAACAGATAAAGCTTTGAGTTGAAGGATGGTTTTCCTTTGAGATGCTGGGGATTGAACCCTGGAACTCATACATGCAAAGCATATGCTCTACCACTGAGCTACTTTCCCTTGTGAAGGTTGTGCTAAGTTACATGTGCCTTGTACTCAAGCTAGTTGATATTTTTCAAACATAAATTAGGCAGTGAGAAAAGAGCAACAGATAAAGCTTAGAGTTGAAGGATGGTTTTCCTTTGAGATGCTGGGGATTGAACCCAGGACTTCATACATGAAAAGCATATGCTCTACCACTGAGCTACTCACTGTCACATGCCTGTCCTGTCTTGTGTGCACATGTGGGTTTTTGTTGGTTGAGCTTGTGCTCCTGTCATTGTCTGATCCCTCCCCATTTTTATCTGATTAGTGTTTATTTCTCCCACCTGTTCCCTCTTGATTTCTTCCCCTTATAAGCTCCTTGTGTTTGCCAGTCTGTGTTTGATCCTTGTTTCATGTTTGCATCTCCCCTTCCTCCTGGGATTTCTATTTGGTATGTTTGAGTTTTGGTTTTATGGTCTATCATGTGTTTTAGCCCCCTCGTGGGTGTTTTGTTTTGTATTTGTTTTGTATTTGTTTTATTTTGTCAATAAATTATCCTTTCCCATGCACTTGAGTCCTCGGACCATCTTCCCTTGTCTGTGACGTAACATAAGGATCCAACCATCTGAGGACTCAGCAGTACTTGTTTTTTGTTGTTTGTTTTTTTCCCCTTTTTTTCTCCCTCAATGGAGTTTGGGAAGAGACTACGGGTGATGCGACACCTAAACTCGAAGTACATCCGGCAACAGGGGTCGGATGTACAAGAGTTTGCAGGACTGTTCCTCAAGGAGGTCGAACATCTTGGGCTCAACGAGGCAGAGTGGAAGGAGACTTTTTACCTCTGCCTCGACATGCCCCTCTCTCCAGGGGTGATGGACAGGATGGGGAGTCTGGGGTTCTGGGAATTCGTCTACTGCCTGGGCCCCAGTCCTTCCATGGTGCGTGTTCCAGTGGATCATGCTCAAGTGGTCCCTGCTCCGGTGGTCCCAAAACGGAGGAGGAGGAGAAAGGCTCCCACCGTGCCTGCTCTGGTGGTCCCGATTCCGGGGGTCCCAGTACCGGCGGATCGTTTTCCGGTGGTCTCTTTGCCGGTGGATCGTGTTCCGGTGGTCCCAGTGCCGGCGGATCGTGTTCCGGTGGTCCCAGTGCCGGCGGATCGTGTTCCGGTGGCCCCAGTACCGGTGGATCGTGTTCCGGTGGTCCCAGTGCCGGTGGACACTGCTGGACCGGAAAAGTTTCCCCGACGCCCTGCTCTGCCTGCGCCACCGAGGCGCCTGCTCTGCCTGCGCCACCGAGGCGCCTACTCTGCCTGCGCCGCCGACGCGCCCTGCCTGCGCCGCCGAGGCGCCCTGCCCTGCCTTCGCCGCCGAGGCGCCCTGCCCTGCCTGCGCCGCCGAGGCACCCCTGCCCTGCCTGCGCCGCCGAGGCACCCCTGCCCTGCCTGCGCCGCCGAGGCACCCCTGCCATGCCTGCGCCGCCGAGGCACCCCTGCCCTGCCTGCGCCGCCGAGGCGGCCCTGCCCTTCCTGCGCCGCCGAGGCGCCCTGCCCTGCCTGCGCCGCCGAGGCGCCCTGCCCTGCCTGCGCCGCCGAGGCGCCCTGCCCTGCCTGCGCCGCCGAGGCGCCCTGCCCTGCCTCCGCCGCCGAGGCGCCCTGCTCTGTCCGTGCCACCAGAAGTACATTGGATGGCATCACAGGTGATTCCATGTGCACACTAACAACTTCTTCTTTGCTACTTTTAAGTATAGTCGAACAACATTAGATTGCCCCCTACAGGTTAATTAAGAACAGCTCACTATATCACATCCCCTTCCACCCAAGTTGGAAAAATACTCCACCATCACCACAATAAATAGTTACCTATGTAGACCCCCAAAACCCATCACAAATCACAGTTTTTTTTCTCACAATCTTCCAAATCTGTCAATAAGAGTTCACCTTTTTTTTTTTTTTTTTTTTACTTTACTTCAGTTCATAATCTTTTAAATGACCAGGCAATTTCCTGGTTCTATGTGACCGTCTCACAACAGGGCTAATGGATTTGTCACTGTCGGTGGTCCTCTCAAAAAGTTGAGAGGAATCCCCTGCTGGTTCAAAGGGAGTGGTTTCACAAGGAATGTCCTCAGTCCCCGTTTCCTGTCTCTTTAGCAACTACCGGAGTAGAGTGATCCGAGAAGTTGAACTCAGGATCTCTACAGTCCATGTCCTCTGAAGGGTTCACAAGCAATTTCTGCCAGCTATGAATTTGGTCCACATGTCTTCGGACCACTCTCCCATTACCCAGCATCACTTTATAAGACTTTATAAGTGGTCAAGTCACAATCTCTATGTGCCCCGGAATCCATTTCGGTCCATAGCTAAAATTACGAACAAGTACTGGATCTCCAACACCAAAACTACGTTCATGGGCCTTTTTATCATGATGGACTTTTTGCTTTTGTTGTTGCTCCTGAATCTTTCTAGTTAAATCTGGATGCATAAAGTCCAGAGAGCATCGCAATTTCCGCCCAAGTAACATTTCAGCTGGGGAGAGTCCTGTAGTGGTCTGGGGAGTAATTCTGTAGCTGAATAACACTCTGGCCAATTTAGTGACAATTGTTCCTTCAACACATTTTTTCAGCATGCCTGTAATAATTTGCACGGCCGGTTCTACTAGACCATTACTGGAAGCATGATGTGACATGCCGTACTCCATTTTTATTAAGGAACTCTTTGAATTCAGCACTAACAAAACAAGTGGCATTATCAGATACAATCAGTTCAGGTAGTCCATGGTTACTGAAGCTATTACGCAAACATTCGATGGTGGCAGCCGATGTGGCTGAATTCACTGGATACACATCCATCTATTTTGAATGTGCATCAATCAAGACAAAGAACATTTTTTCCCATGAATGGCCCTGCATAATCCACATGCAATCTTTGCCAAGGTTTCTCTGGCCAATTCCAAGGATGCAGTGGAGCTACAGCTGGAACGTTCCTATGCTCTTGACAAATCTGACAGGTTTTAACCAACCTTTCAATCGCTTGATCTAACTTGGGCCACCACACATAGCTTCGGGCCAAAGCTTTCATCCTAGACACTCCTGGGTGGCACTAATGCAGTAGTTTCAGAACTTCCAATCTACCCACAATGGGAATGATTACTCGGGCTCCCCAGAGCACACAACCATCCTGTACACTTAATTAATCTTTTCTAGATGTAAAAGGATCAAACTCAGCTCCAATTAATTCCTGCAGGAAGCCCCTTTGTACCATTTCTCTCACTCTGGACAATACTGGATCTTTTTGTGTCCATACTCTCACCTGTTCTGCTGTAATCAAGGTTATGTCTGCATTCTCCAGCATAAGGACTCTTTCCTCCTGTTCCGGGCCAGATTCCGTTGACAATGGTAACCGACTGAGAGCATCTGCATTTCCATGATCCTTGCCAGGCTTGTAGATGATGGTATAGTCATAGGCTCTTCGCTGGATCCTAGGAGATGACATTTGGGGTACAGCCTTTAACTCATTAAAGCTACACTGTGTAACTTTTTTAGTTTATTCTTAGCTAAAATCACTTAGTTCTTTCAAAAATATATGTGCTCATTAATGTATATTTACTTATTTCAAGTAATAATGCATTCTCATAATTTTATAATATACCATTGAAAATACATAAGTGTTGAGGGTTCGGATGGCGGTCGCCATGCTGCTCCTCCATCTTGAAAGTACATTTGCCAAAGAGGGACATACCCATAAATTCAAGCTTCGCTTTTCGCGTTTTTACACTCGATGGCACTGTGTCGCATGTGAAGAGGAGGATTGCTTGAGGCTGCTATATGATGATGGAGGATCACTCTTAAGCCCCTTTCACACTGCACGTCGGACCCGCAATATTCCCGGAACATTGCCGGGTCGCCTTCTGTGTAAAAGCAACCACGTCCCGGAATTGATTACTGAATTCGACCCCGGTCGGGGACCTAGTAACATTGCGGGATATGTATCAGAGTCACCAAGGAAGCGGAAAAGAGAATTAAGACGGCAACGCGACAGGCAAATCAACAAGACAAAAGTTAATACTGGAGTGGCCTTTCCAAGATGGAAAGAGCTCATGAGGAGCAACGATTTTAAAAAGAACACCGACATTGCCTGCTTTCTTCTCGACAGGTAATATTAATTCCGCCTATTTGTGTATATTGGAAGTTTTATTGTTGCTTGGCTAATTATATCATGGTGTGCTGTGCATAACACTACGTCGAACGACGTCTAGGATAGTTTTCCTCGCGTCAATGATGAAAAAGTATTGTTTACCTTATAACATAAATCTGTGTTCTATGACGGATAACATGAGATTAATATTTTAATTGCATTATAATTTGTTTGCCTTACACTAGTGGTGTTGTAAAATATACAGAATAATGATAGCACTGATAAAAGTTACTTTACTAAGAGCTTGCATTCGTCTGGGAACCTGATAGCTGATGTTAACAATGAACTGGTTATTATTCAGTTCTATTATTCATTTTACATAGATTAACTTGATCATAGATCATTTGGTAAATTAAATAACTGCAAATTATAATAGTTTTCAAAAATTACCTCATCACTTGAGTTGACGCAACACTCACCGAAGAGGTCGAACTGAAAGCCATGACTAAATCGGCCACCGTAAGAGTTGAAACGAAATCGAAATTGAGAGGAGCAGAAACAATTATTCACTGGATGGTCATATACCTTTTCACCACTAGATGGGAGAAAATATCACACAGTGTAGCTTTAAACAAAGACAAAAAGGTTTATGGTCTGTAACAATGGTAAACTTCCGACCACACAAATACTTATGGAAGCGTTGTAAGCCAAACATTAGAGCCAACCCTTCCTTGTCCAACTGTGAATAATTCCGCTCAGCTTGATTCAATGTCCGTGACATAAATCCAATGAGTCTTTCACTACCATCAGGCATCTTATGCGAAAGAACTGCACCTAAGCCATAAGGAGAAGCATCACATGATAAAGTTACATCCTTCTGAAGGTCATAGTGGACGGGAACTTGTACTTAGTCGATCATTTCCTTAGACTGAGCAAAAGCAACCTCTTGTTCCACACCCCAGTTCCATTTTGCATCTTTCCGCAGCAACTTGTGCACAGGGGCTAACACAGTAGACAAGTTGGGCAAGAACTTATTATAGTAATTTAACAGTCCCAAATAGGCCTTTAACTCGGTCACATTCTTTGGCGAGGGAGCATTTTGAATAGCAGTCACCTTTTCTGGTACTGGTTGTAAGCCAGCCTCATCTACTTTATGGCCCAAGAACATTACCTCTCTTTCCATGAAGGTACATTTACTTCGTTTCAACCGCAGTCCTGCTTCCTGCAATCTTTCCAGTACTCTGGCTAGCGTTTGGAGATGCTCCTCCTCATTACAACCGGTCACCAAGATGTCATCCAGAAAAACTGCCACATACGGAATACCTTGCAGTACACCCTCAATGGTTCTCTGGAATATGGCAGGACTAGAAGAAACTCCAAAGGGTAAAACACGGTAAGTAAACAGGCCCTTGTGAGTATTCACTGTGACATATTTCTTGGACTCTGCATCTAATGCAATCTGATAGTAAGCATGGCTCATATCCAGTTTGGTGAACTTTTGCCCCCCCGACAATGTTGCAAACAAATCTTCAATTCGAGGAATGGGGTACTGTTCCAACTTTGAAACTCGATTTACTGTTAGCTTGTAGTCACCACATAGTCATACTGTATTATCAGACTTTAACACTGATACTACAGGTGCAGCCCATTCAGAGTGTTTAACAGGATCTATGATGTTTTCTTTTAACAGGCGGTCTATTTCAACTTCTACCTTCGCCTTCATGGCATAAGGAACTGGTCTGGCTTTGAAGAATCTGGGAACGGCTTGCTTGTCCACATAAATCTTAGCTGGTGGACCTTTCAATTCACCCAACTCCTCTTTAAATAATTCTACATGTCGACTGAGCACTTCCAGCAAGGTTAAATTTTCAACTCCTTGAAGCTTATGTATGGCCTCCCATTCCAAGCCCAATTCCTTAATCCATCCTCTGCCTAATAAATTGGGTCCTGTTCCAGGTACCACCACTACCAGTAACTCCTTCACTGTTGTTTTGTATCTGACTTCCACCTGTGCAGAACCTAACACTGTAAAAGCTTGGCCAGTATAGGTTTTTAACTTCAAAGAACAGGTCTTTAATGCTGGAATTTTATGTTTTTCCCCTAATTTGGAAAAATTTGACACAGACATTACAGTCACCCCACAGCCAGGTGCCACCCACAGCCACTTCAAAAGGAACATTTGACTCATTAACAACCAATGTGATAGTCAGAGGAGAAACCTTTGGAATCTCAGTTTCTTGCAAACTGTAAACTGTAAAAATACCTTCTTCATCAGATGCACTTTTTTCATCTCTACTCACATAATGCGATCTTTGTCCTCCTCTGGCCATTCTCTTGCATCTTCCTCCCCCTTGAAAGGTTGTTTCACCGGTGGGACTTTTTGATCTGCATACCTTACTTCTGTGTCCCTGTTTCCCACATTTGTGACATATCTCCGAAGCAAATCTGCACTCATTGGCCAAATGTTGCAAACTCCCACATCTGTAACATGCTCTACCTTGACCATCTTCTTGCTTTACAGACATTTTATGTACTCTCATTAAACTGGATGAGCGTTGCATTTGCAAATCCTTAACATCCTTATTAGCCGCTTCCATAGCTTGAGCTACTTTTAATGCCTTTTCAATTGTTAACTCTGCTTCTGCCAACAGTCTATGTTGAATACGGTCATCACTTATGCCCCATACCAGTCTATCTCGAAGCATCTCTGTTAATTTTTCTCCGTAATTACAATCATGAGCCAATTTCCTTAATACTGCCACATACTCAAGTACAGTTTCCCCCTCTTCTCTTGATCTTGAGTTGAATTTAAACTGTTGTACAATTTCACTGGGTTTAGGGTTGAAATACTCCTTCAGCACTTCCACTAATTCAGCAAATGTCTTTGTTCCTGGCTTAACCGGGCTCACCTCAGCAGACTGATTTTTTATTTTCAATTTCAGCCAACTAGCCGCGCTGATGGCGTTGACCTCTTCCAGAACTGTCTTCAGGTGGTCTGGTGCAGCCGAGGCTGCATTTTCCAAACTCAAGAGCTGCTTCATTTCGGCTCCCATTCTGGTGACCCCTGATCCATCTAGACAGTTCGTGGTGGAGGTTGATGCGTCAGAGAGGGGGTAGGTGCAGTTCCTTCCCAGCGCTCTTCCTCGGATGACAAGATGCATCCGTGCGTGTTTTTTTTTCTCATCGTTTATCCCCAGCCGAACGCAATTACGACATTGGTAACAGAGAATTGTTGGCAGTCAAACTTGCATTGAAAGAATGGCGTCATTGGTTAGAGGGGTCAGGGGTACCTTTCATCGTATGGACCGATCGTAAGAATCTTGAGGACATCAGATCTGCTAAAAGACTCAACTCTAGGCAGGCTCGGTGGGCCCTTTTTTTTTTGGACGTTTCAATTTTTCTCTATCGTACCGCCCGGGTTCTAAAAACATCAAACCCGATGCTTTGTCGCGCGTTTTTGACCGCTCCGAACGCCCAGCTACTCCCGAGTGTATTTTACCTGAGAGACTAGTGGTCTCCACACTCGTATGGGAGGTCGAGTCGAGGGTCAAGTCGGCCTTAGAAGGTGTAACGCCTCCGCCCGGTGGGCCACCGAGTCGGTTATTTGTGCCGGAGGGGGTTCGGTCCGACGTGATACAAGGGGCCATTGTTCCAATGTAGCTTGTCATCCAGGTGTAAATAGAACACAATTTTTGGTCAAGCAACGATTCTGGTGGCCAGGTATGGCTCGCGACATCCAGGAATTTGTTTTGGCTTGTTCAGTTTGTGCCATGGGTAAGACATCTAATCGCCCTCCGGATGGGTTACTCCAACCGCTGTCGGTTCCTTCGAGACCCTGGCCCCACATCACAGTAGATTTCATCACCGCCCTCCCGCCCTCATAGGACAAGACGGTTGTTTTAACCGTCGTGGACCGATTCTCGAAACTGGTCAATTTTTATCCCCTTAGCCAAACTACCTTCGGCTAAGGAGACAGCGGTAGCTGTCGTTAACCACATCCTTCGTTTACATGGCCTTCCGATGGACGTGGTTTCCAACAGGGGGCCCCAATTTATTTCTAAATTTTGGCGTGAATTCTGTAGATTACTGGGGGCGACGGTTAATCTGTCTTCGGGGTTTCACCCCCAGAGTAATGGTCAGATTGAGCGGCCCAACCAAGATCTTGAGAGAGGGTTGCGATGTTTAGCCTCCAGGAATCCTTCGTCCTGGAGCCAGCAAATCTCTTGGATTGAGTACGCTCATAATTCGTTACCAGTGTCGGGTACAGGCCTCTCGCCGTTTGAGTGTAGCTTAGGGTACCGGCTACCACTATTTCCCAGTCTGGAGTCCGAAGTCGCGGTCTCCTCCGCCCACGCTTTTGTCCAGAGGTGTCGCCACACATGGAATAGAGCCCGTGAGACTCTGCTCCAGGTGCGTGCGCGCACCAAGGCCCAAGCCGATCGCCACCGGTCTAAGCCTCCCGTCTATGTTGTGGGTCAAAAAGTGTGGCTTTCATCCAGAAACATTCCTCTCCGCTCCGTGAGTAACAAACTGGCTCCTAAATTTATAGGCCCGTTTCCTGTCACCAAAATTCTTAGTCCGGTGACAGTACGCCTCAAACTACCTCCTGCGTATGGGAGGATACACCCTGTGTTCCATGTTTCCAAATTAAAGCCTGTGTTTTATTCCCACATTAATCCGCCAGCCCCGGTTCCTCCTCCGCCGCATCTCGTCGATGGGGAACCAACCTATACAGTAAATCGTATTCTGGACTCGAGACGGATGGGACGCGGATTACAGTACTTGGTGGACTGGGAAGGTTACGGTCCGGAGGAGAGGAGTTGGGTTCCTGCGAGGGACATACTGGATCACTCCCTTATTGATGATTACAATCGACAGGTAGGTCCTCCTGGGAGCTCCAGGAGGTGCTTCTAGGGGGAGGGGTACTGTCACGGTTCATCAATCCATCGTTTCATTCACTTTGTGTTGTGTTGGGGGCGTGGTTTCTGATTATTGCCTGAGCACCATCACCTGCTGCACTCATCACCACTGCCTTCTTATACGTGTCACTGACTGCACACATTGTCAGATTGTTGCAGGCTTCTGTAGTCCTTGGTGTCGGCCCTGTTTCTCCCAGGAAATCGCATCTGTTCCGGATTCCTGGATTCCTGATGCTCATCTGCCCACTGCATCCCCTGCGTCACGAGCCGCTGTCCAGATCACTGCCATTCACCGCCTTCTGGGATTGCCTGATCACTCTGCACATTCCTGCCATGTTCTTGAGTTTCCTTGTGGTCTTCGGACTTTTGTGAACATTGTGCAGTTCTGTCGAATAAATGAGTTTATCGCATTTGGATCGCTCTTCTTTCCTAGAGGTACTTTCCTTCTAGTACCTGACACTTGGTAGCTCATTCTGAGGGGCATTTTGATCCCCTCAGAATTTGCTGCCTTTCCTTATGGACCGTTTTATCATGCCAGATTATCTTTGTTCTACAGTAGCATCCCATGGTTAAAGCCTGGCTCCCCACCGAAGCTGAGCAGGTTCTAGCCTGGATGTAACTTGAATTGGAGACAATATTTTGAAACACTCGATTGTTATTAGAGAACGCTTTAGGTAGCTGTCTTAGTTGTTTACTCACAGGCCTGTATTGCAGTTACATAAAGCTGAGACTTTTTGAGAAAAAACTAAATTGTTATTGGAAGATTATTTAGTGAGGCCAGTAGGGTGTTTTCACACTAGCAGAATATATATGAGAGAGTTGCTATAGTTTGAGTACACAGTAATTCAATACAGGTGGTAGCTCATTCTGAGGGGCAATTTGAGCCCCTCAGAATTTGTTGCCTTTCCTTATGGAACATTTTATCAAGCCAGAATACATTTGTTCTACTGTAGCATCCCATGGCTAAAGCCTGGCTCCCCACCGAAGCTAAACGGGTTATAGCCTGGATGTACCGTGAATTGGAGACAATGTTTTGAAACACGCAAATGTTATTAGAGGATATTTTGGGTAGGTAAGTCTTAGTTGTTTACTCACAGGCCTATATTGCAGTTACTTGCAAGTGATACCTTTTGAAAAAAAAAATCTCATTTATTATTTGAAGATTATTTAGTGAGGCCAGTAGGGTGTTTTCACACTAGCAGAATATATAGCAGAGAGTTGCTATAGTTTGAGTACCCTGTAATGCAATATGGGTAGTAGCTCATTCTGAGGCGCATTTAAAGCCCCTCAGAATTTGCTGCCTTTCCTTATGGAACATTTTATCAAGACAGAATACATTTGTTCTACAATAGCATCCCATGGCCAGAGCCTGGCTCCCCACTGAAGCTGAGCAGGTTTTAGCCTGGATGTAACCTGAATTGGAGACAATATTTTGAAACACTCGATTGTTATTAGAGGATACTTTAGGTAGGCCAGTCTTTGTTGTCTACACACAGGCCTGTATTGCATTTAAATAAAGCTGAGACCTTTTTAGAAAAAACTAAATTGTTACTGGAAGATTATTTAGTGGGGCAAGTAGGGTGTTTTCACACTAGCAGAATATATAGGAGAGAGTTGCTATAGTTTGAGTACACTGTAATGGAATACAGGTAGTAGCTCATTCTGAGGCACATTTAAAGCCTCTCAGAATTTGCTGCCTTTCCTTATGGACCGTTTTATCAAGACATAAGACTTTTGTTCTACAGTAGCATCCCATGACCAGAGCCTGGCTCCCCACCGAAGCTGAGCAGGTTCTAGCCATGGATGTAACGTGAATTGGAGACAATATTTTGAAAGACTCGATTGTTTTTAGAGGATACTTTAGGTAGGCCAGTCTTAGTTGTTTACTCACAGGCCTGTATTGCAGTTACATGAAAGTGAGACCTTTTTGGAAAAAACTCAATTGTTATTGGAAGATTATTTAGTGAGGCCAGTAGGGTGTTTTCACACTAGCAGAATATGTAGGAGAGAGTTGCTATAGATTGAGTACACTCTAATGCAATGCAGGTGGTAGCTCATTCTGAGGGGCATTTTGAGCCCCTCAGAATTGGCTGCCTTTCCTTATGGACCGTTTTAACAAGCCAGTATACCTTTGTTTTACAGTAGCATCCCATGGCTAAAGCCTGGCTCCCCACCAAAGCTAAACGGGTTATAGCCTGGATGTAACGTGAATTTGAGACAGTATTTTGAAACACTCGATTGTTATTAGAGAGTGCTTTATGTAGCTGTCTTAGTTGTTTACTCGCAGGCCTGTATTGCAGTTACATGAAAGTGATACCTTTTCGAAAAAAAAAAAAAAAACTAATCTATTATTTGAAGATTATTTAGTGAAGCCAGTAGGGTGCTTTTACACTAGCAGAATATGTAGGAGAGAGTTACTATAGTTTGAGTACACTGTAAAGTAATACAGGTGGTAGCTCATTCTGAGGGGCATTTTGAGCCCCTCAGAATTTGCTGCCTTTTATTATGGACCGTTTTATCAAGCCAGAATATCTTTGTTCGACTGTAGCATCCCATGGTCAAAGTCTGGCTCCCCACCGAAGCTAAGCGGGTTCTAGCCTGGATGTAACGTGAATTGGAGACAATATTTTGAAAGACTTGATTGTTATTAGAGAACGCTTTAGGTAGCTGTCTTAGTTGTTTACTCACAGGCCTGTATTGCAGTTACATAAAGCTGAGACCTTTTTAGAAAAAACTCAATTGTTATTGGAAGATTATTTAGTGAGGCCAGTAGGGTGTTTTCACACTAGCAGAATATGTAGGAGACATTAGGCCTACATTACACGTTTGACATGTTTCAGTACATTTGCTCGTATAAAAATCACCACCATGGCCTATAGCTAATGAGAGAAAGTTTGTCTGACAAAAAAATAGCACAACACGCTGAGATTAAATGTAAAGTACATGATATAGTATTATAGTTTAACACAAAATTATGTATTATTACTTAAACATGGTTAAAGGCCGCATTAATGTAACGTAAATAATTTATTTGGTGACGAGTAAACTTGACGTAGACATCACTTAGCCCTAAATAATTCCTATTTTCCTTGGATATATTTACTTCTAACTTACTTCTTACTTCACTTCTAACGTTAAATATCCACACAAGCCTATTATGTTCGACATATGTGTCTGTAATTTAGTCATTAACACTTACCTGACGCGTGAACTGCACCCTCAAAATTGCTGCTGCAGCCTCTCCGTGAAATCAAACGAGCAATACGTAGGAATACGTGTACGTATTCATTAAAATTAGGCAGCTTAAATGCCACAATTAACTACATATGTTTATGAATTATATATGTATATTAAATATGTAGTAAGTGTTGTAGGATCCATCTTCTCATCATAATGCAGATACCATCATAAACAAAAACTCTAAAATACATCTAATTTCACAAATATTGTTCTGATATGGGCTATTATCAAATGTTTCTAACAGCCCATTTCAACAGCACAAACAATCTATTAACCATAGTAAAATATTGTGTGTAAAATATTGTGTTTAAAAATATTGTGCCATAGCCTACTTTTATAAAATATTGACTGGATTCGGGGTTTTTAATCCAGTCAACATTTGCAATTCTAAATGTTAACTAGATTTGAAAATATCAATTCATTTAATGTTTTTCAAATATATTTCTGCAGACTTAATATAATGTCTTCTTACCTAAGCACAAGTAAGAAAATTAGTTCAACATATATTTTTTTGCTCTTCCAACATTTTATTAATTGGAGTTTTTAGAGTGTAGTTTCACTACAAAATCCATTTTTACTTTAAAAAAAGCCATGGTTAATTTATAGTTACTATGGTTTTTACTACAAAAACCACAGTTAAACCATGTTTACTACAAAAAAACATGGTTAATTTGTAGTTACTATGGTTTTTACTAGGGGTGCACCGATCCAACTTTTTCAGTCCCGATACCGATGCCTGGGCTTTGTGTATCTGTCGATACCTGATCCCTGATACCGATCCGATACTATTGGTAAATTAATAATAAACTGTACCTTCCTTGAAGAGACTAAAGGCACCATACTTTACTAAATAAAGATAATAAGACAAAATAACAGAAAATAATAACAAAAATTATTTGCCCAGAAAAATTACTACTGTATTAAATAATGTTATGTGATTTGTATTTTTGAATAAACAAAATAAATGTTGAAAAATATAGCAAACTAAACCACCAGTAGGTGGCAGTAGGTGAGTCTTAATGAGTGAGTCATTGAGTCATTAATTCAAACGAGTCATTCAAATGACCTTTAAGAATGAGGCATTCGTTTATGAAAAGGTTATTGAATCTTTGATTCAACCACTAAATCATTCAGAACACGTGAGACGTGTTATGGTTCTGCTTTTTGGAACTTTGTTGTTTGGAATCTTTGTTTGGAACTATTTTCGCAGCTGAAATAGAACAAAAAGACTCAATATTGCATCTAAAATGTAAGTAACTAATGTTAATGATTGTTCAGTATGGGTAAAATCTTTCTGTGGCAGGGGCAGCTGCCAGTGAGACCTGTCACTGCTTTACGTGCCTGACACTCAGCGTGTTACTGCCTGACACTAAACCTGTCGCTGTTTTACGTGCCTGGCACTGGATCAGCCACTGTTTTACGTGCCTGACATCAGACCAGTCACCGCTAGTAGCAGGCTGCCTCGCGACCTGTCAGCGTTATTTGCACCTGTTATTCCACCGGTCACGGTTAGATGTGCCTGTCACGCTTTCCGTCAGCGTTATTTGCACCTGTCACTCCTCCGGTCACGGTTTGATGTGCCTGGCACGCTTTCCGTCAGCGTTATTTGCGCCTGTCACTCCTCCGGTCACTGTTAGGTGTGCCTGTCACGGTTTCCGTCCGCGTTATTTGCGCCTGTCACTCCTCCGGTCCCGGTTTGATGTGCCTGTAACGCCATCCGTTCGCGTTATTTGCGTCTGTCACTCCTCTCTCCGGTCAAGGTTTGATGTGCCTGTCACGCTTTCCGTCAGCGTTATTTGCGCCTGTCACTCCTCCAGTCACGGTTAGATGTACCTGTCATGCTTTCCGTCCGCGTTATTTGTGTCTGTCACTCCTCCGTTCCCGGTTAGATTTGCCTGTCACGCACTCCGTCCGCGTTATTTGCACCTGTCACTCCTCCGTTCCCTGTTAGATTTGCCTGTCACTTTTTCCATCCGTGTTATTTGTACCTGTCACTCCTACGGTCGCGGTTTGATGTGCCTGTCACGCTGTCTGTCCGCGTTATTTGCGCCTGTCACTCCTCTGGTCACGGTTAGATGTGCCTGTCACGCTCTTCCATCCGCGTTATTTGCGCCTGTCAGTCCTCCGTTCCCGGTTAGATTTGCCTGTCACGCGTTCCGTCCGCGTTATTTGCGCCTGTCACTCCTCCGTTCCCTGTTAGATTTGCTTGTCACGTTTTCCGTCTGCATTATTTGCGCTTGTCACTCCTCCGGTCCCGGTTTGATGTGCCTGTCACACTCACTGTCCGCGTTATTTGCACCTGTCACTCCTCCGGTCCCGGTTTGATGTGCCTGGCACGCTTTCCGTCAGCGTTATTTGCACCTGTCACTCCTCCGGTCACGGTTTGATGTGCCTGGCACGCTTTCCGTCAGCGTTATTTGCGCCTGTCACTCCTCCGGTCCCGGTTTGATGTGCCTGTAACGCCATCCGTTCGCGTTATTTGCGTCTGTCACTCCTCTCTCCGGTCAAGGTTTGATGTGCCTGTCACGCTTTCCGTCAGCGTTATTTGCGCCTGTCACTCCTCCAGTCACGGTTAGATGTACCTGTCATGCTTTCCGTCCGTGTTATTTGTGTCTGTCACTCCTCCGTTCCCGGTTAGATTTGCCTGTCACGCACTCCATCCACGTTATTTGCACCTGTCACTCCTCCGTTCCCTGTTAGATTTGCCTGTCACTTTTTCCGTCCGTGTTATTTGTACCTGTCACTCCTACGGTCGCGGTTTGATGTGCCTGTCACGCTGTCTGTCCGCGTTATTTGCGCCTGTCACTCCTCTGGTCGCGGTTAGATGTGCCTGTCACGCTCTTCCATCCGCGTTATTTGCGCCTGTCACTCCTCCGTTCCCGGTTAGATTTGCCTGTCACGCGTTCCATCCGCGTTATTTGCGCCTGTCACTCCTCCGTTCCCTGTTAGATTTGCTTGTCACGTTTTCCGTCCGCATTATTTGCGCTTGTCACTCCACCGGTCCCGGTTTGATGTGCCTGTCACACTCACTGTCCGCGTTATTTGCACCTGTCACTCCTCCGGTCCCGGTTTGATGTGCCTGTCACGATTTCGGTTACCTCTATATGTGCCTGTCACGCATTCTGTCACCTCTATATGCGCCTGTCACTCATTCTGTCACCTCTATATGTGCCTGTCACACATTCTGTCACCTCTATATGCTCCTGTCACGCGTTTTGTCACCTCTATATGCTCCTGTCACGTATTCTGTCACCTCTATATGTGCCTGTCACGCATTCTGTCACCTCTATATGTGCCTGTTCTGTCACCTCTATATGTGCCTGTCACGCATTCTGTTACCTCTATATGTGCCTGTCACGCATTCTGTCACCTCTATATGTGCCTGTTCTGTCACCTCTATATGTGCCTGTCACGCATTCTGTAACCTCTATATGTGCCTGTCACAAATTCTGCTACCTCTATATGTGCCTGTCACGCATTCTGTTACCTCTATATGTGCCTGTCACGCAATCTGTTACCTCTATATGTGCCTGACACTTATTCTGTCACCTCTATATGTGCCTGTCACGCATTCTGTCACCTCTATATGTGCCTGTCACGCACATTGTCACCTCTATATGTGCTTGTCACGCATTCTGTCACCTCTATATGCTCCTGTCACGCGTTCTGTCACCTCTATATGCGCCTGTCAGGCATTCTGTCACCTCTATATGCGCCTGTCACGCATTCTGTCACCTCTATATGCTCCTGTCACGCGTTCTGTCACCTCTATATGTGCCTGTCACGCATTCTGTCACCTATATGCTCCTGTCACGCATTCTGTCACCTCTATATGCGCCTGTCACGCGCACTGTCACCTCTATATGCTCCTGTCACGCATTCTGTCACGTCTATATGCGCCTGTCACGCGTTCTGTCACCTCTATGCACCTGTCGCGCATTCTGTCACCTCTATATGTGTCTGTCACGCATTCTGTCACCTCTATATGCTCCTGTCACGCATTCTGTCACCTCTATATGCTCCTGTCACGCATCCTGTCACCTCTATATGCTCCTGTCACGCATTCTGTCGCCTCTATATGCACCTGTCACGCATTCTGTCACCTCTATATGCGCCTGTCACGCATTCTGTCACCTCTATATGCGCCTGTCACGCATTCTGTCACCTCTATATGCTCCTGTAACGAGTTCCGTCATCCCTATATATGCTCCTGTCACGCATTCTGTCACCTATGCTCCTGTCACGCATTCTGTCACCTCTATGTGCCTGTCATGCATTCTGTCACCTCTATATGCTCCTGTCACGCTATCTGTCACCTATATATGCGCCTGTCACGCATTCTGTCACCTCTATATGCTCCTGTCACGCGTTCTGTCACCTCTATATGCGCCTGTAACGCATTCTGTCACCTCTATATGCACCTGTCACGCATTCTGTCACCTCTATATGCGCCTGTAACGCATTCTGTCACCTCTATATGTGCCTGTCATGCATTCTGTCACCTCTATATGCACCTGTCACGCATTCTGTCACCTCTATATGCACCTTTCACGCATTCTGTCAACTCCATGTGCTCCTGTCACGCTATCTGTCACCTCTATATGCTCCTGTCACGCATTCTGTCACTTCTATATGCCCCTGTCACGCGTTCTTCACCTCTATATGCTCCTGTCACGCATTCTGTCACCTCTATGTGCACCTGTCACGCATTCTGTCACCTCTATATGCTCCTGTCACACATTCTGTCACCTCTATATGTACCTTTCACGCATTCTGTCAACTCTATATGCTTCTGTCACGCTATCTGTCACCTCTATATGCTCCTGTCACGCATTCTGTCACCTCTATATGTGCCTGTCACGCGTTCTGTCTCCTCTATATGTGCCTGTCACGCGTTCTGTCTCCTCTATATGTGCCTGTCACGCGTTCTGTCTCCTCTATATGTGCCTGTCACGCGTTCTGTCACTACTATATGCCCCTGTAGTAGAATTATTGTAATTAGGGGCCAAGCACCGAAGGTGCGGAGGCACCTATTGAAATTGTTAGTGTTCCTATTATTAGGGGCCAAGCACCGAAGGTGCGGAGGCACCTATTGAAATCGTTAGTGTTCCTATTATTATTATTAGGGGCCAAGCACCGAAGGTGCGGAGGCACCTATTGAAATCGTTAGTGTTCCTATTATTAGGGGCCAAGCACCGAAGGTGCGGAGGCACCTATTGAAATTGTTAGTGTTCCTATTATTAGGGGCCAAGCACCGAAGGTGCGGAGGCACCTATTGAAATCGTTAGTGTTCCTATTATTATTATTCTGCTTCTTCCGCCATAGGAGTCTCTGGCAGCCCATAGAACCGTATGGTAAAAAGTTGTGAAATTTGGCACACTCATAGAGGCCAGTCTGAGCTGTCACTATAGCAAATTTGGTGCCTCTAACTCAATCCCTCTAGCGCCACCACCTGTCCAAAGTTTCACTCATATTTATGCTTATAACTTTTGACCCCTAAGGGCTAGAAACAAAATTCTTTTTTCATCGGATTCCTTGGCTCAAGCCGATTCGATTTCACCCTATGATGTCATTTTCCGGTATGCAAATTTTCCCGCCATTTTGAATTTTCTGAAAAACCTACTTTTTCGAACTCCTCCTAGGCCGTTGCTCCGATTTTCACGAAAATTGAAACAGATCATCTTCAGAGCATGTTGACAAAAAGTTATGGAATTCAAGTTGATTCGTCCAATCGTTTTCAATAAACGCACAAACAAATTTTACGTGGAGGTTGCAAAAACACACTAAAGGCTATATCTCCGCAACGCTTTATCGTATTCAAACCAACCTTGGTACATGTCATCACAAGCATGACTTGAAGCAACATGCAGCGTTTCGGCGCAGCGCCACCTACCTGTCCGGAGATACGAAAAATGCCTATTTTGGCTTATAACTTCTGAACCGTTTATCCAAAAATCATAAAATTGGTCTCATTAGATTCAGGGCGTCATGCCGAGTCGACTGATATCCAATTTTACCATGTCGGCCATTTTGGATGTCGGCCATTTTGAATTATGTGCAAAAATGCTGTATTTTATGAACGCATGAACAGATTGTTATGAAACTTGGTATGGGTCATCACCACGATGCCCTGAAGTAGCCTGAGAAGTTTCGAAACAGCGCCACCTAGTGGAGAATTTTTTTTTTCAAACGCTTATAACTTTGGGTGTGGTTGACATATTTTGATGGGAGTGTGTTTTTTGGTCTCCTGAATCCTTGCCGACTCCAACGATACCAGACTTGCCAGGTTTCGGCATATGGTTTGCGGAGAGTTGTAATTTAGTGCTTAAAAAACATTTGCTGATATCTTCGAAACCGCTAGTCCGATCGAGACGAAACCAGCCTCAGAAGTTCGGAAACATAGGTCGATAGCTATACGCTAATGCCCAAATCTCAAAATATTGATAGTAAGGGGTAGTAAAATCCAATCAAAGTCAGGTGTCAGTCATTTTTTACGTGTTTTTTCATATAAATGTCTATAACTCCAAAACAAAATGAAATATTTTCACCAAACTTGACACACATATGTATGGGCTCACTACGAGGACACATAAAAAAATTGGTGGGATTGTGCCTCTTGGTGGCGCTATAATAAAACAAAACATGAAATTCCCATTGACTTCAATGCAGTATTACGGTTTAAAATGCTAATGCTATAATTTAAGAATGCACTAGTGTATCATTACAAAACTCGGTATGTGTCTTCCGCTCTATGTCCCGAAGATATTCAAAAAGTTTCGGGGCAGCGCCACCTTGTGGTCAAAAGTTGTAATAAAATGTACAAAAATGCTAATAACTTTTGATTAAATTAGCCTATTGTAATGAGACTGGTCATAATACATTCATTGGCTCATGCCGAGAAGATAGATACCAATTTTGCCATATTTTGCAAACATATCTGTGCTCCATCTTGTTATTTGTTAAAAATCTACTTTTTCAAACTCATCCTAGACCGTTTGTCCGATTTTCACCAAAATTGATCCGTATCGTCTTCAGACCATGCTGACAAATAGTTATGGATTTCGGATTGATAGACAAAACAGTTTTCATATACCACTGCAACAGAGTTGAGCCATGATGCAAAAATTACTCTTGAGGCTGTATCTCTGCAATGCTTTGACATATTGACACCAAACTTTGCATGTGTCATTGTCATCTCAATCTGACTAAACCACATCAGTTTCGTAACAGTGACACCTATTGGTCGAAAGTGATAAACCATTAAACCATTATTATTGACTGTATTTAAAATTTGACTGCTATTTTGCCTAAAATCAACTTAATAGGTCCTTAATGGCTCATTGTTGCAGTTGGCTTGAGACTTCCAGCCATGCTGGCATGTCTTGTCTTCTTCTTTGCGCTTGGCCCCGATAATGGCTGCTTGCAGCTATATTTATTATTCTGCTTCTTCTTCTTCTTCTTCTTCTTTTTCTTCCGCCATAGGAGTCTCTGGCAGCCCATAGAACCGTATGGTAAAAAGTTGTGAAATTTGGCACACTCATAGAGGCCAGTCTGAGCTGTCACTATAGCAAATTTGGTGCCTCTAACTCAATCCCTCTAGCGCCACCACCTGTCCAAAGTTTCACTCATATTTATGCTTATAACTTTTGACCCCTAAGGGCTAGAAACAAAATTCTTTTTTCATCGGATTCCTTGGCTCAAGCCGATTCGATTTCACCCTATGATGTCATTTTCCGGTATGCAAATTTTCCCGCCATTTTGAATTTTCTGAAAAACCTACTTTTTCGAACTCCTCCTAGGCCGTTGCTCCGATTTTCACGAAAATTGAAACAGATCATCTTCAGAGCATGTTGACAAAAAGTTATGGAATTCAAGTTGATTCGTCCAATCGTTTTCAATAAACGCACAAACAAATTTTACGTGGAGGTTGCAAAAACACACTAAAGGCTATATCTCCGCAACGCTTTATCGTATTCAAACCAACCTTGGTACATGTCATCACAAGCATGACTTGAAGCAACATGCAGCGTTTCGGCGCAGCGCCACCTACCTGTCCGGAGATACGAAAAATGCCTATTTTGGCTTATAACTTCTGAACCGTTTATCCAAAAATCATAAAATTGGTCTCATTAGATTCAGGGCGTCATGCCGAGTCGACTGATATCCAATTTTACCATGTCGGCCATTTTGGATGTCGGCCATTTTGAATTATGTGCAAAAATGCTGTATTTTATGAACGCATGAACAGATTGTTATGAAACTTGGTATGGGTCATCACCACGATGCCCTGAAGTAGCCTGAGAAGTTTCGAAACAGCGCCACCTAGTGGAGAAATTTTTTTTTCAAACGCTTATAACTTTGGGTGTGGTTGACATATTTTGATGGGAGTGTGTTTTTTGGTCTCCTGAATCCTTGCCGACTCCAACGATACCAGACTTGCCAGGTTTCGGCATATGGTTTGCGCAGAGTTGTAATTTAGTGCTTAAAAAACATTTGCTGATATCTTCGAAACCGCTAGTCCGATCGAGACGAAACCAGCCTCAGAAGTTCGGAAACATAGGTCGATAGCTATACGCTAATGCCCAAATCTCAAAATATTGATAGTAAGGGGTAGTAAAATCCAATCAAAGTCAGGTGTCAGTCCTTTTTTACGTGTTTTTTCATATAAATGTCTATAACTCCAAAACAAAATGAGATATTTTCACCAAACTTGACACACATATGTATGGGCTCACTATGAGGACACATAAAAAAATTGGTGGGATTGTGCCTCTTGGTGGCGCTATAATAAAACAAAACATGAAATTCCCATTGACTTCAATGCAGTATTATGGTTTAAAATGCTAATGCTATAATTTAAGAATGCATTAGCGTATCGTTACAAAACTCGGTATGTGTCTTCCGCTCCATGTCCTGAAGATACTCAAAAAGTTTCGGGGTAGCGCCACCTTGTGGTCAAAAGTTGTAATAAAATGTACAGAAATGCGAATAACTTTTGATTAAATTAACCCATTGTAATGAAACTGGTCATAATACAGTCAATGGCTCATGCCGAGAACATGGATACCAATTGTGCCATATTTTGCAAACCTATCTGTCCTCCGTCTTGTTATTTGTTAAAAACCTACTTTTTCAAACTCATCCTAGACCGTTTGTCCGATTTTCACCAAAATTGATCCGTATCGTCTTCAGACCATGCTGACAAATAGTTATGGATTTCGGATTGATAGACAAAACAGTTTTCATATACCACTGCAACAGAGTTGAGCCATGATGCAAAAATTACTCTTGAGGCTGTATCTCTGCAATGCTTTGACATATTGACACCAAACTTTGCATGTGTCATTGTCATCTCAATCTGACTAAACCACATCAGTTTCGTAACAGTGACACCTATTGGTCGAAAGTGATAAACCATTAAACCATTATTATTGACTGTATTTAAAATTTGACTGCTATTTTGCCTAAAATCAACTTAATAGGTCCTTAATGGCTCATTGTTGCAGTTGGCTTGAGACTTCCAGCCATGCTGGCATGTCTTGTCTTCTTCTTTGCGCTTGGCCCCGATAATGGCTGCTTGCAGCTATATTTATTATTAGGGGCCAAGCACCGAAGGTGCGGAGGCACCTATTGAAATCGTTAGTGTTCCTATTATTAGGGGCCAAGCACCGAAGGTGCGGAGGCACCTATTGAAATCGTTAGTGTTCCTATTATTATTATTCTGCTTCTTCTTCTTCTTCTTCTTCTTCTTCTTCTTCTTCCGCCATAGGAGTCTCTGGCAGCCCATAGAACCGTATGGTAAAAAGTTGTGAAATTTGGCACACTCATAGAGGCCAGTCTGAGCTGTCACTATAGCAAATTTGGTGCCTCTAACTCAATCCCTCTAGCGCCACCACCTGTCCAAAGTTTCACTCATATTTATGCTTATAACTTTTGACCCCTAAGGGCTAGAAACAAAATTCTTTTTTCATCGGATTCCTTGGCTCAAGCCGATTCGATTTCACCCTATGATGTCATTTTCCGGTATGCAAATTTTCCCGCCATTTTGAATTTTCTGAAAAACCTACTTTTTCGAACTCCTCCTAGGCCGTTGCTCCGATTTTCACGAAAATTGAAACAGATCATCTTCAGAGCATGTTGACAAAAAGTTATGGAATTCAAGTTGATTCGTCCAATCGTTTTCAATAAACGCACAAACAAATTTTACGTGGAGGTTGCAAAAACACACTAAAGGCTATATCTCCGCAACGCTTTATCGTATTCAAACCAACCTTGGTACATGTCATCACAAGCATGACTTGAAGCAACATGCAGCGTTTCGGCGCAGCGCCACCTACCTGTCCGGAGATACGAAAAATGCCTATTTTGGCTTATAACTTCTGAACCGTTTATCCAAAAATCATAAAATTGGTCTCATTAGATTCAGGGCGTCATGCCGAGTCGACTGATATCCAATTTTACCATGTCGGCCATTTTGGATGTCGGCCATTTTGAATTATGTGCAAAAATGCTGTATTTTATGAACGCATGAACAGATTGTTATGAAACTTGGTATGGGTCATCACCACGATGCCCTGAAGTAGCCTGAGAAGTTTCGAAACAGCGCCACCTAGTGGAGAATTTTTTTTTTCAAACGCTTATAACTTTGGGTGTGGTTGACATATTTTGATGGGAGTGTGTTTTTTGGTCTCCTGAATCCTTGCCGACTCCAACGATACCAGACTTGCCAGGTTTCGGCATATGGTTTGCGCAGAGTTGTAATTTAGTGCTTAAAAAACATTTGCTGATATCTTCGAAACCGCTAGTCCGATCGAGACGAAACCAGCCTCAGAAGTTCGGAAACATAGGTCGATAGCTACACGCTAATGCCCAAATCTCAAAATATTGATAGTAAGGGGTAGTAAAATCCAATCAAAGTCAGGTGTCAGTCATTTTTTACGTGTTTTTTCATATAAATGTCTATAACTCCAAAACAAAATGAAATATTTTCACCAAACTTGACACACATATGTATGGGCTCACTACGAGGACACATAAAAAAATTGGTGGGATTGTGCCTCTTGGTGGCGCTATAATAAAACAAAACATGAAATTCCCATTGACTTCAATGCAGTATTACGGTTTAAAATGCTAATGCTATAATTTAAGAATGCACTAGTGTATCGTTACAAAACTCGGTATGTGTCTTCCGCTCTATGTCCCGAAGATATTCAAAAAGTTTCGGGGCAGCGCCACCTTGTGGTCAAAAGTTGTAATAAAATGTACAAAAATGCTAATAACTTTTGATTAAATTAGCCTATTGTAATGAGACTGGTCATAATACATTCATTGGCTCATGCCGAGAAGATAGATACCAATTTTGCCATATTTTGCAAACATATCTGTGCTCCATCTTGTTATTTGTTAAAAATCTACTTTTTCAAACTCATCCTAGACCGTTTGTCCGATTTTCACCAAAATTGATCCGTATCGTCTTCAGACCATGCTGACAAATACTTATGGATTTCGGATTGATAGACAAAACAGTTTTCATATACCACTGCAACAGAGTTGAGCCATGATGCAAAAATTACTCTTGAGGCTGTATCTCTGCAATGCTTTGACATATTGACACCAAACTTTGCATGTGTCATTGTCATCTCAATCTGACTAAACCACATCAGTTTCGTAACAGTGACACCTATTGGTCGAAAGTGATAAACCATTAAACCATTATTATTGACTGTATTTAAAATTTGACTGCTATTTTGCCTAAAATCAACTTAATAGGTCCTTAATGGCTCATTGTTGCAGTTGGCTTGAGACTTCCAGCCATGCTGGCATGTCTTGTCTTCTTCTTTGCGCTTGGCCCCGATAATGGCTGCTTGCAGCTATATTTATTATTCTGCTTCTTCTTCTTCTTCTTCTTTTTCTTCCGCCATAGGAGTCTCTGGCAGCCCATAGAACCGTATGGTAAAAAGTTGTGAAATTTGGCACACTCATAGAGGCCAGTCTGAGCTGTCACTATAGCAAATTTGGTGCCTCTAACTCAATCCCTCTAGCGCCACCACCTGTCCAAAGTTTCACTCATATTTATGCTTATAACTTTTGACCCCTAAGGGCTAGAAACAAAATTCTTTTTTCATCGGATTCCTTGGCTCAAGCCGATTCGATTTCACCCTATGATGTCATTTTCCGGTATGCAAATTTTCCCGCCATTTTGAATTTTCTGAAAAACCTACTTTTTCGAACTCCTCCTAGGCCGTTGCTCCGATTTTCACGAAAATTGAAACAGATCATCTTCAGAGCATGTTGACAAAAAGTTATGGAATTCAAGTTGATTCGTCCAATCGTTTTCAATAAACGCACAAACAAATTTTACGTGGAGGTTGCAAAAACACACTAAAGGCTATATCTCCACAACGCTTTATCGTATTCAAACCAAACTTGGTACATGTCATCACAAGCATGACCTGAAGCAACATGCAGCGTTTCGGCGCAGCGCCACCTACTGGTCCGGAGATACGAAAAATGCATATTTTGGCTTATAACTTCTGAACCGTTTATCCAAAAATCATAAAATTGGTCTCATTAGATTCAGGGCGTCATGCTGAGTCGACTGATATCCAATTTTACCATGTCGGCCATTTTGGATGTCGGCCATTTTGAATTATGTGCAAAAATGCTGTATTTTATGAACGCATGAACGGATTGTTACGAAACTTGGTATGGGTCATCACCACGATGCCCTGAAGTAGCCTGAGAAGTTTCGAAACAGCGCCACCTAGTGGAGAATTTTTTTTTTCAAACGCTTATAACTTTGGGTGTGGTTGACATATTTTGATGGGAGTGTGTTTTTTGGTCTCCTGAATCCTTGCCGACTCCAACGATACCAGACTTGCCAGGTTTCGGCATATGGTTTGCGCAGAGTTGTAATTTAGTGCTTAAAAAACATTTGCTGATATCTTCGAAACCGCTAGTCCGATCGAGACGAAACCAGCCTCAGAAGTTCGGAAACATAGGTCGATAGCTATACGCTAATGCCCAAATCTCAAAATATTGATAGTAAGGGGTAGTAAAATCCAATCAAAGTCAGGTGTCAGTCCTTTTTTACGTGTTTTTTCATATAAATGTCTATAACTCCAAAACAAAATGAGATATTTTCACCAAACTTGACACACATATGTATGGGCTCACTATGAGGACACATAAAAAAATTGGTGGGATTGTGCCTCTTGGTGGCGCTATAATAAAACAAAACATGAAATTCCCATTGACTTCAATGCAGTATTATGGTTTAAAATGCTAATGCTATAATTTAAGAATGCATTAGCGTATCGTTACAAAACTCGGTATGTGTCTTCCGCTCCATGTCCTGAAGATACTCAAAAAGTTTCGGGGTAGCGCCACCTTGTGGTCAAAAGTTGTAATAAAATGTACAGAAATGCGAATAACTTTTGATTAAATTAACCCATTGTAATGAAACTGGTCATAATACAGTCAATGGCTCATGCCGAGAACATGGATACCAATTGTGCCATATTTTGCAAACCTATCTGTCCTCCGTCTTGTTATTTGTTAAAAACCTACTTTTTCAAACTCATCCTAGACCGTTTGTCCGATTTTCACCAAAATTGATCCGTATCGTCTTCAGACCATGCTGACAAATAGTTATGGATTTCGGATTGATAGACAAAACAGTTTTCATATACCACTGCAACAGAGTTGAGCCATGATGCAAAAATTACTCTTGAGGCTGTATCTCTGCAATGCTTTGACATATTGACACCAAACTTTGCATGTGTCATTGTCATCTCAATCTGACTAAACCACATCAGTTTCGTAACAGTGACACCTATTGGTCGAAAGTGATAAACCATTAAACCATTATTATTGACTGTATTTAAAATTTGACTGCTATTTTGCCTAAAATCAACTTAATAGGTCCTTAATGGCTCATTGTTGCAGTTGGCTTGAGACTTCCAGCCATGCTGGCATGTCTTGTCTTCTTCTTTGCGCTTGGCCCCGATAATGGCTGCTTGCAGCTATATTTAGGGGCCAAGCACCAAAGGTGCGGAGGCACCTATTGAAATCGTTAGTGTTCCTATTATTAGGGGCCAAGCACCGAAGGTGCGGAGGCACCTATTGAAATTGTTAGTGTTCCTATTATTAGGGGCCAAGCACCGAAGGTGCGGAGGCACCTATTGAAATCGTTAGTGTTCCTATTATTATTATTCTGCTTCTTCTTCTTCTTCCGCCATAGGAGTCTCTGGCAGCCCATAGAACCGTATGGTAAAAAGTTGTGAAATTTGGCACACTCATAGAGGCCAGTCTGAGCTGTCACTATAGCAAATTTGGTGCCTCTAACTCAATCCCTCTAGCGCCACCACCTGTCCAAAGTTTCACTCATATTTATGCTTATAACTTTTGACCCCTAAGGGCTAGAAACAAAATTCTTTTTTCATCGGATTCCTTGGCTCAAGCCGATTCGATTTCACCCTATGATGTCATTTTCCGGTATGCAAATTTTCCCGCCATTTTGAATTTTCTGAAAAACCTACTTTTTCGAACTCCTCCTAGGCCGTTGCTCCGATTTTCACGAAAATTGAAACAGATCATCTTCAGAGCATGTTGACAAAAAGTTATGGAATTCAAGTTGATTCGTCCAATCGTTTTCAATAAACGCACAAACAAATTTTACGTGGAGGTTGCAAAAACACACTAAAGGCTATATCTCCGCAACGCTTTATCGTATTCAAACCAACCTTGGTACATGTCATCACAAGCATGACTTGAAGCAACATGCAGCGTTTCGGCGCAGCGCCACCTACCTGTCCGGAGATATGAAAAATGCCTATTTTGGCTTATAACTTCTGAACCGTTTATCCAAAAATCATAAAATTGGTCTCATTAGATTCAGGGCGTCATGCCGAGTCGACTGATATCCAATTTTACCATGTCGGCCATTTTGGATGTCGGCCATTTTGAATTATGTGCAAAAATGCTGTATTTTATGAACGCATGAACAGATTGTTATGAAACTTGGTATGGGTCATCACCACGATGCCCTGAAGTAGCCTGAGAAGTTTCGAAACAGCGCCACCTAGTGGAGAATTTTTTTTTTCAAACGCTTATAACTTTGGGTGTGGTTGACATATTTTGATGGGAGTGTGTTTTTTGGTCTCCTGAATCCTTGCCGACTCCAACGATACCAGACTTGCCAGGTTTCGGCATATGGTTTGCGCAGAGTTGTAATTTAGTGCTTAAAAAACATTTGCTGATATCTTCGAAACCGCTAGTCCGATCGAGACGAAACCAGCCTCAGAAGTTCGGAAACATAGGTCGATAGCTATACGCTAATGCCCAAATCTCAAAATATTGATAGTAAGGGGTAGTAAAATCCAATCAAAGTCAGGTGTCAGTCCTTTTTTACGTGTTTTTTCATATAAATGTCTATAACTCCAAAACAAAATGAGATATTTTCACCAAACTTGACACACATATGTATGGGCTCACTATGAGGACACATAAAAAAATTGGTGGGATTGTGCCTCTTGGTGGCGCTATAATAAAACAAAACATGAAATTCCCATTGACTTCAATGCAGTATTATGGTTTAAAATGCTAATGCTATAATTTAAGAATGCATTAGCGTATCGTTACAAAACTCGGTATGTGTCTTCCGCTCCATGTCCTGAAGATACTCAAAAAGTTTCGGGGTAGCGCCACCTTGTGGTCAAAAGTTGTAATAAAATGTACAGAAATGCGAATAACTTTTGATTAAATTAACCCATTGTAATGAAACTGGTCATAATACAGTCAATGGCTCATGCCGAGAACATGGATACCAATTGTGCCATATTTTGCAAACCTATCTGTCCTCCGTCTTGTTATTTGTTAAAAACCTACTTTTTCAAACTCATCCTAGACCGTTTGTCCGATTTTCACCAAAATTGATCCGTATCGTCTTCAGACCATGCTGACAAATAGTTATGGATTTCGGATTGATAGACAAAACAGTTTTCATATACCACTGCAACAGAGTTGAGCCATGATGCAAAAATTACTCTTGAGGCTGTATCTCTGCAATGCTTTGACATATTGACACCAAACTTTGCATGTGTCATTGTCATCTCAATCTGACTAAACCACATCAGTTTCGTAACAGTGACACCTATTGGTCGAAAGTGATAAACCATTAAACCATTATTATTGACTGTATTTAAAATTTGACTGCTATTTTGCCTAAAATCAACTTAATAGGTCCTTAATGGCTCATTGTTGCAGTTGGCTTGAGACTTCCAGCCATGCTGGCATGTCTTGTCTTCTTCTTTGCGCTTGGCCCCGATAATGGCTGCTTGCAGCTATATTTAGGGGCCAAGCACCGAAGGTGCGGAGGCACCTATTGAAATCGTTAGTGTTCCTATTATTAGGGGCCAAGCACCGAAGGTGCGGAGGCACCTATTGAAATCGTTAGTGTTCCTATTATTATTATTCTGCTTCTTCTTCTTCTTCTTCCGCCATAGGAGTCTCTGGCAGCCCATAGAACCGTATGGTAAAAAGTTGTGAAATTTGGCACACTCATAGAGGCCAGTCTGAGCTGTCACTATAGCAAATTTGGTGCCTCTAACTCAATCCCTCTAGCGCCACCACCTGTCCAAAGTTTCACTCATATTTATGCTTATAACTTTTGACCCCTAAGGGCTAGAAACAAAATTCTTTTTTCATCGGATTCCTTGGCTCAAGCCGATTCGATTTCACCCTATGATGTCATTTTCCGGTATGCAAATTTTCCCGCCATTTTGAATTTTCTGAAAAACCTACTTTTTCGAACTCCTCCTAGGCCGTTGCTCCGATTTTCACGAAAATTGAAACAGATCATCTTCAGAGCATGTTGACAAAAAGTTATGGAATTCAAGTTGATTCGTCCAATCGTTTTCAATAAACGCACAAACAAATTTTACGTGGAGGTTGCAAAAACACACTAAAGGCTATATCTCCGCAACGCTTTATCGTATTCAAACCAACCTTGGTACATGTCATCACAAGCATGACTTGAAGCAACATGCAGCGTTTCGGCGCAGCGCCACCTACCTGTCCGGAGATACGAAAAATGCCTATTTTGGCTTATAACTTCTGAACCGTTTATCCAAAAATCATAAAATTGGTCTCATTAGATTCAGGGCGTCATGCCGAGTCGACTGATATCCAATTTTACCATGTCGGCCATTTTGGATGTCGGCCATTTTGAATTATGTGCAAAAATGCTGTATTTTATGAACGCATGAACAGATTGTTATGAAACTTGGTATGGGTCATCACCACGATGCCCTGAAGTAGCCTGAGAAGTTTCGAAACAGCGCCACCTAGTGGAGAATTTTTTTTTTCAAACGCTTATAACTTTGGGTGTGGTTGACATATTTTGATGGGAGTGTGTTTTTTGGTCTCCTGAATCCTTGCCGACTCCAACGATACCAGACTTGCCAGGTTTCGGCATATGGTTTGCGCAGAGTTGTAATTTAGTGCTTAAAAAACATTTGCTGATATCTTCGAAACCGCTAGTCCGATCGAGACGAAACCAGCCTCAGAAGTTCGGAAACATAGGTCGATAGCTATACGCTAATGCCCAAATCTCAAAATATTGATAGTAAGGGGTAGTAAAATCCAATCAAAGTCAGGTGTCAGTCATTTTTTACGTGTTTTTTCATATAAATGTCTATAACTCCAAAACAAAATGAAATATTTTCACCAAACTTGACACACATATGTATGGGCTCACTACGAGGACACATAAAAAAATTGGTGGGATTGTGCCTCTTGGTGGCGCTATAATAAAACAAAACATGAAATTCCCATTGACTTCAATGCAGTATTACGGTTTAAAATGCTAATGCTATAATTTAAGAATGCACTAGTGTATCATTACAAAACTCGGTATGTGTCTTCCGCTCTATGTCCCGAAGATATTCAAAAAGTTTCGGGGCAGCGCCACCTTGTGGTCAAAAGTTGTAATAAAATGTACAAAAATGCTAATAACTTTTGATTAAATTAGCCTATTGTAATGAGACTGGTCATAATACATTCATTGGCTCATGCCGAGAAGATAGATACCAATTTTGCCATATTTTGCAAACATATCTGTGCTCCATCTTGTTATTTGTTAAAAATCTACTTTTTCAAACTCATCCTAGACCGTTTGTCCGATTTTCACCAAAATTGATCCGTATCGTCTTCAGACCATGCTGACAAATAGTTATGGATTTCGGATTGATAGACAAAACAGTTTTCATATACCACTGCAACAGAGTTGAGCCATGATGCAAAAATTACTCTTGAGGCTGTATCTCTGCAATGCTTTGACATATTGACACCAAACTTTGCATGTGTCATTGTCATCTCAATCTGACTAAACCACATCAGTTTCGTAACAGTGACACCTATTGGTCGAAAGTGATAAACCATTAAACCATTATTATTGACTGTATTTAAAATTTGACTGCTATTTTGCCTAAAATCAACTTAATAGGTCCTTAATGGCTCATTGTTGCAGTTGGCTTGAGACTTCCAGCCATGCTGGCATGTCTTGTCTTCTTCTCTGCGCTTGGCCCCGATAATGGCTGCTTGCAGCTATATTTAGGGGCCAAGCACCGAAGGTGCGGAGGCACCTATTGAAATCGTTAGTGTTCCTATTATTATTATTCTGCTTCTTCTTCTTCTTCTTCTTCTTCTTCTTCTTCTTCTTCTTCCGCCATAGGAGTCTCTGGCAGCCCATAGAACCGTATGGTAAAAAGTTGTGAAATTTGGCACACTCATAGAGGCCAGTCTGAGCTGTCACTATAGCAAATTTGGTGCCTCTAACTCAATCCCTCTAGCGCCACCACCTGTCCAAAGTTTCACTCATATTTATGCTTATAACTTTTGACCCCTAAGGGCTAGAAACAAAATTCTTTTTTCATCGGATTCCTTGGCTCAAGCCGATTCGATTTCACCCTATGATGTCATTTTCCGGTATGCAAATTTTCCCGCCATTTTGAATTTTCTGAAAAACCTACTTTTTCGAACTCCTCCTAGGCCGTTGCTCCGATTTTCACGAAAATTGAAACAGATCATCTTCAGAGCATGTTGACAAAAAGTTATGGAATTCAAGTTGATTCGTCCAATCGTTTTCAATAAACGCACAAACAAATTTTACGTGGAGGTTGCAAAAACACACTAAAGGCTATATCTCCGCAACGCTTTATCGTATTCAAACCAACCTTGGTACATGTCATCACAAGCATGACTTGAAGCAACATGCAGCGTTTCGGCGCAGCGCCACCTACCTGTCCGGAGATACGAAAAATGCCTATTTTGGCTTATAACTTCTGAACCGTTTATCCAAAAATCATAAAATTGGTCTCATTAGATTCAGGGCGTCATGCCGAGTCGACTGATATCCAATTTTACCATGTCGGCCATTTTGGATGTCGGCCATTTTGAATTATGTGCAAAAATGCTGTATTTTATGAACGCATGAACAGATTGTTATGAAACTTGGTATGGGTCATCACCACGATGCCCTGAAGTAGCCTGAGAAGTTTCGAAACAGCGCCACCTAGTGGAGAATTTTTTTTTTCAAACGCTTATAACTTTGGGTGTGGTTGACATATTTTGATGGGAGTGTGTTTTTTGGTCTCCTGAATCCTTGCCGACTCCAACGATACCAGACTTGCCAGGTTTCGGCATATGGTTTGCGCAGAGTTGTAATTTAGTGCTTAAAAAACATTTGCTGATATCTTCGAAACCGCTAGTCCGATCGAGACGAAACCAGCCTCAGAAGTTCGGAAACATAGGTCGATAGCTATACGCTAATGCCCAAATCTCAAAATATTGATAGTAAGGGGTAGTAAAATCCAATCAAAGTCAGGTGTCAGTCCTTTTTTACGTGTTTTTTCATATAAATGTCTATAACTCCAAAACAAAATGAGATATTTTCACCAAACTTGACACACATATGTATGGGCTCACTATGAGGACACATAAAAAAATTGGTGGGATTGTGCCTCTTGGTGGCGCTATAATAAAACAAAACATGAAATTCCCATTGACTTCAATGCAGTATTATGGTTTAAAATGCTAATGCTATAATTTAAGAATGCATTAGCGTATCGTTACAAAACTCGGTATGTGTCTTCCGCTCCATGTCCTGAAGATACTCAAAAAGTTTCGGGGTAGCGCCACCTTGTGGTCAAAAGTTGTAATAAAATGTACAGAAATGCGAATAACTTTTGATTAAATTAGCCCATTGTAATGAGACTGGTCATAATACATTCATTGGCTCATGCCGAGAAGATGGATACCAATTTTGCCATATTTTGCAAACCTATCTGTGCTCCGTCTTGTTATTTGTTAAAAATCTACTTTTTCAAACTCATCCTAGACCGTTTGTCCGATTTTCACCAAAATTGATCCGTATCGTCTTCAGACCATGCTGACAAATAGTTATGGATTTCGGATTGATAGACAAAACAGTTTTCATATACCACTGCAACAGAGTTGAGCCATGATGCAAAAATTACTCTTGAGGCTGTATCTCTGCAATGCTTTGACATATTGACACCAAACTTTGCATGTGTCATTGTCATCTCAATCTGACTAAACCACATCAGTTTCGTAACAGTGACACCTATTGGTCGAAAGTGATAAACCATTAAACCATTATTATTGACTGTATTTAAAATTTGACTGCTATTTTGCCTAAAATCAACTTAATAGGTCCTTAATGGCTCATTGTTGCAGTTGGCTTGAGACTTCCAGCCATGCTGGCATGTCTTGTCTTCTTCTTTGCGCTTGGCCCCGATAATGGCTGCTTGCAGCTATATTTATTCTTCTTCTTCTTCTTCTTCCGCCATAGGAGTCTCTGGCAGCCCATAGAACCGTATGGTAAAAAGTTGTGAAATTTGGCACACTCATAGAGGCCAGTCTGAGCTGTCACTATAGCAAATTTGGTGCCTCTAACTCAATCCCTCTAGCGCCACCACCTGTCCAAAGTTTCACTCATATTTATGCTTATAACTTTTGACCCCTAAGGGCTAGAAACAAAATTCTTTTTTCATCGGATTCCTTGGCTCAAGCCGATTCGATTTCACCCTATGATGTCATTTTCCGGTATGCAAATTTTCCCGCCATTTTGAATTTTCTGAAAAACCTACTTTTTCGAACTCCTCCTAGGCCGTTGCTCCGATTTTCACGAAAATTGAAACAGATCATCTTCAGAGCATGTTGACAAAAAGTTATGGAATTCAAGTTGATTCGTCCAATCGTTTTCAATAAACGCACAAACAAATTTTACGTGGAGGTTGCAAAAACACACTAAAGGCTATATCTCCACAACGCTTTATCGTATTCAAACCAAACTTGGTACATGTCATCACAAGCATGACCTGAAGCAACATGCAGCGTTTCGGCGCAGCGCCACCTACTGGTCCGGAGATACGAAAAATGCATATTTTGGCTTATAACTTCTGAACCGTTTATCCAAAAATCATAAAATTGGTCTCATTAGATTCAGGGCGTCATGCCGAGTCGACTGATATCCAATTTTACCATGTCGGCCATTTTGAATGTCGGCCATTTTGAATTATGTGCAAAAATGCTGTATTTTATGAACGCATGAACGGATTGTTACGAAACTTGGTATGGGTCATCACCACGATGCCCTGAAGTAGCCTGAGAAGTTTCGAAACAGCGCCACCTAGTGGAGAATTTTTTTTTTCAAACGCTTATAACTTTGGGTGTGGTTGACATATTTTGATGGGAGTGTGTTTTTTGGTCTCCTGAATCCTTGCCGACTCCAACGATACCAGACTTGCCAGGTTTCGGCATATGGTTTGCGCAGAGTTGTAATTTAGTGCTTAAAAAACATTTGCTGATATCTTCGAAACCGCTAGTCCGATCGAGACGAAACCAGCCTCAGAAGTTCGGAAACATAGGTCGATAGCTATACGCTAATGCCCAAATCTCAAAATATTGATAGTAAGGGGTAGTAAAATCCAATCAAAGTCAGGTGTCAGTCCTTTTTTACGTGTTTTTTCATATAAATGTCTATAACTCCAAAACAAAATGAGATATTTTCACCAAACTTGACACACATATGTATGGGCTCACTATGAGGACACATAAAAAAATTGGTGGGATTGTGCCTCTTGGTGGCGCTATAATAAAACAAAACATGAAATTCCCATTGACTTCAATGCAGTATTATGGTTTAAAATGCTAATGCTATAATTTAAGAATGCATTAGCGTATCGTTACAAAACTCGGTATGTGTCTTCCGCTCCATGTCCTGAAGATACTCAAAAAGTTTCGGGGTAGCGCCACCTTGTGGTCAAAAGTTGTAATAAAATGTACAGAAATGCGAATAACTTTTGATTAAATTAACCCATTGTAATGAAACTGGTCATAATACAGTCAATGGCTCATGCCGAGAACATGGATACCAATTGTGCCATATTTTGCAAACCTATCTGTCCTCCGTCTTGTTATTTGTTAAAAACCTACTTTTTCAAACTCATTCTAGACCGTTTGTCCGATTTTCACCAAAATTGATCCGTATCGTCTTCAGACCATGCTGACAAATAGTTATGGATTTCGGATTGATAGACAAAACAGTTTTCATATACCACTGCAACAGAGTTGAGCCATGATGCAAAAATTACTCTTGAGGCTGTATCTCTGCAATGCTTTGACATATTGACACCAAACTTTGCATGTGTCATTGTCATCTCAATCTGACTAAACCACATCAGTTTCGTAACAGTGACACCTATTGGTCGAAAGTGATAAACCATTAAACCATTATTATTGACTGTATTTAAAATTTGACTGCTATTTTGCCTAAAATCAACTTAATAGGTCCTTAATGGCTCATTGTTGCAGTTGGCTTGAGACTTCCAGCCATGCTGGCATGTCTTGTCTTCTTCTTTGCGCTTGGCCCCGATAATGGCTGCTTGCAGCTATATTTATTATTCTGCTTCTTCTTCTTCTTCTTCTTCTTCTTCTTTTTCTTCTTCCGCCATAGGAGTCTCTGGCAGCCCATAGAACCGTATGGTAAAAAGTTGTGAAATTTGGCACACTCATAGAGGCCAGTCTGAGCTGTCACTATAGCAAATTTGGTGCCTCTAACTCAATCCCTCTAGCGCCACCACCTGTCCAAAGTTTCACTCATATTTATGCTTATAACTTTTGACCCCTAAGGGCTAGAAACAAAATTCTTTTTTCATCGGATTCCTTGGCTCAAGCCGATTCGATTTCACCCTATGATGTCATTTTCCGGTATGCAAATTTTCCCGCCATTTTGAATTTTCTGAAAAACCTACTTTTTCGAACTCCTCCTAGGCCGTTGCTCCGATTTTCACGAAAATTGAAACAGATCATCTTCAGAGCATGTTGACAAAAAGTTATGGAATTCAAGTTGATTCGTCCAATTGTTTTCAATAAACGCACAAACAAATTTTACGTGGAGGTTGCAAAAACACACTAAAGGCTATATCTCCGCAACGCTTTATCGTATTCAAACCAACCTTGGTACATGTCATCACAAGCATGACTTGAAGCAACATGCAGCGTTTCGGCGCAGCGCCACCTACCTGTCCGGAGATACGAAAAATGCCTATTTTGGCTTATAACTTCTGAACCGTTTATCCAAAAATCATAAAATTGGTCTCATTAGATTCAGGGCGTCATGCCGAGTCGACTGATATCCAATTTTACCATGTCGGCCATTTTGGATGTCGGCCATTTTGAATTATGTGCAAAAATGCTGTATTTTATGAACGCATGAACAGATTGTTATGAAACTTGGTATGGGTCATCACCACGATGCCCTGAAGTAGCCTGAGAAGTTTCGAAACAGCGCCACCTAGTGGAGAATTTTTTTTTTCAAACGCTTATAACTTTGGGTGTGGTTGACATATTTTGATGGGAGTGTGTTTTTTGGTCTCCTGAATCCTTGCCGACTCCAACGATACCAGACTTGCCAGGTTTCGGCATATGGTTTGCGCAGAGTTGTAATTTAGTGCTTAAAAAACATTTGCTGATATCTTCGAAACCGCTAGTCCGATCGAGACGAAACCAGC
Organism: Pseudorasbora parva; assembly: GCF_024679245.1. NCBI lineage: Eukaryota > Metazoa > Chordata > Actinopteri > Cypriniformes > Gobionidae > Pseudorasbora > Pseudorasbora parva. The sequence continues at coordinate 17,953,178 of NC_090172.1, read as the reverse complement.
CTCAGAAGTTCGGAAACATAGGTCGATAGCTATACGCTAATGCCCAAATCTCAAAATATTGATAGTAAGGGGTAGTAAAATCCAATCAAAGTCAGGTGTCAGTCATTTTTTACGTGTTTTTTCATATAAATGTCTATAACTCCAAAACAAAATGAAATATTTTCACCAAACTTGACACACATATGTATGGGCTCACTACGAGGACACATAAAAAAATTGGTGGGATTGTGCCTCTTGGTGGCGCTATAATAAAACAAAACATGAAATTCCCATTGACTTCAATGCAGTATTACGGTTTAAAATGCTAATGCTATAATTTAAGAATGCACTAGTGTATCGTTACAAAACTCGGTATGTGTCTTCCGCTCTATGTCCCGAAGATATTCAAAAAGTTTCGGGGCAGCGCCACCTTGTGGTCAAAAGTTGTAATAAAATGTACAAAAATGCTAATAACTTTTGATTAAATTAGCCTATTGTAATGAGACTGGTCATAATACATTCATTGGCTCATGCCAAGAAGATAGATACCAATTTTGCCATATTTTGCAAACATATCTGTGCTCCATCTTGTTATTTGTTAAAAATCTACTTTTTCAAACTCATCCTAGACCGTTTGTCCGATTTTCACCAAAATTGATCCGTATCGTCTTCAGACCATGCTGACAAATACTTATGGATTTCGGATTGATAGACAAAACAGTTTTCATATACCACTGCAACAGAGTTGAGCCATGATGCAAAAATTACTCTTGAGGCTGTATCTCTGCAATGCTTTGACATATTGACACCAAACTTTGCATGTGTCATTGTCATCTCAATCTGACTAAACCACATCAGTTTCGTAACAGTGACACCTATTGGTCGAAAGTGATAAACCATTAAACCATTATTATTGACTGTATTTAAAATTTGACTGCTATTTTGCCTAAAATCAACTTAATAGGTCCTTAATGGCTCATTGTTGCAGTTGGCTTGAGACTTCCAGCCATGCTGGCATGTCTTGTCTTCTTCTTTGCGCTTGGCCCCGATAATGGCTGCTTGTTATTATTAGGGGCCAAGCACCGAAGGTGCGGAGGCACCTATTGAAATTGTTAGTGTTCCTATTATTATTATTAGGGGCCAAGCACCGAAGGTGCGGAGGCACCTATTGAAATCGTTAGTGTTCCTATTATTATTATTCTGCTTCTTCCGCCATAGGAGTCTCTGGCAGCCCATAGAACCGTATGGTAAAAAGTTGTGAAATTTGGCACACTCATAGAGGCCAGTCTGAGCTGTCACTATAGCAAATTTGGTGCCTCTAACTCAATCCCTCTAGCGCCACCACCTGTCCAAAGTTTCACTCATATTTATGCTTATAACTTTTGACCCCTAAGGGCTAGAAACAAAATTCTTTTTTCATCGGATTCCTTGGCTCAAGCCGATTCGATTTCACCCTATGATGTCATTTTCCGGTATGCAAATTTTCCCGCCATTTTGAATTTTCTGAAAAACCTACTTTTTCGAACTCCTCCTAGGCCGTTGCTCCGATTTTCACGAAAATTGAAACAGATCATCTTCAGAGCATGTTGACAAAAAGTTATGGAATTCAAGTTGATTTGTCCAATCGTTTTCAATAAACGCACAAACAAATTTTACGTGGAGGTTGCAAAAACACACTAAAGGCTATATCTCCGCAACGCTTTATCGTATTCAAACCAACCTTGGTACATGTCATCACAAGCATGACTTGAAGCAACATGCAGCGTTTCGGCGCAGCGCCACCTACCTGTCCGGAGATATGAAAAATGCCTATTTTGGCTTATAACTTCTGAACCGTTTATCCAAAAATCATAAAATTGGTCTCATTAGATTCAGGGCGTCATGCCGAGTCGGCTGATATCCAATTTTACCATGTCGGCCATTTTGGATGTCGGCCATTTTGAATTATGTGCAAAAATGCTGTATTTTATGAACGCATGAACAGATTGTTATGAAACTTGGTATGGGTCATCACCACGATGCCCTGAAGTAGCCTGAGAAGTTTCGAAACAGCGCCACCTAGTGGAGAATTTTTTTTTTCAAACGCTTATAACTTTGGGTGTGGTTGACATATTTTGATGGGAGTGTGTTTTTTGGTCTCCTGAATCCTTGCCGACTCCAACGATACCAGACTTGCCAGGTTTCGGCATATGGTTTGCGCAGAGTTGTAATTTAGTGCTTAAAAAACATTTGCTGATATCTTCGAAACCGCTAGTCCGATCGAGACGAAACCAGCCTCAGAAGTTCGGAAACATAGGTCGATAGCTATACGCTAATGCCCAAATCTCAAAATATTGATAGTAAGGGGTAGTAAAATCCAATCAAAGTCAGGTGTCAGTCATTTTTTACGTGTTTTTTCATATAAATGTCTATAACTCCAAAACAAAATGAAATATTTTCACCAAACTTGACACACATATGTATGGGCTCACTACGAGGACACATAAAAAAATTGGTGGGATTGTGCCTCTTGGTGGCGCTATAATAAAACAAAACATGAAATTCCCATTGACTTCAATGCAGTATTACGGTTTAAAATGCTAATGCTATAATTTAAGAATGCACTAGTGTATCATTACAAAACTCGGTATGTGTCTTCCGCTCTATGTCCCGAACATATTCAAAAAGTTTCGGGGCAGCGCCACCTTGTGGTCAAAAGTTGTAATAAAATGTACAAAAATGCTAATAACTTTTGATTAAATTAGCCTATTGTAATGAGACTGGTCATAATACATTCATTGGCTCATGCCGAGAAGATAGATACCAATTTTGCCATATTTTGCAAACATATCTGTGCTCCATCTTGTTATTTGTTAAAAATCTACTTTTTCAAACTCATCCTAGACCGTTTGTCCGATTTTCACCAAAATTGATCCGTATCGTCTTCAGACCATGCTGACAAATAGTTATGGATTTCGGATTGATAGACAAAACAGTTTTCATATACCACTGCAACAGAGTTGAGCCATGATGCAAAAATGACTCTTGAGGCTGTATCTCTGCAATGCTTTGACATATTGACACCAAACTTTGCATGTGTCATTGTCATCTCAATCTGACTAAACCACATCAGTTTCGTAACAGTGACACCTATTGGTCGAAAGTGATAAACCATTAAACCATTATTATTGACTGTATTTAAAATTTGACTGCTATTTTGCCTAAAATCAACTTAATAGGTCCTTAATGGCTCATTGTTGCAGTTGGCTTGAGACTTCCAGCCATGCTGGCATGTCTTGTCTTCTTCTTTGCGCTTGGCCCCGATAATGGCTGCTTGTTATTATTCTGCTTCTTCCGCCATAGGAGTCTCTGGCAGCCCATAGAACCGTATGGTAAAAAGTTGTGAAATTTGGCACACTCATAGAGGCCAGTCTGAGCTGTCACTATAGCAAATTTGGTGCCTCTAACTCAATCCCTCTAGCGCCACCACCTGTCCAAAGTTTCACTCATATTTATGCTTATAACTTTTGACCCCTAAGGGCTAGAAACAAAATTCTTTTTTCATCGGATTCCTTGGCTCAAGCCGATTCGATTTCACCCTATGATGTCATTTTCCGGTATGCAAATTTTCCCGCCATTTTGAATTTTCTGAAAAACCTACTTTTTCGAACTCCTCCTAGGCCGTTGCTCCGATTTTCACGAAAATTGAAACAGATCATCTTCAGAGCATGTTGACAAAAAGTTATGGAATTCAAGTTGATTCGTCCAATCGTTTTCAATAAACGCACAAACAAATTTTACGTGGAGGTTGCAAAAACACACTAAAGGCTATATCTCCACAACGCTTTATCGTATTCATACCAAACTTGGTACATGTCATCACAAGCATGACCTGAAGCAACATGCAGCGTTTCGGCGCAGCGCCACCTACTGGTCCGGAGATACGAAAAATGCATATTTTGGCTTATAACTTCTGAACCGTTTATCCAAAAATCATAAAATTGGTCTCATTAGATTCAGGGCGTCATGCCGAGTCGACTGATATCCAATTTTACCATGTCGGCCATTTTGGATGTCGGCCATTTTGAATTATGTGCAAAAATGCTGTATTTTATGAACGCATGAACGGATTGTTACGAAACTTGGTATGGGTCATCACCACGATGCCCTGAAGTAGCCTGAGAAGTTTCGAAACAGCGCCACCTAGTGGAGAATTTTTTTTTTCAAACGCTTATAACTTTGGGTGTGGTTGACATATTTTGATGGGAGTGTGTTTTTTGGTCTCCTGAATCCTTGCCGACTCCAACGATACCAGACTTGCCAGGTTTCGGCATATGGTTTGCGCAGAGTTGTAATTTAGTGCTTAAAAAACATTTGCTGATATCTTCGAAACCGCTAGTCCGATCGAGACGAAACCAGCCTCAGAAGTTCGGAAACATAGGTCGATAGCTATACGCTAATGCCCAAATCTCAAAATATTGATAGTAAGGGGTAGTAAAATCCAATCAAAGTCAGGTGTCAGTCCTTTTTTACGTGTTTTTTCATATAAATGTCTATAACTCCAAAACAAAATGAGATATTTTCACCAAACTTGACACACATATGTATGGGCTCACTATGAGGACACATAAAAAAATTGGTGGGATTGTGCCTCTTGGTGGCGCTATAATAAAACAAAACATGAAATTCCCATTGACTTCAATGCAGTATTATGGTTTAAAATGCTAATGCTATAATTTAAGAATGCATTAGCGTATCGTTACAAAACTCGGTATGTGTCTTCCGCTCCATGTCCTGAAGATACTCAAAAAGTTTCGGGGTAGCGCCACCTTGTGGTCAAAAGTTGTAATAAAATGTACAGAAATGCGAATAACTTTTGATTAAATTAACCCATTGTAATGAAACTGGTCATAATACAGTCAATGGCTCATGCCGAGAACATGGATACCAATTGTGCCATATTTTGCAAACCTATCTGTCCTCCGTCTTGTTATTTGTTAAAAACCTACTTTTTCAAACTCATCCTAGACCGTTTGTCCGATTTTCACCAAAATTGATCCGTATCGTCTTCAGACCATGCTGACAAATAGTTATGGATTTCGGATTGATAGACAAAACAGTTTTCATATACCACTGCAACAGAGTTGAGCCATGATGCAAAAATTACTCTTGAGGCTGTATCTCTGCAATGCTTTGACATATTGACACCAAACTTTGCATGTGTCATTGTCATCTCAATCTGACTAAACCACATCAGTTTCGTAACAGTGACACCTATTGGTCGAAAGTGATAAACCATTAAACCATTATTATTGACTGTATTTAAAATTTGACTGCTATTTTGCCTAAAATCAACTTAATAGGTCCTTAATGGCTCATTGTTGCAGTTGGCTTGAGACTTCCAGCCATGCTGGCATGTCTTGTCTTCTTCTTTGCGCTTGGCCCCGATAATGGCTGCTTGCAGCTATATTTCTGCTTCTTCTTCTTCTTCTTCTTCTTCTTCTTCTTCTTCCGCCATAGGAGTCTCTGGCAGCCCATAGAACCGTATGGTAAAAAGTTGTGAAATTTGGCACACTCATAGAGGCCAGTCTGAGCTGTCACTATAGCAAATTTGGTGCCTCTAACTCAATCCCTCTAGCGCCACCACCTGTCCAAAGTTTCACTCATATTTATGCTTATAACTTTTGACCCCTAAGGGCTAGAAACAAAATTCTTTTTTCATCGGATTCCTTGGCTCAAGCCGATTCGATTTCACCCTATGATGTCATTTTCCGGTATGCAAATTTTCCCGCCATTTTGAATTTTCTGAAAAACCTACTTTTTCGAACTCCTCCTAGGCCGTTGCTCCGATTTTCACGAAAATTGAAACAGATCATCTTCAGAGCATGTTGACAAAAAGTTATGGAATTCAAGTTGATTCGTCCAATCGTTTTCAATAAACGCACAAACAAATTTTACGTGGAGGTTGCAAAAACACACTAAAGGCTATATCTCCGCAACGCTTTATCGTATTCAAACCAACCTTGGTACATGTCATCACAAGCATGACTTGAAGCAACATGCAGCGTTTCGGCGCAGCGCCACCTACCTGTCCGGAGATACGAAAAATGCCTATTTTGGCTTATAACTTCTGAACCGTTTATCCAAAAATCATAAAATTGGTCTCATTAGATTCAGGGCGTCATGCCGAGTCGACTGATATCCAATTTTACCATGTCGGCCATTTTGGATGTCGGCCATTTTGAATTATGTGCAAAAATGCTGTATTTTATGAACGCATGAACAGATTGTTATGAAACTTGGTATGGGTCATCACCACGATGCCCTGAAGTAGCCTGAGAAGTTTCGAAACAGCGCCACCTAGTGGAGAATTTTTTTTTTCAAACGCTTATAACTTTGGGTGTGGTTGACATATTTTGATGGGAGTGTGTTTTTTGGTCTCCTGAATCCTTGCCGACTCCAACGATACCAGACTTGCCAGGTTTCGGCATATGGTTTGCGCAGAGTTGTAATTTAGTGCTTAAAAAACATTTGCTGATATCTTCGAAACCGCTAGTCCGATCGAGACGAAACCAGCCTCAGAAGTTCGGAAACATAGGTCGATAGCTATACGCTAATGCCCAAATCTCAAAATATTGATAGTAAGGGGTAGTAAAATCCAATCAAAGTCAGGTGTCAGTCATTTTTTACGTGTTTTTTCATATAAATGTCTATAACTCCAAAACAAAATGAAATATTTTCACCAAACTTGACACACATATGTATGGGCTCACTACGAGGACACATAAAAAAATTGGTGGGATTGTGCCTCTTGGTGGCGCTATAATAAAACAAAACATGAAATTCCCATTGACTTCAATGCAGTATTACGGTTTAAAATGCTAATGCTATAATTTAAGAATGCACTAGTGTATCGTTACAAAACTCGGTATGTGTCTTCCGCTCTATGTCCCGAAGATATTCAAAAAGTTTCGGGGCAGCGCCACCTTGTGGTCAAAAGTTGTAATAAAATGTACAAAAATGCTAATAACTTTTGATTAAATTAGCCTATTGTAATGAGACTGGTCATAATACATTCATTGGCTCATGCCGAGAAGATAGATACCAATTTTGCCATATTTTGCAAACATATCTGTGCTCCATCTTGTTATTTGTTAAAAATCTACTTTTTCAAACTCATCCTAGACCGTTTGTCCGATTTTCACCAAAATTGATCCGTATTGTCTTCAGACCATGCTGACAAATACTTATGGATTTCGGATTGATAGACAAAACAGTTTTCATATACCACTGCAACAGAGTTGAGCCATGATGCAAAAATTACTCTTGAGGCTGTATCTCTGCAATGCTTTGACATATTGACACCAAACTTTGCATGTGTCATTGTCATCTCAATCTGACTAAACCACATCAGTTTCGTAACAGTGACACCTATTGGTCGAAAGTGATAAACCATTAAACCATTATTATTGACTGTATTTAAAATTTGACTGCTATTTTGCCTAAAATCAACTTAATAGGTCCTTAATGGCTCATTGTTGCAGTTGGCTTGAGACTTCCAGCCATGCTGGCATGTCTTGTCTTCTTCTTTGCGCTTGGCCCCGATAATGGCTGCTTGCAGCTATATTTCTGCTTCTTCTTCTTCTTCCGCCATAGGAGTCTCTGGCAGCCCATAGAACCGTATGGTAAAAAGTTGTGAAATTTGGCACACTCATAGAGGCCAGTCTGAGCTGTCACTATAGCAAATTTGGTGCCTCTAACTCAATCCCTCTAGCGCCACCACCTGTCCAAAGTTTCACTCATATTTATGCTTATAACTTTTGACCCCTAAGGGCTAGAAACAAAATTCTTTTTTCATCGGATTCCTTGGCTCAAGCCGATTCGATTTCACCCTATGATGTCATTTTCCGGTATGCAAATTTTCCCGCCATTTTGAATTTTCTGAAAAACCTACTTTTTCGAACTCCTCCTAGGCCGTTGCTCCGATTTTCACGAAAATTGAAACAGATCATCTTCAGAGCATGTTGACAAAAAGTTATGGAATTCAAGTTGATTCGTCCAATCGTTTTCAATAAACGCACAAACAAATTTTACGTGGAGGTTGCAAAAACACACTAAAGGCTATATCTCCGCAACGCTTTATCGTATTCAAACCAACCTTGGTACATGTCATCACAAGCATGACTTGAAGCAACATGCAGCGTTTCGGCGCAGCGCCACCTACCTGTCCGGAGATATGAAAAATGCCTATTTTGGCTTATAACTTCTGAACCGTTTATCCAAAAATCATAAAATTGGTCTCATTAGATTCAGGGCGTCATGCCGAGTCGACTGATATCCAATTTTACCATGTCGGCCATTTTGGATGTCGGCCATTTTGAATTATGTGCAAAAATGCTGTATTTTATGAACGCATGAACAGATTGTTATGAAACTTGGTATGGGTCATCACCACGATGCCCTGAAGTAGCCTGAGAAGTTTCGAAACAGCGCCACCTAGTGGAGAATTTTTTTTTTCAAACGCTTATAACTTTGGGTGTGGTTGACATATTTTGATGGGAGTGTGTTTTTTGGTCTCCTGAATCCTTGCCGACTCCAACGATACCAGACTTGCCAGGTTTCGGCATATGGTTTGCGCAGAGTTGTAATTTAGTGCTTAAAAAACATTTGCTGATATCTTCGAAACCGCTAGTCCGATCGAGACGAAACCAGCCTCAGAAGTTCGGAAACATAGGTCGATAGCTATACGCTAATGCCCAAATCTCAAAATATTGATAGTAAGGGGTAGTAAAATCCAATCAAAGTCAGGTGTCAGTCATTTTTTACGTGTTTTTTCATATAAATGTCTATAACTCCAAAACAAAATGAAATATTTTCACCAAACTTGACACACATATGTATGGGCTCACTACGAGGACACATAAAAAAATTGGTGGGATTGTGCCTCTTGGTGGCGCTATAATAAAACAAAACATGAAATTCCCATTGACTTCAATGCAGTATTACGGTTTAAAATGCTAATGCTATAATTTAAGAATGCACTAGTGTATCATTACAAAACTCGGTATGTGTCTTCCGCTCTATGTCCCGAAGATATTCAAAAAGTTTCGGGGCAGCGCCACCTTGTGGTCAAAAGTTGTAATAAAATGTACAAAAATGCTAATAACTTTTGATTAAATTAGCCTATTGTAATGAGACTGGTCATAATACATTCATTGGCTCATGCCGAGAAGATAGATACCAATTTTGCCATATTTTGCAAACATATCTGTGCTCCATCTTGTTATTTGTTAAAAATCTACTTTTTCAAACTCATCCTAGACCGTTTGTCCGATTTTCACCAAAATTGATCCGTATCGTCTTCAGACCATGCTGACAAATACTTATGGATTTCGGATTGATAGACAAAACAGTTTTCATATACCACTGCAACAGAGTTGAGCCATGATGCAAAAATTACTCTTGAGGCTGTATCTCTGCAATGCTTTGACATATTGACACCAAACTTTGCATGTGTCATTGTCATCTCAATCTGACTAAACCACATCAGTTTCGTAACAGTGACACCTATTGGTCGAAAGTGATAAACCATTAAACCATTATTATTGACTGTATTTAAAATTTGACTGCTATTTTGCCTAAAATCAACTTAATAGGTCCTTAATGGCTCATTGTTGCAGTTGGCTTGAGACTTCCAGCCATGCTGGCATGTCTTGTCTTCTTCTTTGCGCTTGGCCCCGATAATGGCTGCTTGCAGCTATATTTCTGCTTCTTCTTCTTCCGCCATAGGAGTCTCTGGCAGCCCATAGAACCGTATGGTAAAAAGTTGTGAAATTTGGCACACTCATAGAGGCCAGTCTGAGCTGTCACTATAGCAAATTTGGTGCCTCTAACTCAATCTCTCTAGCGCCACCACCTGTCCAAAGTTTCACTCATATTTATGCTTATAACTTTTGACCCCTAAGGGCTAGAAACAAAATTCTTTTTTCATCGGATTCCTTGGCTTAAGCCGATTCGATTTCACCCTATGATGTCATTTTCCGGTATGCAAATTTTCCCGCCATTTTGAATTTTCTGAAAAACCTACTTTTTCTAACTCCTCCTAGGCCGTTGCTCCGATTTTCATGAAAATTGAAACAGATCATCTTCATAGCATGCTGACAAAAAGTTATGGAATTTAAGTTGATTCGTCCAATCGTTTTCAATAAACGCACAAACAAATTTTACGTAGAGGTTGCAAAAACACACTAAAGGCTATATCTCCACAACGCTTTATCGTATTCAAACCAAACTTGGTACATGTCATCACAAGCATGACCTGAAGCAACATGCAGCGTTTCGGCGCAGCGCCACCTACTGGTCCGGAGATACGAAAAATGCATATTTTGGCTTATAACTTCTGAACCGTTTATCCAAAAATCATAAAATTGGTCTCATTAGATTCAGGGCGTCATGCCGAGTCGACTGATATCCAATTTTACCATGTCGGCCATTTTGGATGTCGGCCATTTTGAATTATGTGCAAAAATGCTGTATTTTATGAACGCATGAACGGATTGTTACGAAACTTGGTATGGGTCATCACCACGATGCCCTGAAGTAGCCTGAGAAGTTTCGAAACAGCGCCACCTAGTGGATAATTCTTTTTTTTCAAACGCTTATAACTTTGGGTGTGAGTGAAAAATTTTGATGGGAGTAGCTTTTTTGGGCTCCTGAATCCTTGCCGAGTCCAACGATACAAGACATGCCCAGTTTCGGCATATGGTTTGCGCAGCGTTGTAATTTAGCGCTTAAAAAACATTTGCTGATATCTTCAAAACCGCTAGTCCGATCGAGACGAAACCAGCCTCAGAAGTTCGGAAACATAGGTCGATAGCTATATGCTAATGCCCAAATGTCAAAATATTGATAGTAAGGGGTAGTAAAATCCAATCAAAGTCAGGTGTCAGTCATTTTTTACGTGTTTTTTCATATAAATGTCTATAACTCCAAAACAAAATGAAATATTTTCACCAAACTTGACACACATATGTATGGGCTCACTACGAGGACACATAAAAAAATTGGTGGGATTGTGCCTCTTGGTGGCGCTATAATAAAACAAAACATGAAATTCCCATTGACTTCAATGCAGTATTACGGTTTAAAATGCTAATGCTATAATTTAAGAATGCACTAGTGTATCATTACAAAACTCGGTATGTGTCTTCCGCTCTATGTCCCGAAGATATTCAAAAAGTTTCGGGGCAGCGCCACCTTGTGGTCAAAAGTTGTAATAAAATGTACAAAAATGCTAATAACTTTTGATTAAATTAGCCTATTGTAATGAGACTGGTCATAATACATTCATTGGCTCATGCCGAGAAGATAGATACCAATTTTGCCATATTTTGCAAACATATCTGTGCTCCATCTTGTTATTTGTTAAAAATCTACTTTTTCAAACTCATCCTAGACCGTTTGTCCGATTTTCACCAAAATTGATCCGTATCGTCTTCAGACCATGCTGACAAATAGTTATGGATTTCGGATTGATAGACAAAACAGTTTTCATATACCACTGCAACAGAGTTGAGCCATGATGCAAAAATTACTCTTGAGGCTGTATCTCTGCAATGCTTTGACATATTGACACCAAACTTTGCATGTGTCATTGTCATCTCAATCTGACTAAACCACATCAGTTTCGTAACAGTGACACCTATTGGTCGAAAGTGATAAACCATTAAACCATTATTATTGACTGTATTTAAAATTTGACTGCTATTTTGCCTAAAATCAACTTAATAGGTCCTTAATGGCTCATTGTTGCAGTTGGCTTGAGACTTCCAGCCATGCTGGCATGTCTTGTCTTCTTCTTTGCGCTTGGCCCCGATAATGGCTGCTTGTTAGGGGCCAAGCACCGAAGGTGCGGAGGCACCTATTGAAATTGTTAGTGTTCCTATTATTAGGGGCCAAGCACCGAAGGTGCGGAGGCACCTATTGAAATCGTTAGTGTTCCTATTATTAGGGGCCAAGCACCGAAGGTGCGGAGGCACCTATTGAAATCGTTAGTGTTCCTATTATTATTATTCTGCTTCTTCTTCTTCTTCTTCTTCTTCTTCTTCTTCCGCCATAGGAGTCTCTGGCAGCCCATAGAACCGTATGGTAAAAAGTTGTGAAATTTGGCACACTCATAGAGGCCAGTCTGAGCTGTCACTATAGCAAATTTGGTGCCTCTAACTCAATCCCTCTAGCGCCACCACCTGTCCAAAGTTTCACTCATATTTATGCTTATAACTTTTGACCCCTAAGGGCTAGAAACAAAATTCTTTTTTCATCGGATTCCTTGGCTCAAGCCGATTCGATTTCACCCTATGATGTCATTTTCCGGTATGCAAATTTTCCCGCCATTTTGAATTTTCTGAAAAACCTACTTTTTCGAACTCCTCCTAGGCCGTTGCTCCGATTTTCACGAAAATTGAAACAGATCATCTTCAGAGCATGTTGACAAAAAGTTATGGAATTCAAGTTGATTCGTCCAATCGTTTTCAATAAACGCACAAACAAATTTTACGTGGAGGTTGCAAAAACACACTAAAGGCTATATCTCCGCAACGCTTTATCGTATTCAAACCAACCTTGGTACATGTCATCACAAGCATGACTTGAAGCAACATGCAGCGTTTCGGCGCAGCGCCACCTACCTGTCCGGAGATACGAAAAATGCCTATTTTGGCTTATAACTTCTGAACCGTTTATCCAAAAATCATAAAATTGGTCTCATTAGATTCAGGGCGTCATGCCGAGTCGACTGATATCCAATTTTACCATGTCGGCCATTTTGGATGTCGGCCATTTTGAATTATGTGCAAAAATGCTGTATTTTATGAACGCATGAACAGATTGTTATGAAACTTGGTATGGGTCATCACCACGATGCCCTGAAGTAGCCTGAGAAGTTTTGAAACAGCGCCACCTAGTGGAGAATTTTTTTTTTCAAACGCTTATAACTTTGGGTGTGGTTGACATATTTTGATGGGAGTGTGTTTTTTGGTCTCCTGAATCCTTGCCGACTCCAACGATACCAGACTTGCCAGGTTTCGGCATATGGTTTGCGCAGAGTTGTAATTTAGTGCTTAAAAAACATTTGCTGATATCTTCGAAACCGCTAGTCCGATCGAGACGAAACCAGCCTCAGAAGTTCGGAAACATAGGTCGATAGCTATACGCTAATGCCCAAATCTCAAAATATTGATAGTAAGGGGTAGTAAAATCCAATCAAAGTCAGGTGTCAGTCCTTTTTTACGTGTTTTTTCATATAAATGTCTATAACTCCAAAACAAAATGAGATATTTTCACCAAACTTGACACACATATGTATGGGCTCACTATGAGGACACATAAAAAAATTGGTGGGATTGTGCCTCTTGGTGGCGCTATAATAAAACAAAACATGAAATTCCCATTGACTTCAATGCAGTATTATGGTTTAAAATGCTAATGCTATAATTTACGAATGCATTAGCGTATCGTTACAAAACTCGGTATGTGTCTTCCGCTCCATGTCCTGAAGATACTCAAAAAGTTTCGGGGTAGCGCCACCTTGTGGTCAAAAGTTGTAATAAAATGTACAGAAATGCGAATAACTTTTGATTAAATTAACCCATTGTAATGAAACTGGTCATAATACAGTCAATGGCTCATGCCGAGAACATGGATACCAATTGTGCCATATTTTGCAAACCTATCTGTCCTCCGTCTTGTTATTTGTTAAAAACCTACTTTTTCAAACTCATCCTAGACCGTTTGTCCGATTTTCACCAAAATTGAACCGTATCGTCTTCAGACCATGCCGACAAATAGTTATGGATTTCATGTTGATAGACAAAACAGTTTTCATATACCACTGCAACAGAGTTGAGCCATGATGCAAAAATGACTCTTGAGGCTGTATCTCTGCAATGCTTTGACATATTGACACCAAACTTTGCATGTGTCATTGTCATCTCAATCTGACTAAACCACATCAGTTTCGTAACAGTGACACCTATTGGTCGAAAGTGATAAACCATTAAACCATTATTATTGACTGTATTTAAAATTTGACTGCTATTTTGCCTAAAATCAACTTAATAGGTCCTTAATGGCTCATTGTTGCAGTTGGCTTGAGACTTCCAGCCATGCTGGCATGTCTTGTCTTCTTCTTTGCGCTTGGCCCCGATAATGGCTGCTTGCAGCTATATTTAGGGGCCAAGCACCGAAGGTGCGGAGGCACCTATTGAAATCGTTAGTGTTCCTATTATTAGGGGCCAAGCACCGAAGGTGCGGAGGCACCTATTGAAATCGTTAGTGTTCCTATTATTATTCTGCTTCTTCTTCTTCTTCTTCTTCCGCCATAGGAGTCTCTGGCAGCCCATAGAACCGTATGGTAAAAAGTTGTGAAATTTGGCACACTCATAGAGGCCAGTCTGAGCTGTCACTATAGCAAATTTGGTGCCTCTAACTCAATCCCTCTAGCGCCACCACCTGTCCAAAGTTTCACTCATATTTATGCTTATAACTTTTGACCCCTAAGGGCTAGAAACAAAATTCTTTTTTCATCGGATTCCTTGGCTCAAGCCGATTCGATTTCACCCTATGATGTCATTTTCCGGTATGCAAATTTTCCCGCCATTTTGAATTTTCTGAAAAACCTACTTTTTCGAACTCCTCCTAGGCCGTTGCTCCGATTTTCACGAAAATTGAAACAGATCATCTTCAGAGCATGTTGACAAAAAGTTATGGAATTCAAGTTGATTCGTCCAATCGTTTTCAATAAACGCACAAACAAATTTTACGTGGAGGTTGCAAAAACACACTAAAGGCTATATCTCCACAACGCTTTATCGTATTCAAACCAAACTTGGTACATGTCATCACAAGCATGACCTGAAGCAACATGCAGCGTTTCGGCGCAGCGCCACCTACTGGTCCGGAGATACGAAAAATGCATATTTTGGCTTATAACTTCTGAACCGTTTATCCAAAAATCATAAAATTGGTCTCATTAGATTCAGGGCGTCATGCCGAGTCGACTGATATCCAATTTTACCATGTCGGCCATTTTGGATGTCGGCCATTTTGAATTATGTGCAAAAATGCTGTATTTTATGAACGCATGAACGGATTGTTACGAAACTTGGTATGGGTCATCACCACGATGCCCTGAAGTAGCCTGAGAAGTTTCGAAACAGCGCCACCTAGTGGATAATTCTTTTTTTTCAAACGCTTATAACTTTGGGTGTGAGTGAAAAATTTTGATGGGAGTAGCTTTTTTGGGCTCCTGAATCCTTGCCGAGTCCAACGATACAAGACATGCCCAGTTTCGGCATATGGTTTGCGCAGCGTTGTAATTTAGCGCTTAAAAAACATTTGCTGATATCTTCAAAACCGCTAGTCCGATCGAGACGAAACCAGCCTCAGAAGTTCGGAAACATAGGTCGATAGCTACACGCTAATGCCCAAATGTCAAAATATTGATAGTAAGGGGTAGTAAAATCCAATCAAAGTCAGGTGTCAGTCATTTTTTACGTGTTTTTTCATATACATGTCTATAACTCCAAAACAAAATGAAATATTTTCACCAAACTTGACACACATATGTATGGGCTCACTACGAGGACACATAAAAAAATTGGTGGGATTGTGCCTCTTGGTGGCGCTATAATAAAACAAAACATGAAATTCCCATTGACTTCAATGCAGTATTACGGTTTAAAATGCTAATGCTATAATTTAAGAATGCACTAGTGTATCATTACAAAACTCGGTATGTGTCTTCCGCTCTATGTCCCGAAGATATTCAAAAAGTTTCGGGGCAGCGCCACCTTGTGGTCAAAAGTTGTAATAAAATGTACAAAAATGCTAATAACTTTTGATTAAATTAGCCTATTGTAATGAGACTGGTCATAATACATTCATTGGCTCATGCCGAGAAGATAGATACCAATTTTGCCATATTTTGCAAACATATCTGTGCTCCATCTTGTTATTTGTTAAAAATCTACTTTTTCAAACTCATCCTAGACCGTTTGTCCGATTTTCACCAAAATTGATCCGTATCGTCTTCAGACCATGCTGACAAATAGTTATGGATTTCGGATTGATAGACAAAACAGTTTTCATATACCACTGCAACAGAGTTGAGCCATGATGCAAAAATTACTCTTGAGGCTGTATCTCTGCAATGCTTTGACATATTGACACCAAACTTTGCATGTGTCATTGTCATCTCAATCTGACTAAACCACATCAGTTTCGTAACAGTGACACCTATTGGTCGAAAGTGATAAACCATTAAACCATTATTATTGACTGTATTTAAAATTTGACTGCTATTTTGCCTAAAATCAACTTAATAGGTCCTTAATGGCTCATTGTTGCAGTTGGCTTGAGACTTCCAGCCATGCTGGCATGTCTTGTCTTCTTCTTTGCGCTTGGCCCCGATAATGGCTGCTTGCAGCTATATTTATTATTCTGCTTCTTCCGCCATAGGAGTCTCTGGCAGCCCATAGAACCGTATGGTAAAAAGTTGTGAAATTTGGCACACTCATAGAGGCCAGTCTGAGCTGTCACTATAGCAAATTTGGTGCCTCTAACTCAATCCCTCTAGCGCCACCACCTGTCCAAAGTTTCACTCATATTTATGCTTATAACTTTTGACCCCTAAGGGCTAGAAACAAAATTCTTTTTTCATCGGATTCCTTGGCTCAAGCCGATTCGATTTCACCCTATGATGTCATTTTCCGGTATGCAAATTTTCCCGCCATTTTGAATTTTCTGAAAAACCTACTTTTTCGAACTCCTCCTAGGCCGTTGCTCCGATTTTCACGAAAATTGAAACAGATCATCTTCAGAGCATGTTGACAAAAAGTTATGGAATTCAAGTTGATTCGTCCAATCGTTTCCAATAAACGCACAAACAAATTTTACGTGGAGGTTGCAAAAACACACTAAAGGCTATATCTCCGCAACGCTTTATCGTATTCAAACCAACCTTGGTACATGTCATCACAAGCATGACTTGAAGCAACATGCAGCGTTTCGGCGCAGCGCCACCTACCTGTCCGGAGATACGAAAAATGCCTATTTTGGCTTATAACTTCTGAACCGTTTATCCAAAAATCATAAAATTGGTCTCATTAGATTCAGGGCGTCATGCCGAGTCGACTGATATCCAATTTTACCATGTCGGCCATTTTGGATGTCGGCCATTTTGAATTATGTGCAAAAATGCTGTATTTTATGAACGCATGAACAGATTGTTATGAAACTTGGTATGGGTCATCACCACGATGCCCTGAAGTAGCCTGAGAAGTTTCGAAACAGCGCCACCTAGTGGAGAATTTTTTTTTTCAAACGCTTATAACTTTGGGTGTGGTTGACATATTTTGATGGGAGTGTGTTTTTTGGTCTCCTGAATCCTTGCCGACTCCAACGATACCAGACTTGCCAGGTTTCGGCATATGGTTTGCGCAGAGTTGTAATTTAGTGCTTAAAAAACATTTGCTGATATCTTCGAAACCGCTAGTCCGATCGAGACGAAACCAGCCTCAGAAGTTCGGAAACATAGGTCGATAGCTATACGCTAATGCCCAAATCTCAAAATATTGATAGTAAGGGGTAGTAAAATCCAATCAAAGTCAGGTGTCAGTCATTTTTTACGTGTTTTTTCATATAAATGTCTATAACTCCAAAACAAAATGAAATATTTTCACCAAACTTGACACACATATGTATGGGCTCACTACGAGGACACATAAAAAAATTGGTGGGATTGTGCCTCTTGGTGGCGCTATAATAAAACAAAACATGAAATTCCCATTGACTTCAATGCAGTATTACGGTTTAAAATGCTAATGCTATAATTTAAGAATGCACTAGTGTATCGTTACAAAACTCGGTATGTGTCTTCCGCTCTATGTCCCGAAGATATTCAAAAAGTTTCGGGGCAGCGCCACCTTGTGGTCAAAAGTTGTAATAAAATGTACAAAAATGCTAATAACTTTTGATTAAATTAGCCTATTGTAATGAGACTGGTCATAATACATTCATTGGCTCATGCCGAGAAGATAGATACCAATTTTGCCATATTTTGCAAACATATCTGTGCTCCATCTTGTTATTTGTTAAAAATCTACTTTTTCAAACTCATCCTAGACCGTTTGTCCGATTTTCACCAAAATTGATCCGTATCGTCTTCAGACCATGCTGACAAATACTTATGGATTTCGGATTGATAGACAAAACAGTTTTCATATACCACTGCAACAGAGTTGAGCCATGATGCAAAAATTACTCTTGAGGCTGTATCTCTGCAATGCTTTGACATATTGACACCAAACTTTGCATGTGTCATTGTCATCTCAATCTGACTAAACCACATCAGTTTCGTAACAGTGACACCTATTGGTCGAAAGTGATAAACCATTAAACCATTATTATTGACTGTATTTAAAATTTGACTGCTATTTTGCCTAAAATCAACTTAATAGGTCCTTAATGGCTCATTGTTGCAGTTGGCTTGAGACTTCCAGCCATGCTGGCATGTCTTGTCTTCTTCTTTGCGCTTGGCCCCGATAATGGCTGCTTGTTATTATTCTGCTTCTTCCGCCATAGGAGTCTCTGGCAGCCCATAGAACCGTATGGTAAAAAGTTGTGAAATTTGGCACACTCATAGAGGCCAGTCTGAGCTGTCACTATAGCAAATTTGGTGCCTCTAACTCAATCCCTCTAGCGCCACCACCTGTCCAAAGTTTCACTCATATTTACGCTTATAACTTTTGACCCCTAAGGGCTAGAAACAAAATTCTTTTTTCATCGGATTCCTTGGCTCAAGCCGATTCGATTTCACCCTATGATGTCATTTTCCGGTATGCAAATTTTCCCGCCATTTTGAATTTTCTGAAAAACCTACTTTTTCGAACTCCTCCTAGGCCGTTGCTCCGATTTTCACGAAAATTGAAACAGATCATCTTCAGAGCATGTTGACAAAAAGTTATGGAATTCAAGTTGATTCGTCCAATCGTTTTCAATAAACGCACAAACAAATTTTACGTGGAGGTTGCAAAAACACACTAAAGGCTATATCTCCGCAACGCTTTATCGTATTCAAACCAACCTTGGTACATGTCATCACAAGCATGACTTGAAGCAACATGCAGCGTTTCGGCGCAGCGCCACCTACCTGTCCGGAGATACGAAAAATGCCTATTTTGGCTTATAACTTCTGAACCGTTTATCCAAAAATCATAAAATTGGTCTCATTAGATTCAGGGCGTCATGCCGAGTCGACTGATATCCAATTTTACCATGTCGGCCATTTTGGATGTCGGCCATTTTGAATTATGTGCAAAAATGCTGTATTTTATGAACGCATGAACAGATTGTTATGAAACTTGGTATGGGTCATCACCACGATGCCCTGAAGTAGCCTGAGAAGTTTCGAAACAGCGCCACCTAGTGGAGAATTTTTTTTTTCAAACGCTTATAACTTTGGGTGTGGTTGACATATTTTGATGGGAGTGTGTTTTTTGGTCTCCTGAATCCTTGCCGACTCCAACGATACCAGACTTGCCAGGTTTCGGCATATGGTTTGCGCAGAGTTGTAATTTAGTGCTTAAAAAACATTTGCTGATATCTTCGAAACCGCTAGTCCGATCGAGACGAAACCAGCCTCAGAAGTTCGGAAACATAGGTCGATAGCTAAACGCTAATGCCCAAATCTCAAAATATTGATAGTAAGGGGTAGTAAAATCCAATCAAAGTCAGGTGTCAGTCCTTTTTTACGTGTTTTTTCATATAAATGTCTATAACTCCAAAACAAAATGAGATATTTTCACCAAACTTGACACACATATGTATGGGCTCACTACGAGGACACATAAAAAAATTGGTGGGATTGTGCCTCTTGGTGGCGCTATAATAAAACAAAACATGAAATTCCCATTGACTTCAATGCAGTATTACGGTTTAAAATGCTAATGCTATAATTTAAGAATGCATTAGCGTATCGTTACAAAACTCGGTATGTGTCTTCCGCTCCATGTCCCGAAGATACTCAAAAAGTTTCGGGGTAGCGCCACCTTGTGGTCAAAAGTTGTAATAAAATGTACAGAAATGCGAATAACTTTTGATTAAATTAACCCATTGTAATGAAACTGGTCATAATACATTCATTGGCTCATGCCGAGAAGATAGATACCAATTGTGCCATATTTTGCAAACCTATCTGTCCTCCGTCTTGTTATTTGTTAAAAACCTACTTTTTCAAACTCATCCTAGACCGTTTGTCCGATTTTCACCAAAATTGATCCGTATCGTCTTCAGACCATGCTGACAAATAGTTATGGATTTCGGATTGATAGACAAAACAGTTTTCATATACCACTGCAACAGAGTTGAGCCATGATGCAAAAATTACTCTTGAGGCTGTATCTCTGCAATGCTTTGACATATTGACACCAAACTTTGCATGTGTCATTGTCATCTCAATCTGACTAAACCACATCAGTTTCGTAACAGTGACACCTATTGGTCGAAAGTGATAAACCATTAAACCATTATTATTGACTGTATTTAAAATTTGACTGCTATTTTGCCTAAAATCAACTTAATAGGTCCTTAATGGCTCATTGTTGCAGTTGGCTTGAGACTTCCAGCCATGCTGGCATGTCTTGTCTTCTTCTTTGCGCTTGGCCCCGATAATGGCTGCTTGCAGCTATATTTATTATTCTGCTTCTTCTTCTTCTTCTTCCGCCATAGGAGTCTCTGGCAGCCCATAGAACCGTATGGTAAAAAGTTGTGAAATTTGGCACACTCATAGAGGCCAGTCTGAGCTGTCACTATAGCAAATTTGGTGCCTCTAACTCAATCCCTCTAGCGCCACCACCTGTCCAAAGTTTCACTCATATTTATGCTTATAACTTTTGACCCCTAAGGGCTAGAAACAAAATTCTTTTTTCATCGGATTCCTTGGCTCAAGCCGATTCGATTTCACCCTATGATGTCATTTTCCGGTATGCAAATTTTCCCGCCATTTTGAATTTTCTGAAAAACCTACTTTTTCGAACTCCTCCTAGGCCGTTGCTCCGATTTTCACGAAAATTGAAACAGATCATCTTCAGAGCATGTTGACAAAAAGTTATGGAATTCAAGTTGATTCGTCCAATCGTTTTCAATAAACGCACAAACAAATTTTACGTGGAGGTTGCAAAAACACACTAAAGGCTATATCTCCGCAACGCTTTATCGTATTCAAACCAACCTTGGTACATGTCATCACAAGCATGACTTGAAGCAACATGCAGCGTTTCGGCGCAGCGCCACCTACCTGTCCGGAGATACGAAAAATGCCTATTTTGGCTTATAACTTCTGAACCGTTTATCCAAAAATCATAAAATTGGTCTCATTAGATTCAAGGCGTCATGCCGAGTCGACTGATATCCAATTTTACCATGTCGGCCATTTTGGATGTCGGCCATTTTGAATTATGTGCAAAAATGCTGTATTTTATGAACGCATGAACAGATTGTTATGAAACTTGGTATGGGTCATCACCACGATGCCCTGAAGTAGCCTGAGAAGTTTCGAAACAGCGCCACCTAGTGGAGAATTTTTTTTTCCAAACGCTTATAACTTTGGGTGTGGTTGACATATTTTGATGGGAGTGTGTTTTTTGGTCTCCTGAATCCTTGCCGACTCCAACGATACCAGACTTGCCAGGTTTCGGCATATGGTTTGCGCAGAGTTGTAATTTAGTGCTTAAAAAACATTTGCTGATATCTTCGAAACCGCTAGTCCGATCGAGACGAAACCAGCCTCAGAAGTTCGGAAACATAGGTCGATAGCTATACGCTAATGCCCAAATCTCAAAATATTGATAGTAAGGGGTAGTAAAATCCAATCAAAGTCAGGTGTCAGTCCTTTTTTACGTGTTTTTTCATATAAATGTCTATAACTCCAAAACAAAATGAGATATTTTCACCAAACTTGACACACATATGTATGGGCTCACTATGAGGACACATAAAAAAATTGGTGGGATTGTGCCTCTTGGTGGCGCTATAATAAAACAAAACATGAAATTCCCATTGACTTCAATGCAGTATTATGGTTTAAAATGCTAATGCTATAATTTACGAATGCATTAGCGTATCGTTACAAAACTCGGTATGTGTCTTCCGCTCCATGTCCTGAAGATACTCAAAAAGTTTCGGGGTAGCGCCACCTTGTGGTCAAAAGTTGTAATAAAATGTACAAAAATGCTAATAACTTTTGATTAAATTAGCCTATTGTAATGAGACTGGTCATAATACATTCATTGGCTCATGCCGAGAAGATAGATACCAATTTTGCCATATTTTGCAAACATATCTGTGCTCCATCTTGTTATTTGTTAAAAATCTACTTTTTCAAACTCATCCTAGACCGTTTGTCCGATTTTCACCAAAATTGATCCGTATCGTCTTCAGACCATGCTGACAAATAGTTATGGATTTCGGATTGATAGACAAAACAGTTTTCATATACCACTGCAACAGAGTTGAGCCATGATGCAAAAATTACTCTTGAGGCTGTATCTCTGCAATGCTTTGACATATTGACACCAAACTTTGCATGTGTCATTGTCATCTCAATCTGACTAAACCACATCAGTTTCGTAACAGTGACACCTATTGGTCGAAAGTGATAAACCATTAAACCATTATTATTGACTGTATTTAAAATTTGACTGCTATTTTGCCTAAAATCAACTTAATAGGTCCTTAATGGCTCATTGTTGCAGTTGGCTTGAGACTTCCAGCCATGCTGGCATGTCTTGTCTTCTTCTTTGCGCTTGGCCCCGATAATGGCTGCTTGCAGCTATATTTAGGGGCCAAGCACCGAAGGTGCGGAGGCACCTATTGAAATCGTTAGTGTTCCTATTATTATTATTCTGCTTCTTCTTCTTCTTCTTCTTCTTCTTCTTCTTCTTCTTCTTCTTCCGCCATAGGAGTCTCTGGCAGCCCATAGAACCGTATGGTAAAAAGTTGTGAAATTTGGCACACTCATAGAGGCCAGTCTGAGCTGTCACTATAGCAAATTTGGTGCCTCTAACTCAATCCCTCTAGCGCCACCACCTGTCCAAAGTTTCACTCATATTTATGCTTATAACTTTTGACCCCTAAGGGCTAGAAACAAAATTCTTTTTTCATCGGATTCCTTGGCTCAAGCCGATTCGATTTCACCCTATGATGTCATTTTCCGGTATGCAAATTTTCCCGCCATTTTGAATTTTCTGAAAAACCTACTTTTTCGAACTCCTCCTAGGCCGTTGCTCCGATTTTCACGAAAATTGAAACAGATCATCTTCAGAGCATGTTGACAAAAAGTTATGGAATTCAAGTTGATTCGTCCAATCGTTTTCAATAAACGCACAAACAAATTTTACGTGGAGGTTGCAAAAACACACTAAAGGCTATATCTCCGCAACGCTTTATCGTATTCAAACCAACCTTGGTACATGTCATCACAAGCATGACTTGAAGCAACATGCAGCGTTTCGGCGCAGCGCCACCTACCTGTCCGGAGATACGAAAAATGCCTATTTTGGCTTATAACTTCTGAACCGTTTATCCAAAAATCATAAAATTGGTCTCATTAGATTCAGGGCGTCATGCCGAGTCGACTGATATCCAATTTTACCATGTCGGCCATTTTGGATGTCGGCCATTTTGAATTATGTGCAAAAATGCTGTATTTTATGAACGCATGAACAGATTGTTATGAAACTTGGTATGGGTCATCACCACGATGCCCTGAAGTAGCCTGAGAAGTTTCGAAACAGCGCCACCTAGTGGAGAATTTTTTTTTCAAACGCTTATAACTTTGGGTGTGGTTGACATATTTTGATGGGAGTGTGTTTTTTGGTCTCCTGAATCCTTGCCGACTCCAACGATACCAGACTTGCCAGGTTTCGGCATATGGTTTGCGCAGAGTTGTAATTTAGTGCTTAAAAAACATTTGCTGATATCTTCGAAACCGCTAGTCCAATCGAGACGAAACCAGCCTCAGAAGTTCGGAAACATAGGTCGATAGATATACGCTAATGCCCAAATCTCAAAATATTGATAGTAAGGGGTAGTAAAATCCAATCAAAGTTCAATGCAGTATTACGGTTTAAAATGCTAATGCTATAATTTAAGAATGCACTAGTGTATCGTTACAAAACTCGGTATGTGTCTTCCGCTCTATGTCCCGAAGATATTCAAAAAGTTTCGGGGCAGCGCCACCTTGTGGTCAAAAGTTGTAATAAAATGTACAAAAATGCTAATAACTTTTGATTAAATTAGCCTATTGTAATGAGACTGGTCATAATACATTCATTGGCTCATGCCGAGAAGATAGATACCAATTTTGCCATATTTTGCAAACATATCTGTGCTCCATCTTGTTATTTGTTAAAAATCTACTTTTTCAAACTCATCCTAGACCGTTTGTCCGATTTTCACCAAAATTGATCCGTATCGTCTTCAGACCATGCTGACAAATACTTATGGATTTCGGATTGATAGACAAAACAGTTTTCATATACCACTGCAACAGAGTTGAGCCATGATGCAAAAATTACTCTTGAGGCTGTATCTCTGCAATGCTTTGACATATTGACACCAAACTTTGCATGTGTCATTGTCATCTCAATCTGACTAAACCACATCAGTTTCGTAACAGTGACACCTATTGGTCGAAAGTGATAAACCATTAAACCATTATTATTGACTGTATTTAAAATTTGACTGCTATTTTGCCTAAAATCAACTTAATAGGTCCTTAATGGCTCATTGTTGCAGTTGGCTTGAGACTTCCAGCCATGCTGGCATGTCTTGTCTTCTTCTTTGCGCTTGGCCCCGATAATGGCTGCTTGCAGCTATATTTCTGCTTCTTCTTCTTCTTCTTCTTCTTCTTCTTCCGCCATAGGAGTCTCTGGCAGCCCATAGAACCGTATGGTAAAAAGTTGTTCAGTAATTCAAGTTGATTTGTCCAATCGTTTTCAATAAACGCACAAACAAATTTTACGTGGAGGTTGCAAAAAAACACTAAAGGCTATATCTCCGCAACGCTTTATCGTATTCAAACCAACCTTGGTACATGTCATCACAAGCATGACTTGAAGCAACATGCAGCGTTTCGGCGCAGCGCCACCTACCTGTCCGGAGATACGAAAAATGCCTATTTTGGCTTATAACTTCTGAACCGTTTATCCAAAAATCATAAAATTGGTCTCATTAGATTCAGGGCGTCATGCCGAGTCGACTGATATCCAATTTTACCATGTCGGCCATTTTGGATGTCGGCCATTTTGAATTATGTGCAAAAATGCTGTATTTTATGAACGCATGAACAGATTGTTATGAAACTTGGTATGGGTCATCACCACGATGCCCTGAAGTAGCCTGAGAAGTTTCGAAACAGCGCCACCTAGTGGAGAATTTTTTTTTTCAAACGCTTATAACTTTGGGTGTGGTTGACATATTTTGATGGGAGTGTGTTTTTTGGTCTCCTGAATCCTTGCCGACTCCAACGATACCAGACTTGCCAGGTTTCGGCATATGGTTTGCGCAGAGTTGTAATTTAGTGCTTAAAAAACATTTGCTGATATCTTCGAAACCGCTAGTCCGATCGAGACGAAACCAGCCTCAGAAGTTCGGAAACATAGGTCGATAGCTATACGCTAATGCCCAAATCTCAAAATATTGATAGTAAGGGGTAGTAAAATCCAATCAAAGTCAGGTGTCAGTCATTTTTTACGTGTTTTTTCATATAAATGTCTATAACTCCAAAACAAAATGAAATATTTTCACCAAACTTGACACACATATGTATGGGCTCACTACGAGGACACATAAAAAAATTGGTGGGATTGTGCCTCTTGGTGGCGCTATAATAAAACAAAACATGAAATTCCCATTGACTTCAATGCAGTATTACGGTTTAAAATGCTAATGCTATAATTTAAGAATGCACTAGTGTATCATTACAAAACTCGGTATGTGTCTTCCGCTCTATGTCCCGAAGATATTCAAAAAGTTTCGGGGCAGCGCCACCTTGTGGTCAAAAGTTGTAATAAAATGTACAAAAATGCTAATAACTTTTGATTAAATTAGCCTATTGTAATGAGACTGGTCATAATACATTCATTGGCTCATGCCGAGAAGATAGATACCAATTTTGCCATATTTTGCAAACATATCTGTGCTCCATCTTGTTATTTGTTAAAAATCTACTTTTTCAAACTCATCCTAGACCGTTTGTCCGATTTTCACCAAAATTGATCCGTATCGTCTTCAGACCATGCTGACAAATACTTATGGATTTCGGATTGATAGACAAAACAGTTTTCATATACCACTGCAACAGAGTTGAGCCATGATGCAAAAATGACTCTTGAGGCTGTATCTCTGCAATGCTTTGACATATTGACACCAAACTTTGCATGTGTCATTGTCATCTCAATCTGACTAAACCACATCAGTTTCGTAACAGTGACACCTATTGGTCGAAAGTGATAAACCATTAAACCATTATTATTGACTGTATTTAAAATTTGACTGCTATTTTGCCTAAAATCAACTTAATAGGTCCTTAATGGCTCATTGTTGCAGTTGGCTTGAGACTTCCAGCCATGCTGGCATGTCTTGTCTTCTTCTTTGCGCTTGGCCCCGATAATGGCTGCTTGCAGCTATATTTATTATTCTTCTTCTTTTTCCGCCATAGGAGTCTCTGGCAGCCCATAGAACCGTATGGTAAAAAGTTGTGAAATTTGGCACACTCATAGAGGCCAGTCTGAGCTGTCACTATAGCAAATTTGGTGCCTCTAACTCAATCCCTCTAGCGCCACCACCTGTCCAAAGTTTCACTCATATTTATGCTTATAACTTTTGACCCCTAAGGGCTAGAAACAAAATTCTTTTTTCATCGGATTCCTTGGCTCAAGCCGATTCGATTTCACCCTATGATGTCATTTTCCGGTATGCAAATTTTCCCGCCATTTTGAATTTTCTGAAAAACCTACTTTTTCGAACTCCTCCTAGGCCGTTGCTCCGATTTTCACGAAAATTGAAACAGATCATCTTCAGAGCATGTTGACAAAAAGTTATGGAATTCAAGTTGATTCGTCCAATCGTTTTCAATAAACGCACAAACAAATTTTACGTGGAGGTTGCAAAAACACACTAAAGGCTATATCTCCGCAACGCTTTATCGTATTCAAACCAACCTTGGTACATGTCATCACAAGCATGACTTGAAGCAACATGCAGCGTTTCGGCGCAGCGCCACCTACCTGTCCGGAGATACGAAAAATGCCTATTTTGGCTTATAACTTCTGAACCGTTTATCCAAAAATCATAAAATTGGTCTCATTAGATTCAGGGCGTCATGCCGAGTCGACTGATATCCAATTTTACCATGTCGGCCATTTTGGATGTCGGCCATTTTGAATTATGTGCAAAAATGCTGTATTTTATGAACGCATGAACAGATTGTTATGAAACTTGGTATGGGTCATCACCACGATGCCCTGAAGTAGCCTGAGAAGTTTCGAAACAGCGCCACCTAGTGGAGAATTTTTTTTTTCAAACGCTTATAACTTTGGGTGTGGTTGACATATTTTGATGGGAGTGTGTTTTTTGGTCTCCTGAATCCTTGCCGACTCCAACGATACCAGACTTGCCAGGTTTCGGCATATGGTTTGCGCAGAGTTGTAATTTAGTGCTTAAAAAACATTTGCTGATATCTTCGAAACCGCTAGTCCGATCGAGACGAAACCAGCCTCAGAAGTTCGGAAACATAGGTCGATAGCTATACGCTAATGCCCAAATCTCAAAATATTGATAGTAAGGGGTAGTAAAATCCAATCAAAGTCAGGTGTCAGTCCTTTTTTACGTGTTTTTTCATATAAATGTCTATAACTCCAAAACAAAATGAGATATTTTCACCAAACTTGACACACATATGTATGGGCTCACTATGAGGACACATAAAAAAATTGGTGGGATTGTGCCTCTTGGTGGCGCTATAATAAAACAAAACATGAAATTCCCATTGACTTCAATGCAGTATTATGGTTTAAAATGCTAATGCTATAATTTAAGAATGCATTAGCGTATCGTTACAAAACTCGGTATGTGTCTTCCGCTCCATGTCCTGAAGATACTCAAAAAGTTTCGGGGTAGCGCCACCTTGTGGTCAAAAGTTGTAATAAAATGTACAGAAATGCAAATAACTTTTGATTAAATTAACCCATTGTAATGAAACTGGTCATAATACAGTCAATGGCTCATGCCGAGAACATGGATACCAATTGTGCCATATTTTGCAAACCTATCTGTCCTCCGTCTTGTTATTTGTTAAAAACCTACTTTTTCAAACTCATCCTAGACCGTTTGTCCGATTTTCACCAAAATTGATCCGTATCGTCTTCAGACCATGCTGACAAATAGTTATGGATTTCGGATTGATAGACAAAACAGTTTTCATATACCACTGCAACAGAGTTGAGCCATGATGCAAAAATTACTCTTGAGGCTGTATCTCTGCAATGCTTTGACATATTGACACCAAACTTTGCATGTGTCATTGTCATCTCAATCTGACTAAACCACATCAGTTTCGTAACAGTGACACCTATTGGTCGAAAGTGATAAACCATTAAACCATTATTATTGACTGTATTTAAAATTTGACTGCTATTTTGCCTAAAATCAACTTAATAGGTCCTTAATGGCTCATTGTTGCAGTTGGCTTGAGACTTCCAGCCATGCTGGCATGTCTTGTCTTCTTCTTTGCGCTTGGCCCCGATAATGGCTGCTTGCAGCTATATTTAGGGGCCAAGCACCGAAGGTGCGGAGGCACCTATTGAAATCGTTAGTGTTCCTATTATTATTATTCTGCTTCTTCTTCTTCTTCTTCTTCTTCTTCTTCTTCTTCTTCTTCTTCCGCCATAGGAGTCTCTGGCAGCCCATAGAACCGTATGGTAAAAAGTTGTGAAATTTGGCACACTCATAGAGGCCAGTCTGAGCTGTCACTATAGCAAATTTGGTGCCTCTAACTCAATCCCTCTAGCGCCACCACCTGTCCAAAGTTTCACTCATATTTATGCTTATAACTTTTGACCCCTAAGGGCTAGAAACAAAATTCTTTTTTCATCGGATTCCTTGGCTCAAGCCGATTCGATTTCACCCTATGATGTCATTTTCCGGTATGCAAATTTTCCCGCCATTTTGAATTTTCTGAAAAACCTACTTTTTCGAACTCCTCCTAGGCCGTTGCTCCGATTTTCACGAAAATTGAAACAGATCATCTTCAGAGCATGTTGACAAAAAGTTATGGAATTCAAGTTGATTCGTCCAATCGTTTTCAATAAACGCACAAACAAATTTTACGTGGAGGTTGCAAAAACACACTAAAGGCTATATCTCCGCAACGCTTTATCGTATTCAAACCAACCTTGGTACATGTCATCACAAGCATGACTTGAAGCAACATGCAGCGTTTCGGCGCAGCGCCACCTACCTGTCCGGAGATACGAAAAATGCCTATTTTGGCTTATAACTTCTGAACCGTTTATCCAAAAATCATAAAATTGGTCTCATTAGATTCAGGGCGTCATGCCGAGTCGACTGATATCCAATTTTACCATGTCGGCCATTTTGGATGTCGGCCATTTTGAATTATGTGCAAAAATGCTGTATTTTATGAACGCATGAACAGATTGTTATGAAACTTGGTATGGGTCATCACCACGATGCCCTGAAGTAGCCTGAGAAGTTTCGAAACAGCGCCACCTAGTGGAGAATTTTTTTTTCAAACGCTTATAACTTTGGGTGTGGTTGACATATTTTGATGGGAGTGTGTTTTTTGGTCTCCTGAATCCTTGCCGACTCCAACGATACCAGACTTGCCAGGTTTCGGCATATGGTTTGCGCAGAGTTGTAATTTAGTGCTTAAAAAACATTTGCTGATATCTTCGAAACCGCTAGTCCAATCGAGACGAAACCAGCCTCAGAAGTTCGGAAACATAGGTCGATAGATATACGCTAATGCCCAAATCTCAAAATATTGATAGTAAGGGGTAGTAAAATCCAATCAAAGTTCAATGCAGTATTACGGTTTAAAATGCTAATGCTATAATTTAAGAATGCACTAGTGTATCGTTACAAAACTCGGTATGTGTCTTCCGCTCTATGTCCCGAAGATATTCAAAAAGTTTCGGGGCAGCGCCACCTTGTGGTCAAAAGTTGTAATAAAATGTACAAAAATGCTAATAACTTTTGATTAAATTAGCCTATTGTAATGAGACTGGTCATAATACATTCATTGGCTCATGCCGAGAAGATAGATACCAATTTTGCCATATTTTGCAAACATATCTGTGCTCCATCTTGTTATTTGTTAAAAATCTACTTTTTCAAACTCATCCTAGACCGTTTGTCCGATTTTCACCAAAATTGATCCGTATCGTCTTCAGACCATGCTGACAAATACTTATGGATTTCGGATTGATAGACAAAACAGTTTTCATATACCACTGCAACAGAGTTGAGCCATGATGCAAAAATTACTCTTGAGGCTGTATCTCTGCAATGCTTTGACATATTGACACCAAACTTTGCATGTGTCATTGTCATCTCAATCTGACTAAACCACATCAGTTTCGTAACAGTGACACCTATTGGTCGAAAGTGATAAACCATTAAACCATTATTATTGACTGTATTTAAAATTTGACTGCTATTTTGCCTAAAATCAACTTAATAGGTCCTTAATGGCTCATTGTTGCAGTTGGCTTGAGACTTCCAGCCATGCTGGCATGTCTTGTCTTCTTCTTTGAGCTTGGCCCCGATAATGGCTGCTTGCAGCTATATTTCTGCTTCTTCTTCTTCTTCTTCTTCTTCTTCTTCCGCCATAGGAGTCTCTGGCAGCCCATAGAACCGTATGGTAAAAAGTTGTTCAGTAATTCAAGTTGATTTGTCCAATCGTTTTCAATAAACGCACAAACAAATTTTACGTGGAGGTTGCAAAAACACACTAAAGGCTATATCTCCGCAACGCTTTATCGTATTCAAACCAACCTTGGTACATGTCATCACAAGCATGACTTGAAGCAACATGCAGCGTTTCGGCGCAGCGCCACCTACCTGTCCGGAGATACGAAAAATGCCTATTTTGGCTTATAACTTCTGAACCGTTTATCCAAAAATCATAAAATTGGTCTCATTAGATTCAGGGCGTCATGCCGAGTCGACTGATATCCAATTTTACCATGTCGGCCATTTTGGATGTCGGCCATTTTGAATTATGTGCAAAAATGCTGTATTTTATGAACGCATGAACAGATTGTTATGAAACTTGGTATGGGTCATCACCACGATGCCCTGAAGTAGCCTGAGAAGTTTCGAAACAGCGCCACCTAGTGGAGAATTTTTTTTTCAAACGCTTATAACTTTGGGTGTGGTTGACATATTTTGATGGGAGTGTGTTTTTTGGTCTCCTGAATCCTTGCCGACTCCAACGATACCAGACTTGCCAGGTTTCGGCATATGGTTTGCGCAGAGTTGTAATTTAGTGCTTAAAAAACATTTGCTGATATCTTCGAAACCGCTAGTCCAATCGAGACGAAACCAGCCTCAGAAGTTCGGAAACATAGGTCGATAGCTATACGCTAATGCCCAAATCTCAAAATATTGATAGTAAGGGGTAGTAAAATCCAATCAAAGTCAGGTGTCAGTCATTTTTTACGTGTTTTTTCATATAAATGTCTATAACTCCAAAACAAAATGAAATATTTTCACCAAACTTGACACACATATGTATGGGCTCACTACGAGGACACATAAAAAAATTGGTGGGATTGTGCCTCTTGGTGGCGCTATAATAAAACAAAACATGAAATTCCCATTGACTTCAATGCAGTATTACGGTTTAAAATGCTAATGCTATAATTTAAGAATGCACTAGTGTATCGTTACAAAACTCGGTATGTGTCTTCCGCTCTATGTCCCGAAGATATTCAAAAAGTTTCGGGGCAGCGCCACCTTGTGGTCAAAAGTTGTAATAAAATGTACAAAAATGCTAATAACTTTTGATTAAATTAGCCTATTGTAATGAGACTGGTCATAATACATTCATTGGCTCATGCCGAGAAGATAGATACCAATTTTGCCATATTTTGCAAACATATCTGTGCTCCATCTTGTTATTTGTTAAAAATCTACTTTTTCAAACTCATCCTAGACCGTTTGTCCGATTTTCACCAAAATTGATCCGTATCGTCTTCAGACCATGCTGACAAATACTTATGGATTTCGGATTGATAGACAAAACAGTTTTCATATACCACTGCAACAGAGTTGAGCCATGATGCAAAAATTACTCTTGAGGCTGTATCTCTGCAATGCTTTGACATATTGACACCAAACTTTGCATGTGTCATTGTCATCTCAATCTGACTAAACCACATCAGTTTCGTAACAGTGACACCTATTGGTCGAAAGTGATAAACCATTAAACCATTATTATTGACTGTATTTAAAATTTGACTGCTATTTTGCCTAAAATCAACTTAATAGGTCCTTAATGGCTCATTGTTGCAGTTGGCTTGAGACTTCCAGCCATGCTGGCATGTCTTGTCTTCTTCTTTGCGCTTGGCCCCGATAATGGCTGCTTGCAGCTATATTTATTATTATTGTTGTTATTATTACTATTATTGTTAACAGTTAGGCCATATTATGTCAAGCCAACCCTCTGCATGTTTTCTATAGCTAAGTAGCCTACATTTGTAAGAGGTTACATGGTCTGAAAGCAGACAGTAAAAAGTATGTCCTTTCATACCTAGAAAAAGACATTTAAGACATAAACGTAAACGTTACACTATCCAGTCTATTAAATTTTGTGTGGCCTACGTGGAATTGTATTTATGCTCAACAACAACAATAATATTATCGCTTTGAAAAAAAACAACAAAGGTGTAAACGCAATGCACGCAGGACTTTCAAAGTTGATCCTGCATGCCGAAGAACACGTTCTTTGACATCTAGTCTGAGGACCTTTTAAACGTTGAAAACACTTGGCCGAATGGACACAGGAATTGCGGACATCAATAAACTATACTTTTTATACTTTGCGTGGCCATCAATTAACTGTGTTGATGAGTAGGAATTTACGTCACGGTGACAAAGAAAGTGTCACGTCACATACAAAGGAAGGGGTGCGAGGACTCAAGTGCAGAAAAATGATAATTTATTATAAAATAAAACATAAACTCAAAACAACAACCCACGAGGGGGAAAAACACATAATAGAATAATAAAAATACAAACTTAAACAAACCAACAGAATCACGGGGAGGACGGAAGACGCAGACATTACACAAGGATCCAACACAGACTGACAAACACAAGGAGCTTATAAGGTGAAGAAATCAAGAGGGAACAGGTGGGATAAATCAACACTAATCAGATAACAAGGGGGAGGGATCAGACAATGACAGGAGCACATGCTAGACATGACAAAACCCACATGTAAGAGACATTTACAGATAAATGGCAAATCAATCACCATCACTGACTCCTTCAAATTCCTAGGAACACACATTAGCAATAACCTGAAGTGGAAAACTAATACTAATCAAATCATTGCAAAGGCTCAACAAAGACTTTACTTCCTCAGACAGCTTAAAAAATACCGGATCAGACATCAGCTCCTTGTTCTGTTCTATTCCGCTATGATCGAGTCCATCATTACATCATCAATAACAGTATGGTATGGTAGCACAGATAGCCAAACAAAGAAAAAACTACAGCAGACTGTCAACAAAGCATCCAAGATCATAGGGAAACCGCTGCCTTCAGTTGATTCACTCTACACATATCGGACTGTAAAGCGGGCAAAGGAAATCATCTCTGACACCTCACATCCAGCGAACCACCTTTTTCAGCTCCTTCCTTCAGCCGGACTCTGAACTACTCTCTTTAGTTTAGTTTTTTTCCACTCATACACTACGCATAGTCATGTACCCACTGTATCTTGTATTATTACATGTTGTGAAGTGTATTGTCTATTTTTGTCTTTAATGTATGATGATGTAGAGCCTAAACATACTGTACCGAAAAAAAATTCCACCGGCATTGTCGTGTGGCTAAAATAAACTATCTATCTATCTATCTATCTATCTATCTATCTATCTATCTATCTATCTATCTATCTATCTATCTATCTATCTATCTATCTATCTATCTATCTATCTATCTATCTATCTATCTATCTATCTATCTAGCGGCTACCAGACGCTCCACTTGGGATGGGAGGGACAGACCAGGGCGGCACGGGGGGGACAGACCAGGGGGGCACGGGGGGACAGACCAGGGGGGCACGGGAGGGACAGACCAGGGCGGGATGGGAGGGACAGACCAGGGCGGGAATGGGAGGGACAGACCAGGGCGGGAATGGGAGGGACAGACCAGGGCGGGACGGGAGGGACAGACCAGGGCGGGACGGGAGGGACAGACCAGGGCGGGACGGGAGGGACAGACCAGGGCGGGACGGGAGGGACAGATCAGGGCGGGACGGGGGGAGGTGCGGTGAGAGCAGGATGCCTGAGAGGTGCGGTGAGAGCAGGACGCCTCAGCGGCGCGGTCAGAGCAGGGCGCCTCAGCGGCGCAGGGAGAGCAGGGCGCCTCAGCGGCGCAGGCAGAGAAGGGCGCCTCAGCGGCGCAGGGAGAGCAGGGCGCCTCAGCGGCGCAGGGAGAGCAGGGCGCCTCAGCGGCGCAGGGAAACCAGGGCGCCTCAGCGGCGCAGGGAGAGCAGGGCACCAGGGAAACTTCTCCGGTCCAGCAGTGTCCACCGGCACTGGGACCACCGGAATACAATCCACCGGTACTGGGACCACCGGCATCGGGACCACCAGAACACGATCCGCCGGCACTGGGACCACCGGAACACGATCCACCGGCACTGGGACCACCGGAACACGATCCACCGGCACTGGGACCACCGGAACACGATCCACCTGCACTGGGACCACCGGAACACGATCCACCGGCACATGATCCACCGGCATCGGGACCATCGTAACACGAGCCACCGGCACTGGGACCACCAGAATACGATCCACCGGCATCGGGACCACTGGAACACGATCCACCGGCATTGGGACAACCGGAACACGATCCACCGGTACTGGGACCACCGGAATCGGGACCACTGGAGCAGGCACGGAGGGAGCCTTCCTTCTCCTCTTCCGTCTGGAGACCACCGGAGCTATCCGGACCCTGGTCCTAGAGGGACTGGAGTCCAGCCGGTCCACAAACTCCCAAAAGTCCGGAGTCCCCATCTTTTCCACCTCCGTGGGACTGAGAGGCATGTCCAGGCAGAGGTTAAACACCTCTGCCTTCTCAGTCTCGTTAAGGTACAGATGATGCACCTCCTTGAGGAATTGGCAGGCAAACTCCTTTACACCCGCCCCCTGTTGACGGATGTACTTGGAGTTTACCTGCCACATCACCTGTAAGTTTCTGTCTAAGTCCATTTCCACAGAGAACAAAAATAAATAAATAAACAAAACACCTCCTGCTGAGTCCTCCTAGTATGGTTGGATCCTTCTGTCACGTCACATACAAAGGAAGGGGTGCGAGGACTCAAGTGCAGAAAAATGATAATTTATTATAAAATAAAACATAAACTCAAAACAACAACCCACGAGGGAGAAAAACACAATAGAATAATAAAAATACAAACTTAAACAAACCAACAGAATCACGGGGAGGACGGAAGACGCAGACATTACACAAGGATCCAACACAGACTGACAAACACAAGGAGCTTATAAGGGGAAGAAATCAAGAGGGAACAGGTGGGAGAAATCAACACTAATCAGATAACAAGGGGGAGGGATCAGACAATGACAGGAGCACATGCTAGACATGAGAAAACCCACATGTGCACACATTTTATTAAAGCGCGATTAACGCAGTGCGCATTTTCTGTTTGATCTGTGGCCCGTAGTTGGAGAAATTGAAATAAGCCATAGAATGCAGCAGCAAACAACATTAATAGGTAAAGAAAATGGTTAACAATAACATTACTTTGAAACAAGTGCAGTTATAGCCTACATAAGCTACCATATTTTCTGTTAACTTCCCAGCAAGCAATAGCCGTCATTTCACCATCTCAGCCAACTATAAACCCGATATAGTCCGGCTATACGTAACTTGTATCCAAATTCATTGATATTTTGGCTATATGTGTTTTTCCCCAAAATAACTGGGAAAATGTATATTATTCCATCATGTAAGCAAAGTCAACAGTGATTAAAAGTTGTTTAGTTTATTCTCTTTCACATGTTCTATGCGTAGGCTGTGCGTAGCCACGATTTAGCTCCTAGTCAGACCGGCTATTTGTAGCCCACGTATAGTCAAAATGAAAAAACTGATTCATTGTAGTTTTTTGCCCGGTAGCGCATTAGATGGTTGATATTCCATCATGTTCGAAATGTCAAAAATATATAAAAGTTGCATTTCATGGCATGGTCTATCTATAGCCACGATTTAGCTCTGA
The DNA here is from genome assembly GCF_024679245.1 of Pseudorasbora parva. Lineage (NCBI taxonomy): Eukaryota > Metazoa > Chordata > Actinopteri > Cypriniformes > Gobionidae > Pseudorasbora > Pseudorasbora parva. The sequence continues at coordinate 17,916,604 of NC_090172.1, read as the reverse complement.
ATTGGACGGGCTACATGTAGTCTGCTTTTAGCCCAACCATTTGTAAACATTTAAATATTTGAATTAGCATTAGCTTTGCTGCGACTAACATTCATAATATATACATTTTAGGATATTATTTGACGGGCTTTTATTTTAAGTTCAATAAAAATGCAATTCCAATACTCAACCGCTAGATGGAAACAAGCCCTACAGAGAGACATTATCTGGCAACGCGCAAGTTAAAGGCAGGTAATAGAGATAGCTTATGCCAGATCTAGCGATAAACATTTCCGCCATTTTACACGAGAGCGAGAGAGCATTTTATAGCATTTATACCTGTCTTAGAGCAACGGTCAAGTAACAGCAAACCTTAATTTCTACTTCGATCTTGTAAGTATGTGTGGTCGTTTGTTTTGACTTGTTTATTATTTACCATAAATTATTTGGTGTCATGTGTAAGAACCGTGACATTTTAGCTGGTAACATTGAATATATATTTCAAACAAACTAACTTGCGTTAACGTTAACTGTTACCTGCACATTTAAGTTACTGTAAATGTGATTCTTTCTGTCCTTAATCTCTAACGCAGGGGTCTTCAACTAAAATAGCTTGGGGTCCAGAAAAAAAACCTTCTCACCGGCCGAGGTCCGGACAGTTATATACCTAAAAACATGAATCGATGTCTTTTTGCCAGACTAAAGAAATTAGTGTAGATTAAAATGTCTTTATTGAACAAAATATAATATGTTCTCATATTGATGAAGTATGTCTTTTCATTTTTTTAAAGCAAACATAAGTAATCCTTCAAAAAATGTATTTAATTTTAAGGGTAATTCTGTTTGCTTTGGTACAAAATATCTAATTCAACCAGTAGCCATGTCTGACAAAAATATGATGAATGAAAAAATGCCTTCATCTCTAAATCTGCACTGAAAATACATTAATTTCAACATTACTAGCAACTAAAGTGCTTTTTCTGCTGAACTGAGATAAACAGTAACAATCAATGAACACAAACCCTCCTGGTTAAAAAACAAAACAGAAATCTCATAACAATGTTATGTTCATTCACATGTATAGCCTACATTTAGTTAGGTAGAGACTATCTTCAGCACTGCTCTCTCTGTGCTTCAAATTGCACTGGTAAAAAATCACTTGCAATATCATCCAGAAACACAAACAGGCAAAAATAAGGTGCCACCAGTGTTGGAAAAATGAAAAAGTCCACAAAATATTTTATCTCTTTATTTCAACTGTTCCTTTAAATCCAGAAAAACGTAAATAACCTCTCAAAAGGCTGAGCTGAGTTGAACTTAAAGATGGAATGGAAGCATAAACATTCCTTGTTCCAAAAAAAATAAATAATAATAATAATAATAAAGTGAATATAGCTACATTGTCTGAACTTCAGTGCATGTGAGAAATTGGCTCATTTATTTTCTGCGCCCTTACCTCAGACTGCTGAGGATAAAGGGGTCTTTAAAATGTGTATGGCTGAATCAGAAATCGCCACTATACCCTAAATAGGGCATTATTTGAGGGGACAGCCATTTGTAGTGGCGTCCGAAACCACAGTGGACATGTTTGAGTGTACTCACATGTTGCACCGCAATAACGAGTGTACAGCCGATGTACACACAACAGCTGTCCGACTTCACGCACTCGTTTTCATTCACTCCTTCAAGTGAACTGTAATAGTGGACTAACGTAGGGAATAGTGGATGAGGGTTAAGGGGCCAATTTCTGATTCAGCCTCTGTTTTGCGCGCTGCTTTCTTCAGTCTCTTCACTCACTGCGCGCCTAAACATATAGTGAGCATAGTAACGTAGCCGCACACCGGACTGAAGCTCATGGGCGCGTCTCAGGATCTCACACCGGACGCTCACATACGCGCAAGCTCAGTTTTGAATCGACTTCTGACAGAAGAGCTGCACGATGTATTACATTTATATTATATTTCCCTCAAATCCTCCATGTACATACTGATTTCACCCTGTGCTACAAGAGATACACTCATCGTGAAGTTCTTCTGTCAGGAGTCGATTCAAAACTGAGCTTGCGCGTAATGTGTGCGTCCGCTGTGAGATCCTGAGACGCGCCCATGAGCTTCAGTCCGGTGTGCGACCCCTTTAACTGTCAACGCAACCGTGGCAACATAGGAAAAACGGTTCTACTGAGCTGCCTGATATAAATGTGATTATTTATTTATTTATTTTAAATCGCATTAGGCATTTAGTTATTTCAGTGTGTCAAAAAGCTTCGCGGTCCGGATGGATGCATCTCGCGGTCCGGATCCGGACCGGAGTCCGCCAGTTGGCGACCCCTGCTCTAACGAAACGTGCAGCTTATTATTATTATTTCTTATAAAAGCCACAAATATCATTTAGTTTTTAGATTTGAAAAATGAATTTATTTAGCAAGGCACGTTTATTTGAATAAGGCACGTTTATTTATTTGTATAGCACATTTCACCAAAAAGGCAATTCAAAGTGCTTTACATAAAACTTAACAGCAATATAAAAAGATAATATAAGAAGACATTTACAAAGACTTTAAAAGAGTTAAATAGACGTAATACAAATATAATATTGTTATGATTAACATGATATAAGTTTTATTGAAAAGTTATAGGTTATACAGTGCAGTGTAAGTATTAATTGTTATTCTTTACAATTTATAAAAGGCAGCGGCAAACAGTAAAGTCTTTAACTACTACTTTTCTACTGTGAAAGTCAATGGCTACCATCACATGTCTTATTACCAACATTATTTTTTTGTGTTCAACAGAAGAAAGAAACTCGTAAAGGTTGGGAACAACTTGAGGGTGAGTACACAATGACAGGATTTACATTTTTGTGTGAACTATAAGTTAATTAGAGAGAAATGGCTCTGATTAAGAAATTTTAAAATTGAGTGACTAAAAGTAGGTTATAAATTAAAAAAAATGTTATTAACTTGATTACAATCATTAAAAATACACTGTATATTTCGGTTTCAAATTATTATCATGATAATATTCAGACATGTCTTGTGATAACATTGTTAATATTTGTCAATTATAATGTTACTTTTATTATCATATTCAACAGCTGGATATAGTATGGATCCCAAATACCTAAGAGAATGGCGTCGATTGAGAGACAGAGTTAATGCTCTTTCTGCATCAAGTAGCAGCTTGAATGAATATGCAGATTTGGATGTACAGTTACAAGGAGATGTATCTAGGGAGGGTCCATCAATACAAGGATGTTTGTCTGAGGGTCTATCTTTAGATGTAGATGCTGAAGAGGGTCCATCAACGTGGGATGGTTTGGTCATTCAGGATTTAAACTATGGATACAAGGAAACTGCCGATTCAGATTCCGATGACACACCATCATTACGCAAAGATTTGGCTGAATGGGCAACATCAACAAGTCAAACACATGCTGCACTAAATAAGCTGCTGGTAATCTTGAGAAAACATGGACATACACTTCCAAAAGACAGCAGAACGCTGCTAGAACCCCGTCTGGGTTTGAAATTAAGAATATATGTGGTGGCCAGTACACATACCATGGTTTAGAGCCGGGTATTCTCATGTACCTTTCCCAAAACCCATCATTCACAGGCAGCATAGACCTTATTATCAATATAGATGGTCTGCCAATATTCAAGTCCAGTAAAACACATTTTTGGCCCATTCTTGCTAAATTTGATCATTCTGAGCCTTTTCTGGTTGCTCTGTATTATGGCAATAGCAAGCCCAAGCCTCTTAATGACTATCTTCATGATTTAATATCAGAATTACAGGTGCTTATGCAAATGGTGTCCCACACAAAACCACAGTGCACAAAGTAACTCTGCGAGCATTCATATGTGATGCTCCAGCAAGAGCATATCTAAAGTGCATCAAAAGCCATAATGCCTTGCATGGATGTGAGTGTTGTTTGTCAGTGGGCACATCAGTGGGAATGTTTGTCCACTTAAATAAAGTGTCTGGTGAGAAACTCACTGATGATAAATTCAGTCAGTTACTGTATTCAAACCATCAGAAGGAAACTACACCTCTAGCTCAACTGGGAATCAAATCTGTCACACAGTTTCCACTTGACCACATGCACCTGATTTTTCTTGGAGCTGTCAAAAGATTGCTGACCTTTTTGTTGCGAGGGCCAGTCATTTGCAGGTTGCAAAAAGGACAGAGTGAAAAAAATCAACAATAAGTTAGTACAACTTAAAGGTGCAATGCCGGCAGAGTTTGCCAGGCAGCCAAGATCTCTGACTGAACTTGAGCTGGAAAGCAACTGAACTTTATTGAAGTTAAAACTGAAGTTTATTTATATAGCACATTTCATACACAATTGCAATTTAAAGTGCTTTACATAGAAAGGAATTAAAATAGGGATAAAAAATGCATAAGAAAAAGAATGCAATGTAAAGAGAATTAAAAATAACACCGGCTGTGTGCAGAGGGCGTTCGTGATGAAACTCGGCTGTGTGATTCGTCCGGTTTGGTGGTTCCGCAAATAACTTTGTTTCAAGAACTGCAATCCTTTGTAAAAGTCTGTGGCAGTTGTGCAGCAAGAAAATTCCTTAGCTAGAAGAGGCATTTTCTTATCCTTTCGATAGTAGGCTGCTGTGTTTTCCCTTCCTGAATGTAAGCTGATGGCAGTGTGGAGACTGGTCCGATGAAATATTCCACTTTTTTTGTAGCAATCCAGTCAACAGAGTTTCTAATTTTATTGTTGAAGTCAAGCTTTGTTGTTTGAGCACTGTGTTGATTTGCTGAAGTTAAAATTATGAGATAAAATATAGAAGTGATAGAGCAAAGCGCGGAGCAGTAAGCAAGAGCGTCCGAACAGTAGCGAAGCAGGAAGTGGTTCAATTTCTTCTGTATACAGTATACAGCAGTGCGGCAATTTCTTCTGTATACAGGACCACTTGTGTTGCAGGATGTTCTGTCTCCGGACCATTATCATCACTTTCTGTCATTAACAATCGGAATGTCTATTCTCTTGGATGATGATGATGCCAGAAGAGGACACTACCTGCAATATGCCCAAAACCTTCTGGAAAACTTTGTGGATACCTGTTCTGATCTTTATGGGGAAACTTTCCCAACATACAACATCCACTCCATCAAACACATTGCTGATGATGTGTTCAACTTCAAATGCTCCTTGAATGAGTTGTCCTGCTTTCCATTTGAGAACCACCTGCAGTCTATAAAAAAAATGGTTAGAAATAGCAAAAATCCAGTTGCTCAGGTCACTAAAAGATTGGCAGAAAAGGCAAACACACAGCAACACATGAAGCAATGGAGGTGCAAACCGTGTTCCATATGGGACAAGGCACCAAATCATTGCTTCTTGTTGGAGACTGAGCAAATTGTGTTTGTGAGAGAAAAACGGCAAGATGGAATTTTGGTTGTGGATGTTATTGACCCAAAGGTCACATATCAGCAGTTTGATCTACCTTGTGAGTCAAAGCTGATTAACATTGTATATGTGATGGACAGTGACTGTAGAAGAGCGAAGAGGAAGCTTTTGGAGGCAAAGGATCTGCACAGGAAGGCTGTGTGTTTACCACATGCACAGGGATTTGCCATACTCCCTCTCCTCCATGCCTTTAAGATTTATTGAAAACCTTGGTCCTGTCTTGTCAGTTAACTTTTCTCGGGTGAGAATATTGCCGACGTCAAATAATATACCGTCATGTATGCCTGATGAATCTAAATAAATCTTGTTTGATCATTATTGTATTTAATAAATGTTATTAGTAACGTCTTTCACTTGAACAATCCACAGGCAATTATGTCTTTGTAGGTTCTCAACATACACCACAGCTCCTCTCTCCAATCCTTGAACAAAGTAAAAAAAAACTAATAATCCAATTTAATACAACAATCATTACACGGAAGTCTAAGTAGTTATGAGGTTATGATTGTAGTGTACATACAAGATAACTGAATACCAGTGCAAGACACCAGGCACCTCAGAGTAGCCCCAAATTAAATATTTGTTTTTCATCTGCTGTAGTACATTTTACATCTTAATACATGTTGCTTTCCATTACTTTAAAGGCACTCCACAGTCTGACTCCACAATAATCCCAACACCCAAAAGTAAGATGTGCTTTGATTCTTGTTTTGTTGCCAAACAGCTTTGGTCCTGCAGAGACGAATTGCATTCACTTGAAAAATTAATTATTTCAAAACAGGGCTCTGCATTTATGAAGGTAAGGTAAGGTAAGGTAAGCCTTTATTTTTCCCGCAAAGGGGAAATTGCATTTAACAACAGCAGGGATGCAGGGGTAGGTAAAATAACAGTATCACAAACACTAAAAACATCAAATAGCCTATGATTAACTAAATTAAATTATGCCCATTGGTATTGTACGTTACAAGTTATTGCTCAGTCAAATAGCATATTACTTATATAACAAAATATAAAACATTGCACAGTAAAAAGGAGTTTTCTGTTAGGAATGATCATTGTCTAGTCTGACTGCAGCAGGAAGAAAAGACCTGTGGAATCTTTCCTTCACACACCGAGGATGGAGCAATCTGTCACTGAAACTACTATCCAGAGCTGACAATGTATCCTGCATGGGCTGTGCCCCATGGTCAATCATGGATGACATTTTTGCCAGGACCCTTCTGTCACCCACCTCCCGCACTGAGTCCAGAGGACAACCAAGAACAGAGCTGGACTTCCTGATGATCCTGTCGAGCATCCTCCTCTCCCTCTCAGTGATACTGCTACTCCAGCAGACCACACCATACAGGATGGCTGATGACACCACGGAATCATAGAAGGTTTTCAGGAGCACCCAGGGAGCACCCACTCCAAAAGACCTCAGTCTCCTCAGGAGGTAAAGCCTGCTCAAACCCTTCCTGTACAATGCCTTTGTATTGAGAGTCCAATTCAGTTTATGGTTAAGGTGAACACCAAGGTACTTATAAGAGTCCACTCTCTCAATGTCCATTCCCTGGATGTTCACCGGTGAGGGAGCGGACCGGTGTCTGCGAAAATCCACCACCATCCCCTTAGTCTTCCCTACGTTATTAAGGAGGTGGTTTGGCCGGCACCAGTCCAAAAAGTCCTGCGTCAGTCCTCTATACTCTGCATCATCGTCATCGCTGATCAAGCCAACGACGGCAGAGTCATCAGAGAACTAATGAAGTAATGACTTATTTCTTCTCTTTAATTCATAAAAACAGCCGATTTATTTTTATTTCTTTATGAGGTGAATGTAATGCGCTTCCAAACGTTACTGATCTTTATGCATTTCTAATCCAAATATTCTTTCATCAGGGACAAAGCGGACTTTCAAAGGTCGGTTTTTACAGATGCCAACACACACCTCAACGCCAGGTAATGGAAAACCAAAACTAATAAGTCATGACACAACCTACCAGAGATTTGCTTTGGTGGTGAAATAGTCCTCCAGTTATATTTTCTAATGTCATTACAGCATCCTGGACTCCACGCCAGAAAGCCAGGACTCCACAAGGCCGAAATCCCAAAGGTTAGTATGGACATTGTTTGCCATAGTTGAATGATGCTGATGTGAATATTACAAATAGTAATATATCCATACTTCATTACAGCAACCGGGGCTTGGAGCCAAATAGATAAAAGACCCCAAGGTAACTTTGAAGATGGCAAATGCCTACCAGAGATTTGCTTTGGTGGTGAAATGGTCCTCTAGTTATATTTTCTAATGTCATTACAGCATCCAGGACTCCACGCCAGAAAGCCAGGACTCCACAAGGCCGAAATCCCAAAGGTTAGTATGGACATTGTTTGCCATAGTTGAATGATGCTGATGTGAATATTACAAATAGTAATATATCCATACTTCATTACAGCAACCGGGGCTTGGAGCCAAATAGATAAAACACCCCAAGGCAACTTTGAAGATGGCAAATGCCTACCAGAGACTTGCTTTGGTGGTGAAATAGTCCACTAGTTATATTTTCTAATGTCATTACAGCATCCAGGACTCCACAGCAGTCAGCCAGGACTCCACAGCAGTCAGCCAGTAATCTCAGGACTCCACAAAGTAGAAATCCCAAAGGTTATTATGGACATGTTTTGCTCATTAAGATCAGTTAAGGAGCGTTACTCAAACTAACATAATTAACATCAATCTTTTAATGTGTAGAAATAGCGCAGCATAACTACTTTCTCCCAATTTATTAGGAGAATATTTTTTCAAAATATTGGATATCAATTACATGTTTGCTTATTTATTGTGGGGTTTTTTTTACAGAAAAGCAAGACACGTTCCCAATGTCAGACAAAAGTAAGTATCAATGTATTGTTACTCAAATATTTTTCTTGATTTTCCAGAATCACGATCGTGGAATTAAATAGTGATTATCTACTTTATCTTTCACCTTCTGATTGATAGCTGGCCACAGTTCTTCTCCTTGTTGACTCCTAGAGATGATTCATGTTCAAATTCTCAAACTTTTTGTTATGGATGTATTAGAGTGGTCATACTTAATTATTGTGATGGTATCTTAAATGGTATTTGAAAGTAACACAATGCCTATGTTGCACTTAGTATTAAAAAAAAAAAAGTGCTAACGCTGCTAGTAGAAATAAAAGAAGAACTGAGAAGAATTGGTCAAAATGTAGACACTGTGTTCCAGCTGTCTACCTTGGCCACTGAGGAGGAGTTCCGATACCTGGAAAAACAGTTGGAAACCGAGAATACCCGGGCAGCAATGGTAAAAAAAAAACACTCCAAAGCAACATTTTCTCACTATAACTCTCATCCTTGACAAAGTCTATAATTTTATATATAATATTGAATTTATGACTGAACAGTTGCTTGTTGCATACTGAGAGTATGGGCCAATAGAATACAATATCTTTGTCAATAGCGGTGTTTCCATTACCTGTTAAATTGTACAAATTGAAAACACGACAAACAGTTTTATGCTCGCAGGAGGTAGTTTTCCAGGTCATTTGAAAAAGGGAATTTTTGCAAACCTGCAATTTGCGTTTACAGTAGAGTGCTGCACGGGCCTCAAATCAAAAAAAAAAAAAACAAAAAAAAAAAGGAAAACCAGTTCTTTCTTAACTTAATAAAGAAAAGAACAGAAAAAAAAATTGACATTAAAGTCAAAACTGAACTTTTTTACTGGCTGCAAAGTAATAAAAAAAATATTTACAAAAAATAGCCTCCAGTCAGACTAGGGCCTCAGCATCTCAGAGGGCAGGGCTAGGCCCTAGTCCGAGTGGAGGCTGTTTTTTTTTAATTATTTTTTTATTACTTTGCAGCCAGTAAAATCATTCAGTTTTGACTTTAATGTCAAATTTGTTTCATTTCTGTTCTTTTCTTTATTAAGTTAATTTAGAAAAATGTTAAAAGCATTGTTTTTGTTAAAGTTTTTATTTTTTTTAAGTGACGACCAAGTAGCCAGCAGCCAACAGTTAGTTAACCCAACACTTAAGTCTCTCAAATCAACACCTGAATTGTCTTGCCTATAATAAAATCCATAGATATTAAACACTTCAAGTATCACATTGTTAGTTTAAATGTTTATTATGACCACCACAATAAAAAGGCCTTTTTGACTAAGCAAGGCCGGCTGATTCAGCTCGCAACGTCACTCGCAAAAGAAACAAGCTACACAATTTAAACAAATAAAAAGTAAAAGAACATGCAGGTTGTCTTTTCATTTCAAGATCAAAGACCGCAATACGAAATAGCGACCTAAGCACTGGTAAAATCGTTTATTGTCTTTCATTTTTATTGAAGATGATTGTGTTTTTGAGCATCTAAAGCCCCGTTTAGATGCTCCACCAAAATTACCCGGAACAATTTGTACCAGGAACTTTTTTACAGGAACTTTTCTCCCCCCAGACCTGCAGCTGTCTGCGTTTCGACCGCGATCTAAAGTTCCGAGAAGATTAGGCAAATTAGTCCGGTGATGTAGGACTGCGCGCGACTGCACGACTGAGGCGTTATCTAAACCGATCTGGTGTTTACGTGTGATGACTTTCAATCACAATCATTTTGTCACATGCAGTTTGTCTGCCGCATCAAAAATGTCAATGCTTTTCTCCAGCAGCTGGAATGTGTTAACTGAGGCCAAAGCAACTCTTAATGGCATTATATAAGCTATTTATTTGTTGTAAAGTGTAATAATCATCTCAGAAAAAAAAAATCTTCTGTCAGGCGCAGTTAAAGTAAAAACTGCATGTGGCAATATACGCTGTGTCATTACTCCAACATTATCTTCATAACTTACGAAATAAAAAGTTTACCCCTCAGAAAAATGAGCTTTCCTCTCTTGTCAACATGACTGTCTCATATCTCAGGTAAATCATTAACACCAGTAATGATTAGACAGTACATGTGTTTTATTGAACTAAATACATTACAATCGGCTAAAACTAATGCGCAGGTAACTTTTCTGAACATAAGCGTTCCGAATACCGGAAATACACACAAAATACCAGCGGTTCAATAGGGAACACGGATCTCTTAAAGGGGCCGCACCTCCTCCAGGTATAGTGCAGTTCTGGTGCGCTCACAGGTCCGCATGACAGCTTTCACATTACCAATTTTTCATACGAACTGTGCCCTGTTTTAAACTAAACTGCCAGTATAAAAACTGCCTTAATTCATATTATTAAAATGAGAGAAATCACTGCTCATTCTAAATTTTTGATAAACATCTGTGGCCTTTGATAGTCTTCATGTTTTGAGTATGGTTTGACTAATAATAAACGTACACTACATTTGCATAAATCATGCATATTTGTCCATACCCATGTTGATTAGAGTATTAAAAACATAAAAACATATTACTTTAAGGTACAATTAGAACTGATAAAAATGTGCGATTAAATTGCAATTCATCGCGAGTTAACTCATGACAATATGTGATATATATTATTTATTTATTTATTTATTTATTGCAATAGGTATCGACACTTGTTTGACTGAATTATGGAAGGTAAGCAAAGTCACTTTATTATTCGCTTTACGTTTTATTTTGAAAACTCTTTCACGGGGTGTCCTCAGATCTTTATTGTCAGTCAATGTAAAAAGGCCTTGATTATTAACAAAGGTCTTAATGCAGTTTGTTTTAAATGATTCACCTAAACCTAGCCCTAAAAAGTATTGAAGCTGTTGATATCTGCAGATACCCTGTTTAAAAAAGTTATTAGAATTAAATTGAAAGCAGTTTCTTTACAACTGGGATCCTTTTGCATGGCATTGTTCATAGATCATGTTAAGGTGATGAGATGTTGCAATTGACTTATGGTGATCCACATTTCAAATAATGAATGTTTTATTAGGTGTGTTCTACGTGAAGCGCCATTAAGGCCGTTACACAGGCCGATCGACAGAGACATCCAAGTACCGCGAGATTCATGCCATACATCGATCGGTCTGGGTAAAGATGCTGCAAATCAAACAAACAATCAAATAAAGTCCAAAACACACCTAGGCCTAATGGTTTTGCAGTAAAAGAGAACAAAAACACCATTGCGTGACGTAAAACGTTCATTATTGATCATGATTGGATTAAGATTGTTGTATTTATTTATATAGACTTATACTTCTTATGGCTACCAATCAATTTTGATATATTTGCAAATAAGTAGAAATGGATATATATATATATATATATATATATATATATATATATATATATATATATATATATATATATATATATATATATATATATATGCCAATCAGCCCATCATAAGTTACACTGCGTCTTCTGATTTTTTTTTACATGAAAGGCATTTGAGTTTCTCTGCGAAGAGGATTTTTTGGAACTTGGAGGTGATCATGCTTGTTGTTACTGCTCTTCTTCAGTTACAGCATCTAAATATCATTTTTCCATAAAGCATCTGAGATTTGCTGTACACTTTAAAGTGGGAGGCACAAGTAAGTAATATCTTGAGAATTAAATCTGGCAAATGTTAATAATCTATTAAATGTATAGAATGTATGTATTATTGACACATTGTCAAAACATTTTATTGTGTTTGTAGGCAAGTTCACCATACCATGCCAATGTTCAGAGAGGAAAAGTGGTAGAAGGAGCCATTGGCATTGTCCTAAGTGTGCCAAAATAAAAAATAGATCATCAGATTTCAAATCCCACTTACAAAAGCGTGGTAGGTCAACATAAACATTAAATTCATACTCTTTGTGTCTTTGACAAGTTTATAATTTACACTACATCTGTCAAATGTATTATTCCTTTTCTTTGCCACAATAGATCTGATGGTGACAGCAGGACCTTCTGGTGAGTTCACTGACAAATATAGCCCAAACAGAAGTAGAGATACAACAGTAGCTTATTACTGAAATGGTCAAAGTAAAAGTGGAGTGTGTATTTTTCTTAGATGTGGTACAACCTTCTGGGTCTACTGTAACTGACCAAGTCCAACAAGGAGCAAAGGTGTGCCATATATGTGGGCTTCATTTCAGCACCACCTCGAACTTGAAAAGACATGAAAGAGAGCAGCATGATGGACAAGAACCCATGATTTGCATTGACCCAAAAAATGGACTCTATGTGACAACGAAACATTCACATGGTGTTAGACTTCCTATACATTTACAGAAGTGTTTACCAGCTCGGCTGTATGATTGTGAAGTGGAGGAATGTCGGGACTTTATGAGCATAGCTGCCCAAAGTGGAAACCCTGGTAAAGAATGCTATCACCTAGAGAGGACTCGAAAAGCCCATGCATATATTCCACCACCAGCACTGAACAATAAGTCTGTGAAGGAGATGGCAGAAAAAGGACTCATATCAACACCAAGGCAAGAAGAATGTATGGCACTCTACCCACGTGCCTCCTCAGAGGAAGTTGACTGTGTGTTCCCAATTTTCTGGGGGAAACACAGTCTCTCTGAGGGATATATCTTCTTCTCAGTGAACACTGGTGAAAAGGAAAACTGGTGTAAGTTTGGGAGGACACTGTCAACATTCGATACCAAATCAGGTAAATGGCACAGCCAGTGTATAAGCTCAAGAAAACGAATCAGCTGTGTACATAGATACTTGTCTATGTGGTGGCTGTTCCAAAAGCATCCTCACTTGACCAAAAATTCATTGGATACCTCAAACGAGGATATTGAAGATCTTGAGGAGATGGTCAGTGGAAATTTGGGTATGCACTATCAGCCAGAGTACACACATAGTAGTGTGATCACTTTGACGAACTACTTCTGGAATTCAAAGAGAATCCCAGAGGATTTTCCACTGGATTTGACAAAAACAGAAAATCCTGTTCCAGAGAACTTGCAACACATGCAAAAGTCTATGGAATATTTTCGCAGAACAAAGGTAGGCATTCTGTAAAATGTATACACTTATATAAATTGTGCATATATAAAACGAAAAATGCCACTAAATGTGTGTTTTCATGTAGGTATTTCAGTCTATGGGAAAGGAGTGCCCAGTTTGCAGAAACATAGTTTGTTTTCAGGAGTACAATTCCGGATTTCATAACTATAACAACAGGATCTTTCTTTCCATACCCTTATGTTCTTTCCTAACAACCGGTCTTTCGGTGAGTACATACAATCGGATTGTTACAACTTTGGGACATTTTTGTACTAAATTAAACATATACAAATATATTTACAACATGTTTAAGAACATATTTTTTTGTCTGTGTTTATTGTCTGCAGAATCACATTGCTGTTGGGAGGATGTTGCACACAATTCTCATTCTGGCACTAAAGTGCCATACAACTCCCTACGGAAAGCTCTTTATCATTTCTGTGCTCTCAGACAATTTTCGTACAGCTATTTCTGTTATCGCTGTAGACATCACCCATCTGTTGTCATCGCTGACACAAACTGGAAAGTTGCGATTGAATTGCCAGGTGAGTTTCTTTAAAATGTATTTCAAAATTTCAAGCGATATTCATGACACATTCACATGCTCACTGTCACTACACTTTTTTCACAACTACCAGTCCATCTATTGAAACGTCTGGAGAACCATAACAACACTCCCCAGGAAATGGAGGTTAATGTGGCAGCAAGATGGGAGAACATGGAAAAGGAAATTGTAGCCACCGGATTCTGTGATGGTAAACATAATATTTTTTATACGTTGACAAGTGCTCTGTGATATTTTGCAACATTATTAATCTTATTACATTTAATTTGTAAAAGTAATAATTTATTACACTAATTGTAATTAAGTCAACATAGTTGAAGCCATATATGTTTACAGTACTTACATACATGCATGACATATTAATTTCATACATGACCAAGTTTTAAACTTAAACATCCCATACTTTAGATGCTTCTGGCAATCCTTTTGAAAGTTCATTGGCATACTCAGCCTTTGCTCCATGGATGGGGCAACAAACACGAATCAGCAATACCCTTTCAAAAACTGAAATTCTCAAAGGGCTATCCTATAGTCACAGGGCCAGCACCAGTCATGTTCCAAAAGAGATTGATGAGGACTATATTTTACAAGTTCTCGATTCCAAATCGGTAAAGTACAAAGTACATGATTTTCTCACTTTCACATTAACATGCAATACACTACTATCAAATATTGCATTTTTAAACACTTTTTAATGAAAATGATCATTTGATCAGCCAAAAAAGGATGAACTGATAAAGGTCTGCAATGTCCTCGGAGTGTCTGCCAGTGGCTCAATAGCTGACATGATAAACATGCTTGAGGAGCTTCTCCTTTATAAGGATGTTTATCCTAAAATGTTTGTAAAACTCAAAAAGGATGGAGGTAAGATGGGTTTTCTTACTCTATGGCATGTTTATAATTTATAGTAGGGAACAATATATTAGACATTTTCTTTTGTCAGTTTACAATATATATGTTTTTGTTTAAACTCATCTACTCTGTTCGATAAATTAAGGTAACGTGTCATATTTGTTGTAATACAGGTGGAGTGTTACACATGGGATGCACCCATGGAGTGGTCTACTATGCTTCACCTTTATGGTGGCAGGAATCCATTTGGGACCATGGATGCCCTGTTGAGTTTTAAGCACCCTCCCACAGTGTACATATGTGACATCGCTGGACGTGTTGCCAGACATGTCAACAATCATACACAGCAAAGATTTTTTAAGCCAAATGATGGGAGGGTGTGTGAGCCAACAGAGGCAAATATATCATTGGCATCCACTGGGAAGTGAGGGTACAGCTTGATTGGATCAACAATATCAAGTTGAAAACTAGACTCAACCCAGAACCCTCAACAGTGGACAAACTGTCACAACCACATCCAGAAACGGGAACATCAGACCGCTTCTCCTTTTATGATCGGTTCCACCAAAAGAACCAAAAAATGCCCAGAGGAGAAATTGCGAAGTCTAAAAGTAATCCCTGAACTGGCTTCTCTTATCAACACCTCAGAAGCTGAACAAGTAAACAGGAAGCTGTCTTCAAGCCGGTATTCTCTGTGCCAGATGAGAGATACGCACTACATGTTTTCAATACACTTGTACTTCCATCTACATAATGCCAGGAAAAACTCTGCATTTTTTAAAGAAATGCAGAAACGCGCAGATGAAAACATACACCTAGGACTACAGGGCAAACTGATGTGTGGCCAAAAAAGGTAAATTTGAAGTAATGTGTGCTGTTACACTTTTTTTTTATGATAGCTGATCTGTAATATTTACTGTGGAGTAATGTATTCATAAATAATTGCAGAAACAAACACATGACCAATGGAAGAACAGGGCAGAAAACCACACAGCCCAGCAAAAGTGGACAGTATGCCTGAGGAGGGGAAGAAGTTTTCTGTGTCAATGTTCCCCACTGAGCAGACTCACAAGGTAACTGCATTGGAATGTTCATACTACTGATAACCACAAACCAAACAAAAATAACCAATAAACTAGTGCTAACGACGTGTACTGGTAACAGTAATTCATTGTAATTTTCCAACATTAGGAAACCATCACCAAACTTTATGATGTAAAGAGGAAAGTTGATGTCATTGCAAGGATTTCTTTATATGCCATTTTGTTTATGCGGGACCTGAAATCTGTTCTCCCCCACATCTGTTGAGTGACACAAGCTCTATAGCAGTGCCTTGGCTAACTGATAATGTAAGTATAAAATGCTCTAAAGTATTATAAAAGTTGTCATATCTGTAATTTTTATGCATATGGCATCAACCCATATTACTTCACACATTTTTTCTGGGTTTGTTTAAAGGCGGTCAATTGCTGCATTGCTCAAATTGCGGAAGAGACTAAAGATGTAAGTTCCCCACAGAACGTATGACTTATATGTGAGATTTATACTTGGTTATATAAAGACTAAAACCTGTGATTTTGGCTTTCAGGTTGTGGCTTTGAACACACGTTCATTCTATGGCACAGAGACTGGCAGAGTAATGCAACTGTGTCAGATGAGCACTTGAAAGTTCTTGGGGTATTTACAAAATCGGCAGTATAAAATGCATATCTTTTTTAATGAGCATCAAGACAAATCCTTTGACATAATAGTGTCATAAATGTCTCGGAATTGAATGTTTTCAGTTTGCTTCATTTCATAATGTTTCAGAGGTCCAGAAAATACTTTTACCAAGGATTGTTGGAGCTGGAGATAACCCATAGAAAGGATGCCACTTCATTCTTTGGGTAAAAACATTTTTTTCCCCTTTGTGTTCAAGGCTGCTTTAAACTGGACCACTAGATCATATTGCAGTAGCTAATGCTTTTTCATATTTAGAAGATGTTATTGTTATTTTACTTTACAGGTTTTTGACATGACTACAAAATACATCCGAGTTTATGACAACACCAGTCAATATCTGACAATATCTAAACTCGACATGGAAATTCTGAAGTAAGGGTTTCTTACTGTAATTCTTATTTTTTACACAATATTGTATGTAATTACAAATTTTGCTGAATACATTATGATTTATAAATAATAAATTGTCAAAATTACTTTATATACCAAACTACTTGCTTTTTTCTTTTTCAGAGATGCTTTTAGAAATATTGCATCTTTGGACAATTGGACTGTGTCCAGTCCAATGCAATGGAAGAGAGATGATGGAAGGAACTGTGGCGTTTTCGTATGCACAGTGAGTTTATATACATTGATTATGTTCATGTTGTTTATATATTTTGTAATATAAAAATGTTTGATGAATGAATTTTTGGAGTAGATGAAATGGAAGCAAAAAACATTAAAATGTGCCAGGAAATGCTGCACAATGAACAGATGGGATACCTTCGTCTATACCATGCTTCATACATGATGAAAAAATCTGGAACCAGAGGTAATGCTGGGAATTTAAAAAAAAAAGTTTTACAGGGTATGCAGAGCTTAACGTTAAAATCTTTCCTAGGACTTTCCACCTGAGGTTAAAACAGCCCAGAGTGCAACACAGAGCAGCTGTATGGCCTAGGATGATGGAGTTTGCATTTACCAAAAATGTGGATCAAAGTATGTGATGATTATTTTCTTTCCATGTGATCGACAATTTTGATTAAGAAGTTACATTCATTGTTATCATTTATCTGTCTGCAGAGTAATGCACCCAGAAATCCATTCACTGGACTGGATTCAGTGTGACCTTTGCCAAAATTGGCTGCATGCAGACTGCGCTGGCACCAGTCTTGAAGCAGTCACAGAGAAAACATCATTCAGCTGTGGATGTGACACTGAGCATGTGCATTCCTTTGAGAAATATGTTATACCTTAAATTATATCATTTTCATAATAAAAGTACAATACATGTTTAAACGTTGCCTTGATTTTACAGAACATTGGCACTCTTGAAGCAGGGCTGGTTGGTTGACATTGTAATAGAGGATCATGAGATCTTGGTAAACATTACAAATTACTAAAATATTTTTTTACTACTTATATCCTTGCTGTATCATGTTGAGTGTTGTTATTCAAAACTATACAACATAGGCCGCCACCACTTAATATATGCTGTTGACTGAAAGCTTACATTTCTTACATTTGTCTTACTTTTGTATGCAACATTCCAGAAATTACACGATGGCTTGAAAAATGGAACAATACTATCCAACAGGATGTTCTTATTTGAACATCCCACATTTTCTCCAAAGCTCAAGATGAAACTCAGTAAAAAGTTTATTTTTATTTTTATGAAGAACAGGTATAATTTCATATTGTTTAACAATTTATATAGTTAAAATATTTTTTTTTATGTATTATAAGCATATATATATATATATATATATATATATATATATATATATATATATATATATATATATATATACATATTTATAGTAATATATTTATGTAAATAACAGATCATAGAAATGCATGCAAATTGCAATAAGGGAAATTGCAATTTTTCTTCTTGAAATACAGAAAAGAAATAAAAATTCATTGTTTTTTTACATATATTGCATTTTGTGTCATTTTAGGTGAGCTGTTTTAACTGTTGCAAAGCAACTACATCACTTATTTCAGATAACTATACATGGCCTCTCTAACGTAATATTACAGTATTTGCACTGAAATGTATTGTCAAATCTATTCTAAACAGGTAGATTTTAATGTCAAAATAACAAAAAAAACCCTTTCATAATCATAATTCATTTTCCTGGTCATCTTTGATTGTTTACCACAACCTAAGAAATTTTAACCAATGGGTCATGTGATAGGCGCTTTCTGTGGTTACGGGTTCTTCTAGTGAGAGAGTGGTACATATAGAGGTGACAGAACGCGTGACAGGTACATATAGAGGTGACAGAATGCGTGACAGGTACATAGAGGTGACAGAATGCGTGACAGGTACATATAGAGGTGACAGAATGCGTGCCAGGCACAAATATAGGTTACAGAATGGGTGACAGGAGCATAGATCGCGTGACAGGCACATATGGAGGTGACAGAATGCTTGACAGGCACATATAGAGGTGACAGAATGCGTGACAGGTACATATAGAGGTGACAGAATGCGTGACAGGAGCATCTAGAGGTGACAGAATGCGTGACGGGTACATAAAGAGGAGACAGTATATGTGACAGGCACATATAGAGGTGACAGAATGCGTGACAGGAGCATATAGAGTTGACAGAATGCGTGACAGGCACATATAGAGGTGACAGAATGCGTGACAGGAGCATATAGAGGTGACAGAATGCGTGACAGGAGCATATAGAGGTGACAGATAGCGTGACAGGAGCATATAGAGTTGATAGAATGCGTGAAAGGTACATATAGAGGTGACAGAATGTGTGACAGGATCATATAGAGGTGACAGAATGTGTGACAGGCACATATAGAGGTGACAAAATGTGTGACAGGCACATATAGAGGTGACAGAATGTGTGACAGGCACATATAGAGGTGACAGAATGCGTGACAGGTACATTTAGAGGTGACAGAATGTGTGACAGGCACATATAGAGGTGACAGAATGCGTGACAGGCGCATATAGAGGTGACAGATAGCGTGACAGGAGCATATAGAGGTGACAGAATGCGTGACAGGTACATATAGAGGTGACAGAATGCGTGACAGGCACATATAGAGGTAACAGAATGCGTGACAGGAGCATATAAAGGTGACAGACAGGCACATATAGAGGTGACAAAATGCGTGACAGGCACATATAGAGGCGACAGAATGCGTGACAGGAGCATATAGAGGTGACAGAATGCGTGACAGGAGCATATAGAGGTAACAGAATGCGTGACAGGAGCATATAGAGGTGACAGAATGCATGACAGGCACATATAGAGGTGACAGAATGCGTGACAGGAGCATATAGAGGTGACAGAATGCGTGACAGGCGCATATAGAGGTGACAGAGCGTGTGACAGAAGCAAATAGAGGTGACAGAATGCATGACAGGAGCATATAGAGGTGACAGAATGCGTGACAGGTGCATATAGAGGTGACAGAATGCGTGACAGGTGCATATAGAGGTGACAGAATGCGTGACAGGCACATCTAACCGGAGGAGTGACAGGCGCAAATAACGCGGACGGATAGCGTGACAGGCAAAACAAACCATCAAACTGTGACCGGAGGAGTGACAGGCGCAAATAAAGCTGACGGAACGCGTGACAGGCACATCTAACCGGGACCGGTGGAATAACAGGCGCAAATAACGCTGACAGAACGCGTGACAGACACATCAAACCGAGACCGGTGGAATAAGAGGCGCAAATAACACGCACTCGTTCTTTATACATTTTTCCATGTAAAAAGAATAATAATAAATGTGTCCAAACTATGACATAACACAAATGGAACTGTGGGAAATTTGTTGGTGACTAAAAGCATCCAATCAAAACTGTTAATTTATTTTTATTATTAGGTATTTTGAATCAAATTGCGATCAAATCGGACTGAAATTTTTTTTTATCGATGCATCGAGACAAAATGATCTCTAGGGTAATCGTCTAAAAAATGTATAAATAGATAAACAAATAAATAATAATTGTTTATCCCAGCCCTAGTAACAACAGGACAGAATAAAACATCATTAGAATAGATTAAACACTACAGAATATCAAATCAAAGCGTCCCCAACTATGCAAGCCAAAAGGCAACAGCGGCAAGGAACCCAAATTCCATCAAGCAATAATGGAGAAAAAAACCTTGAGAGAAACCAGGCTCAGTCAGGGGAACAAGTTCTCCTACAGCGAACAGCAAACAGTGCATGATTCTGATACAGACACTGCTACAGGTCCTAAGTTCATTTGCAACAGTCCATTTGTCCCATCTCGTTGAAGATTGCAGTCATCACACCGACACCGTCATCGGATGGGTTGTTGGGATCAAAGCCACCGTCCGCCATGTCTGTTAGGTCTTCACAGGAGATTATCCGGTTGGCTGAATCTCTGCTTACACATCAAGGTTGCACCGTCATTTGTCCAGGCACAGGTCCTTCTGACCGCGGGAAACCTTGGGATAAACAGACAAACTAATAATAACGTAGAGGCCATTCTTTTTGATGTAATGAGTACATCTGGAGTTATAGTGTTCCCAGTTCCGGCTGATCTAATTAATGCAGCTTAACAATCCTTTAAAGGGGGGGTGAAATGCTGTTTCATGCATACTGAGCTTTTTACACCTTTAAAGACTTGGATTCCCATCCTAAACATAGACAAAGTTTCAAAAACTAATGTTGGACGTTTGATGGAGTATTTCTGTGTTAAAAATACTCCTTCCGGTTTCTCACAAGTTTCGGCGAGTTTTTTTTCGAGTATGGGTCTACTTGACGTTAAATAGAGCGGAAGGTCCTTGTATGGGCCGTATTGGCTCTTCTCCCGGTAGGGTGCGTGCGCGCGTGACTAGAGGGAGAGAGAGGAAATGCACGCTGTAAACAGTCTCTCAGGTGCAGATCCAGTCGTCCGTGAACACTTATGACGCGCCGCGCTCCACTTTATTCCTATGGGTGACGTCGAGCGACTTCAACGCTTCAGCACAGCATTCCGGGAAGGCAGCGCTGCATTTGAACCGATTTGAACGCAGAAATGACGGGAAGCTTCACAACATCGCTTCAGTCGCGTCGCAAAGTGGATTTACACGGTCACTGCTGTCACAGGACTTCACCAAATCATACCAAAGAAGTGTGTTTTTGACAGAGCGGTCCTGCTTTGGAAGATGCCGGTGAGTAAATCAACTTCAAATGTCTCTGCTATTGGCTACCGTCGCATGAGTAAACATCAGTAAACGATACGATCGCGTGCTTCGTCATTCAAATGCGCTAACGGTTACTCCATTGTTGTTCTGTATAACGTTACACTATTCTGACTCTGACGTGCAAAACCGTTTTGCTTGCTACCTCTAAGGTCTAGTCACATACAATAGTCCATAAACCGAATCATGTCCTCATAAACTGCACACAAAGGCCCCTAAATACAGTACATACCACAGAGACGGACATCCTGATGTTGCCGTTTCTCCTGTTCAATTTATTTCAGCCTCAGATTTGATTGTGGATCATTATCTGTATTAGCTGAGATAGATGGGTTTCTCCACGCTTGAGGACGTCACCTCTTTGCACGCTTGTCATTCTTTAGCTCCGCCCACACGATACGCCTCCAGGCGCTCGGTTTTTTCCGGAAAGACTCGGTACAGCCCATATTTCTTTTATAAATATGATAAAACTAAAGACTTTTCGGAGATATGAAGGATGCAATACTACTCTATAGGTACTCAAGATTGACATGAGATTGACTGAAACTGAGTGTTTCACCCCCCCTTTAACGGATTTGAGAAAATAGATTGATAATGTGTTGTGTATGCCAGGTTAAAGAGATGTGTTTTAAGTCTAGATTTAAAATGACAGAGCGTGTCTGCTTCCCGAACCATACTAGGAAGATTATTCCAGAGTTTAGGTGCCAAATAGGAAAAGGATCTGCCACCTGCTGTTGATTTAGATATTCTAGGTATTATCAACTGGCCTGAATTCTGAGATCGTAGTAGACGTGAAGGACTATAATGTATTAAGAGCTTGCTCGGATACTGGGGAGCTAAGTTAGCAAGATTTTAAAATCAATACGATATTTAATAGGGAGCCAATGCAGTGTTGACAGAACCGGGCTAATATGGTCATACTTCTTGTTTGTAGTAAGAACTGTAGCTGCTGCGTTTTGGACCAACTGTAGTTTGTTTAATAGACGAGCGGAACAACCACCCAGAAGAGCATTACAGTAATCTAGCCTTGAAGTCATGAACGCATGAACTAACTGTTCTGTATTTGTCTTTGAGAGCATAGGTCGTAGTTTAGATATATTTTTAAGATGAAAGAAAGCGACTTTACAGATGCTAGAAACATGGCTTTCAAATGAGAGATTGGTATCAAAGAGCACACCCAGGTTCCTAACTGATGATGAAGATTTAACAGAATATCCATCGAGTTTTAGGCAGTAGGTTATTACTGTTGTGTTTGTCTAATGTAAACAACACAAATAAGACGCGAGACAACGAGGGGCTATTCTCTTACTTTTTACTGAGGCAAAACTCAACACGAACTCCGTGAATACAGGTGTCTCTCATTTAGACAAAACACTGGCCAACCAAATCTAATCCAGAGTTACTCTAGAGTGGCCAAACAGTACTTATTCCTGAGTGTATTAAATCAATAATCTACACTTCCTCCCTCCCTAGATAAGAAAATCTTAAACAAAACATCTCTCTTACAAAATAAATAAACATATGCCACTGTATGACTATAATGTTCACTTAAGTTTTTTTTTATTTTTTATAAATCAAGACGGTTTGGTGTTCTCCTTACACGGGTAGGGTAACGTTTCTCTTCACAGGTCGGAATTGGTGGTTGCGGTTCTTCATTGGGAGATACAGTGTCATCCTGAGGTGTTGTTGTATCACTTCCACTAGTCGCACAGCACCTTTGCAGGTGTCCATTTGTGATCTCCTCTGTAATTCCTAGCAAGCACACTCTCTCCAACTTCCAACTCTCTTGTTTTTCCTCTTTCCTGTGACTGCTTCATCTGTTTGTCGTGTACTGTTCTCCTTAAATTAGGTTTCAACAAATCCAGCCTTGAACGCAAGGATCTACCAAGGAACAACATGGCAGGTGTTCGATTTGTGGTGACATGAGTTGCTTTCCGATATGCCAATAAGAAGTTGTGTAGCTTCTGGTTCAGCGTGATCTTTTCACCTGTCATGGCCCGCAATGCATTCTTCAAGGTTTGCACAAATCTCTCTGCTAAGCCATTTGTAGCTGGGTGGTAGGGCGCCGAGGTCACATGCTTGATTCCATTGTTCCTTAGAAAGATCTGGAATTCCTCAGATATAAACTGGGGACCATTGTCACTCACCAGCTGTTCCGGTACCCCAGTTCTTGCAAAAAGTTCTCTCAGAACGGTCACAGTTTGGGTAGCTGTTGTGGAGGTCATGCTGAACACTTCTGGCCACTTTGAACAGGCGTCAACGACAACCAAAAATGTTGTGCCCATGAAAGGACCTGCAAAATCAACATGGATCATTTGCCACGGTAACGCAGGCCATTCCCAAGGATGTAATGGTGCCGTTTTTGGCATCTTTTGCACGCACTGACACCCTAAACAGTGCACGGCAAGCTGCTCGATCTGTTAATCTATACCAGGCCATCACACGAAACTTCTTGCAAGGGCCTTCATCTTTACCACTCCAAGATGTCCAACGTGGAGCTCCTCCAAGCCTCGAGTTCGCAACTTAGGTGGTACAACAACTCTTAATCCCCACATGATGCAACCCCCAATTGTGTGAAGCGAATCTTTTGCTCTGCATTCCAACCAGACTGTATAGAATGAATATACCTGGGACAATGCAGGATCTCTCCTGGTTTCTCACTGAATCATTTTGTCGGTAATAGGAGAACTCTCAAGCTGAGCAATTGTAAAAAGATCCACAGGCGTGCTCACATTGTCTGCCTTTGCCTCCAATGGCGCATCCAATGGCAGACGTGATAGCCCATCAGCGTTAGCATGTCTGTGCGTTTTTTTTAAATTCAATCTGGTATCTATGTCCTCCGAGAAACAATGCCCACCTTTGCATTCGTGCTGCAGCTGTCAGTGGAACTCCCTTCTGAGGACTAAAGACGGAAACCAGCAGCTAATGGTCTGTAACCAAGGTAAATGTGTTTCCATACAGATACTGATTGAATCGTTTTACACCCCATACCAAGCTCAAAGCTTCCCTGTCAATCTGTGCATAGTTTTTCTCTGCAGCACTGAGGGAGCGTGATGCGAAAGCTATGGGACGCTCCGTTCCATCTGTCATCACATGCGACAACACCACTCCGATGCCGTATGATGAGGCATCACATGCTAACCTTAGAGGTTTGTGTGGGTCAAAATGAGTCAGAACTGTATCTGACATCACCAGTTTCTTCGCGTCCTGCAAAGCTTGTGTGCATTGCCTTGTCCACTTCCATTTCTTTCCTGCTTGTAACAGGGAATTTAGAGGATGGAGAACGGTTGCTAGATTTGGCAAAAACCTGTTGTAATAATTGATAAATCCCAGGAAGGACCTCAATTGCGAAACATCTTTCAGCTGTGGAGCCTCTGCAACAGCTCTTAACTTGTCGTGGCACTTGTGCAGACCATTTGCATCAATTTTGTGTCCACAATATGTGATAGTGTTTTTGAAAAACTCATACTTGTCACGTCTTGCACACAGTCCGTACTCCTCCAATTTCTTTAAGACCCGTGCTAAGTTCTCCAAGTGACTACTGTCACTGTCACCTGTGACAATCATGTCATCGAGGTAGCATTGGGTACAAGGGCAACCCTGAAGCACCTGATCCATAGCCCTTTGCCACAAGGCCGGTGCTGAGGCGACACCGAAAACAAGCCTATTATAGTGGTATAAGCCCTTGTACGTATTAATGGTCAAGAACACTTTTGAGTCCTCCTCCATTTCCATCTGTAAATAGGCTTCCGCCAAGTCTATTTTGCTAAAAAGCTGTCCTCCTGAAAGTGTAGCAAAAATATCCTCTATTCTCTGGGTAATGGATATTGTTCTGCCTGCAATACAGGGTTAACAGAGACTTTAAAATCCCCGCACAGTCTTACAGTTCCATCTTTCTTAGCAACAGGGACAACTGGAGTTGCCCAGGGACTCCAGTCAACCTTAGAAAGTATTCCCTCAGCTTCCAACCGATCCAGCTCTGTTTCTAATTTCTGTCGGATAGCATAGGGAACAGGCCGTGCCTTGTGAAACTTTGGGACTGCATTCTCATCCAAGGTTATCTTCCCTTTGATATGCTTCAGAGTTCCTATTTCTGATTGAAACACCACTGCAGCCCCGTCCAGCACTTCTTTCAATTTATTTTGAGTGCATGATGATGTAGAACCTGTGACATGCAGACTTTTGATGAATTTCCAGTCCAGCTGCAACTTCCTCAGCCAGTCTCGTCCCCAAAGTGCTGGTCCCTCAGTTCGTACAAAGTGCAGGTCCAACTCGCTCTGTTGATCATTGTACTTTACAGTCACAGGCATCACCCCCAGGGGAATTATGCGCTCCCCAGTGTATGTTTTCAGTTTAACTGGTGATGGCTTTAATTTAGCTGCCTTGAAATGTTTTTCAAACTCGTGCTGTGACATCACTGATATGGCGGAACCCGTGTCCAATTCCATTCTGATTGTCTGTCCATTCACTTTAGGTGTAAGCCAGATTGCTTGTTTTAAGTCATTTTTCAGACTGTAGATTTCTAAATTGGCCAACCCTGTATCACTTTCTTCATCTGAATTTCCGGTGACGACATGTACATTCCTACTTTTCTTTTTCTGAGCCTTGTACTGTCTCTCTTTGTCACTGTATCGTTCACAGTACAAAGTCCAGTCATCCGTGGCATTGTCAAATGCATCAATCTTTCCAATATATCCTGCCATCTTTCTTCTTTGACTTACTATTTTGTTGACTCTGACTTTACCGCTTAATCTCTGTGAGTGGAATTCTTCTCTCTCTATCACTTCTCCCCAGGAAAAAAAAACGGCCATCTGAAAAAAACCTAGGAGAAAGTGCTTCCATAAAAATTCCAAAAATCCTCGTCGCCAACTGTTGTGTTTGTCTAATGTAAACAACACAAATAAGACGCGAGACAACGAGGGGCTATTCTCTTACTTTTTACTGAGGCAAAACTCAACACGAACTCAGTGAATACAGGTGTCTCTGATATGTGCTGCGTTCCAGTTCATTTTTATCATGCCCTTCACTCGCAAACTTCCCTCCGTCTCGTTCACTCGGATGTGCGTCATGCCTACGTTGCATGAGTGCCCACTACTGGCGGAAACTTTGCAATGGACTGAACTGGAACGCCCTAAGCCCTTGATCACTTGGAATCCACTTTGGAGTTGATTTATTATTTATTTTTTCTTTTACGAAATTGTTTAATGCAGCATTCTATATGTATATGGATGTGTTTGGGTTGTTTTAAATGTTTTTAAAAATATCATAGAGTTGTTTGTGGTGGGGTAAATTAAACACGATACGTGGTGACGTCACAATCGCGTTGCATTGTGGTATATGAAGCTGCCTGAAGTGTACATATGAAGTAGACTCGCTCACTCGGTCAAAATCGAGGGCGCAAGGGTCTGTCCATATAAACTTCCCTTGTCCACTTCACGAAGTGGAACGCACTTCAAAATGGCGGCGGGGATTCCCCCAAGGGGAAGTGCTTAGGGAAGTTTGCAAGTGCGTGTCTTAAAGTGGAGTGGAACGCAGCATTAGACAAAACACTGGCCAACCAAATCTAATCCAGAGTTACTCTAGAGTGGCCAAACAGTACTTATTCCTGAGTGTATTAAATCAATACTCTACAATTACGTGAAGATGTTTTTGGTCCAATAATTAGAATCTCTTTTTTTTTTCAGAATTTAGCAGTAAGAAATTACTGGTCATACAATTTATGTCAGCAATGCCGTCCATTAATTTAGAGAATTGGGTATCATCAGCATAACAATGAAAACACCATGCTTACTAATGATATCTCCTAAGGGTAGCATATACAGAGTAAAAAGCAACGGTCCTAGTACTGAGCCTTGTGGTACTCCAAATTGAACTTGTGATCGAGATGACATCTCTTTGTTTACTAATACAGACTGATAACGATCAGATAAATAAGATTTGAACCAAGCCAATGCAGTTCCACTAATGCCAACATAGCTTTCAAGTCTAGTCAAAAGAATATTATGGTCAATAGTGTCAAAAGCAGCACTAAGAGCCAATAAAACTAATAGAGAGATACAACCACAATCGGATGATAAGAGCAAATCATTCGTAACTCTAATGAGAGCCGTCTCAGTACTATGGTATGGTCTAAATCCTAACTGGAAATCCTGATGAAACTGCCCTTTCTAGAATTTTGGACATAAAAGGTAGAGTCGAGATTGGTCTGTAATTGACTAATTCTGTAGGATCAAGTTGTGTTTTTTTTAAATAAGAGGTTTAATAATAGCCATCTTAAAGGTCTCGTTCTTCGCGATTCCATCTTTCAAACTTTAGTTAGTGTGAAATGTTGCTGTTAGAGCATAAATAATACCTGTAAAATTATAAAGCTCAAACTTCAATGCCAAGCGAGATATACAGTAGCCAGCACAAATTTCAACTTACATAATGTTACAGAAAGCACCATAACTTCTAAGGAATTATATTTGAAGGACTTATAAGGACTTATATGAATTATATTTGATTAATATTAAAGATATTACTATAAATTACAGCAACACCTCCACCTTTTCCTTTGCTTTGGGGATTGCGACGGCAATTATAACCTTGAGGGCTAGCCTCATTTAGAGTAATGTAATCGTCTGGTTTTAGCCAGTTTCTGTCAAGCACAGCAAATCTAGATTATTGTCTGTGATGATATCATTTACAATAAGTGCTTTTGAAGAAAGGGATCTAATATTCAGCAACCCAAGCTTTATCATTTGTTTATCTGTATTATCTGTGTTTTTAATTTGTTGAACATCAATTAAATTTTTACCTGTAAAATGTTTGGAAGGTTTTTTGTATTTACTAATTCGAGGTACAGACACATAGCCTGACAAGCCAGACCCACATCAAGATGTTTGGTCTGGAAACTCACCATTAACAGGGCTCAATCCGAGGGGCGGGATAAACGGTTGTCTTTCAAACCCCCTCTGCACGCGATAGGATAGCGCTACAACCAACCAGAGCAACGAAGGTGAAACAGAGCTTGTTGATAGATTAAATATTCGCTGTATCCGGTCATTAAAACTCCGAACACATCTTCTCTTTTTAAGAATGACTTCAGTGCCGTTCTTTGTTCTTTTCTCAGAGAAAAGCTTAACTCCAAGTCTTCCAGAGTCGTGGTCAGAGCTGATTCAAAAGACCGCCATTCGCCAGTTTCTGTGTTGACTAGAAGCACGCAAACGCAACTCGGCCGTCGTCATTATGGCCCCGCTCACCGACTCGATACACGATGTGATTGGCCCAGGAAGAGTTAGGCAAAAACAGCTAGACGACACTCGGCCAGATTAAATTTGCTGCCGCTAGGGTGCGTCTAGATTTCTAGGCTAACAGACACAGTCTCTATGTGATGATATCTAGGTACAACAGTTTTTATGTGCTGAAAATTATCTGACTTCTGTGATGCGCGATGACAGCCAGCAGACGGTCGGTTTAGCCGGTGTGTCTGCCTCTTGACCTGGGCCCCAGTTTGTCATGTTTCAGCTCTAAGACTTTGTGCCAAATTACTAGAGAGAAGAGCAGCAACATCCCAGTAGGGGTGAAAACCATCTCTTTTGAACAGGTCAGGTCTGCCCCAAAAACTTTGCCAATTGTCTATGAAACCTATATTATTTGGAGGACACCACTTAGACGAACACTCTGACAAACAGGTAAGGGGCCAGAACAGATTACTCTTCCTGTCAACGTACTTGCGAGATGACACACCTCTATGATTTTAGTTTTAGTGATCTCCGACTGGCGAAGTCGGACATCATTTGTGCCAACGTGAATAATAATCTTAGAGAATTTACGATTAGCATTAGCCAGCACTTTTAAAGCTGCTTTGATGTCAGGTGCTCTGGCTCCTGGCAAACATGTGACTATGGTGGCTGGTGTCTATTTTCACGTTCCGTGTAATAGAATCGCCAATTACTAGAGCACTTTCAACAGGATTCTCAGTGGGTGCGTTACTGAGTGGGGAGAACCTGTTTGATGTTCTAATTGGAACGGAAGAGTGGTGTTTATTCCTGCAACTAGGCCGCCTCACCGTCACCCAATTGCCCTGCTACACGGGCTCTACAGCTGGAACTGAACAATGTATAGAGTTTTCTAGGCTAGTTGCATTCAAAGCAGTATCTAAGTCCCTTGGAATCTTACTATCCTCAATTAAAGTGTGGATGAGTGTCTCTAATTCTGAGATTCTCTCTGTCAGCCTGACAATCTCCATGCATTTCTCACATGTGTAAGTCTCACCACTGACAGAGAGCTACTTCATACATATTACATGTTTTGCAGACACAGAGAGAGGGGATGACATGACTCACCGTGTACGTAGAGTGAAACCGGCTTACCACAGTTGTTTGATGTACTCGAGTGGTGAAGCGCGGGTGAAAAACAGCAGCTCGTAGTCTGAAAAACAAACTAATGAAATGCTAACGCGCTGAGATACGCGATATGGATTAAAAGATTTAACTCTTGCGGCGTGCGGGTGAAAAACAACGGCTCGTAGTCTAAAAAACAAGCTAACGAAATGCTAATGTGTCGAGATACGCGATATGCATTAAAAGATTTACCGCCTGCAACGTTAGATTAATGTGATAGGAGATATCAGTTAGATGGTGATGATAAAAGGCGTAAAAGTAGTAATTTTAATAAATACATTCAAATTAAAGCTCTACAGAGCTGTAAACGCAAACTTCAGCAGCAAGGTGCAGGTTCGGCAGCAGACCAGAGCAATCGAGAGCACACCTGTATCTAACAACCTATAGAAGAGCTGTATCAAGCCCAGTTTCTGTTGTGTGTGCATATAGATTAACAATGTCAAAAAAATCAAAGAATATTATGACAGATGATGGGATGGGAACCATGTTTATAAAAGTAAGAGTCACTGCAACATTTTTGGCTTGTTTGCATCGGTAGGCAGAGGACGACTACCAGTAACAAACTTGCTGTGTGGAGAAAAATCTTACAGCATAGAAAGGAAAAACAAATGTGAATGGCTTTGGGTAACAGGACCATCAAACTAAGATCATGTTCGGTAGGTTAGGGAGAGGGAGCAGGGTAAAAGAGGGAGAATGGAGAGTGGGGAGAAGAGGTCCAAGTAGGGTCTGGCTGATAAAACATGTAAACCGTAAAAACAACAAACAATGACACATGGTTTATGTCATCCCAAACTCTACAGCCTGCAATATCCCACTGCACATGTGGTTGCTGGACTCCTCGTAGCTCCTATGTATCGGTAGGTGGAGGACTACGTCACATGTATTTGCTTTTGGGAATTTGCAGTCTGTGTGTATAAAGTCATTGGTTGGTTCTTAAATCCCAGTGGGGGCAACTCCTCCAGCCCAGATGCAAAGGCCAAGACCTCTTGCAGAGTAAGGATTTTACTTTGGTCCACCTGCATTTCACCACCTGTGGGAAATAATGGTAAAAGAAATAAAATAAAAAAATGTATATATAATATAATATATGCATGCTATAAACGTTTGCCTACTAATGACATCATACCTTCCACATCGAACAAGAAGTCACGGAACCAGGCATAGGTTCGAATTTCATTGTGCCTGCGGTTACTTCCTAGCCTGGTTTTACCAGACTCTCGTACATTTCATTTGTACATAGAGTCTGGCCACTCTCCATTGACAATGGTTTATTTCCGCGAAGGCGGGCACTCTGTTGAGGTTTAAAACTATTGGATCTGCCCTGAGCCACTCTGGATCTGCCATAACCAATCGCTAACGTTTGGTCGTGATGTATGTCATGCGCCCTTCGCCTGTTTCACTCATGGAAATCCGACAAAATAAAAGTGCACATGTGCATGCCACCTCAGTAATAAAACTATAGGATAAAACCTAAAACTCGTGCATTCGGATTGTGATTTATTCACGCCACGGTGGAGAGGAGAGTTTTATGTTATCATTGTATGCTGTAAATAAAATGTCATATGCTTGGTATGATAATAAATGCTACTATAAATAACAAACCGATTCAAATGTTTAAGTGCTTTTATTTTAATTTGTTTGAGCGGTGATGAAATATATTGCTCTTCTAAATACTTGCCAGCATTTTAAGGAAATACAAGTCTAGAAATGCATCCTAATAACAGCAAAGCAACCGTATGGTGTTCTGCAGTGGTCAAAAAATGATTACAAACAGTGAATTTTGACGTGATATATTGTTGAAAACTCAAGAGATGTGGATTCGGACAGCTGTTACATCAACACGACCTTGCGTTTGTCAAAAGCAGTCGGTAACTCGGCCGGGGATTTTTCCGCGGGTGGTGAGAGACGGACGGCAATAAAATAACTGACCAGTCCCTGTAAATTAAATGATGGCAATACCTTCCGACCCCACGAGAAACAGTTACCGTCCGAATAGCTTCAGCCAACTCCTTCATCACTAACGAAGCGATCTGGAAAATCAAACTTTCCCCGAGTTTACCCTGTTGGAGGGCCATAACATCATGGCCACCAACAAACCCCAGCAAAGACTGTTATTGCTCCGGCTTTAACTTCTGGATATTCGGCAGCTGTGCCACAATGCAATGAATGGTTTTGTTTGCATCTTTTACTGCCGCCATTACTGAACTACATCTCAAAATAGCGCTCAACATCAACGTCATCGTTCTCAGCCACTCCCTCTGTTTGCTGATTGGACCGGTAAAAATTTGTTAGGAGAAAACCTAAGAGTACACAGCAGTCCCAGACGTAGTACTGAAGGAAAATGAAAATTGAGCGGAAGTACGTAGGAGGGCAGAGCCAGGCTAGTTACTTCCCTCCTCCACTCAAAAATATTACTCTTTGAATGAACATAAAAAAATAATGGTAATTATTTCCACATAATTAACTTGCTTTATTTCAGCATTATGCAATTCTGTTATTCCAATTTAATGTACTTACGTTGGGTCAACTTAATTTTTTAAAGTTGATTCAACTTATTTACTATGGTTGGGCTTAATTTAATAGTGTCAGCTCAACTACACAAATTTGTTGTAATCTTGTTGTATTAACTTTTTTTTATAGTAGTTTTGACTAAATTATTGTATGTCAATCCATTTAGATAAAGTAGGATAGAGAGGGATAGAACTGATGCCCATATGCATTCTATGGGAGCTGCGTCACATGAATTCATTTTCTTTATTTCTATAAAAATTATTAGTCAACAACACTTGATCCATTGCTAATTGTAAGATGCAAGTATATAATTAAGTAAAGCATCTCTCATCACTGGGATTAGCACAGTTTCAGAACAGCATAGCTTAACAACAAGATCTACACTTCACGATAATGGTAACCTCAAAAAACACACAAAAAAAAAAAAACACAACACTTTTAAATGTCAAATATAACTGTCAAATATAGCATGAAAACATTAACAGGTCTTTCCCTTCACTAAAAAAACACATTAAAGGGTTAGTTCACCCAAAAATGAAAATTATCTCATTAATTACTCACCCTCATGTCGTTAGACACCCGTAAGACCTCCGTTTATCTTCGGAACACAAACGAAGATATTTTAGTTGAAAGCTGATGGCTGAGAAAGGCTTCAGATAGGCCTTCATTGACATTCAGTAAATTTTTTACTCACTCGACCCTTAGAGGCTCTAAAAACGTCATTACAAAATCCATCTCACTGCAGTGGCTGTAGAGTTATGTTACTAAGCGACGAGAATAGTTTTTGTGCACAAAAACAAAATCGAAATAACTACTTTATCCACCAAGTTATTGTCTTCCGCGTATGCCTCGGACGTGAACTCACGAAGCACCACGACGCATGCGCGAGAATATGACGCAGTCCGCCATTCGGACACGTGACCCAGAAGCGAGGAAGTTTGTTTACAAGCAGAGGAAGGGAAGACGCGCTGTATCTAAGCTGTTGAATTCTACACTGATCGTGCTTTACCTCATTCGTAAATATGTCAGATGATTTCTATGAAGAGGAGGATTTGCATTTTTTTGTACATCAGTACTTATTTGAACCAGAGTATACAGATAATGAACTAGAAGAGATGGAAGCGGCTGCAACAAAAACACAGCCACAAGCTAACGTTACTGTTAAACAGAGAGTAATGGACCTGGGCTGTGATGAATTGTTCATAGTCTCATGTTTATATAGGAACTCAGTAATATAGTAAATAATGTACTTTACATATTCATCCAAAGCATTATAACATACATTGCTTTATCCCTTAACGATATCCCCATTACTATTCCACTTATACCTCTTTGTTTTGTAAAAACAGGCTGGGCAAAGCTGTTGATTTCAGATGTCCTCGACGGTGATCATATTTGAAATCGTCTGGTGAAAAATGTGCACAGCACAATTTCAACTGCTTCACGTATCGAAGCGGTAAAACCAACATCCCGATGGATAGCCAGCAACCATAGCTTCATGTGTTCAGTATCATTCCATAGGAAACAGTGATATGTGAGCCTTTCATTTTGCGGATTTGATAAAGCACTTTTACGTTTACTTGGTCGATTCTCACGGTTCGGGCATCCAGGAAGCGCTTCTGGGTCACGTGTCCGAACGGCGGACTGCGTCATATCCTCGCGCATGCGTCGTGGTCTGGGCCGCATTAATGCACGGGCTTACCTGGGCTTAAGCCCAGGGCCCCGGGCTGGGGGAGGGCCCCGATGATGCCGGAAAATATTGTAACCGGATTTTATAATATGTTGGCTGTCCCTTTAAAATTACGCTTTATCGCGTTGAATGCACATGCGGGCTTTGCAAGTCCTGCTCGAGAAATGTCAGTCAAACCCTCTCACTCAATGAACCCTGCAATTAACAGTCACAGTTGGAGCATAGAGCTCAAAAAATCAAGCCCGACTCTACCGAGCCCCTTATTTTGTCCGAGCCCGGCCCTGCCCGACACATTAACTGTAATTATGAGCCCGATTTAAACCCGACCATTTGTCAATACAAGGGTTTTCTGATGAGAAAGATCGAGCTTGTAATGAGCGCAACGGATCGGTGTGACTCCGCTCAATGATCCGCAATCATCATGATCCCTCACCGGTAAAATTATGTTCGCTCAAAAGATGTATGTGAAAACTGGTGACACTTCTGTTAGATTCCGAGAGAAGCGCACTCTTGAATGTCACGCGAAAATGTGGCGCTTTCAGCCGCGCTGTAGGCTATATCACTTCAAATAAAGCACAAAAGAAACTACCAACATGCAAAATCGTAGTATTTCAGTAATCTATTAAGGTATAAAATAATAAAACAAAACGTGTTTAAAGTTGCATCAAAACTGTGCTAAAATATTCTGCCATGTAATATAGCAATATAGCCTAAGGCATAAGCTGATAATATAATTTTTTTTTAATGCTCAAATAAATGTGAGCACTGCATTAATACTGAAATATAGGCGCTTATTTTGCTTTAACTTGTAAAGTAGCCTACACAAACAACAATGTATAATATTTAAATGCATCAAATAAAAATGTTGACTTCTGTCCTGATTATATAATTTAAATAAATTCATATTCTTAGGGATTCAATAGAGAACACACTTTTTTCTTTTACTGAGTTTAATTTTTGACAGAACTGTTGCAATTATTTATTTTGACAACTAATATAGAAAGTCTTTAATTTACTAACATTCAGTCTTTACTTTCTCAGTTGCAAGGTTTAGAAACAGTCCTTACAGACTAACTCAGAACTGTTGAAGAGTTAATTGATTATATAAAATTCAAAGAAGATTGAATAATTTAGGCATTATAATTTTGTATAATGCAGTTATCTGCATGTCCCATCCATGAAAGATGCAACAATGGAGAACAAGCTATTGGGTTTTTGAGAACCAGAAACAAGCTGACTGATCGCAGGTTAAACTTTAGCTATAATGTAAGCCCCTTGCCCAGAGGTGGGGAATAACACTAAGAAATTGTCAAATTCACTCAGAATTCCATGATCTAATTCACTATACTATCTCAATTACAATTAAGTACAAATTAACTGTATTTATTTGTGTTGTAGTCACTAAAACAGTCCAGTATATAACAGTCAAACAAATTTATGTTGATATAAAGATTTCTGTGCCACCGCAGAATGGTTGCTGGCCCCTGTCCGGCCACCCCTAAAAAACAAATCCTGGCTCCGCCACTGTGTGACAGCAATGTCTCGTAATATAAAAGTAGTGCGCAAAACAGAAAAACAGTGCAAGAAAAAGTAGAACGTCAGAACAGTGACGGTGAAGGGGAAAAGGAATCACCACCATGTACCGGTAGGTTGTGATACAGCAGGCTAGCAACCTAGATATGATAGTCTATCAAAATAATTAACTCCTTTTAAACTTAACAACTTAGTTGAGCTCTCAATAGTTAGCTACCACACTATAGCGCTGTGGAAAAGCTGATACAAAAAGTTGTAATAAAAAATTCTGCATAGGCTACATGTAATTAAATAGGCCTTATCATACGTTTCCTACGATAATCTTAAGAACATTTTGAGACGCCATGAATATGAATGTGTTTTTAACATACTATCTCTGTATTTAAAAAAAATATATATTATATTAAAAGCACATTTTAGTTCCTATTCATGGTGTCTTTAAGTACCTGGAAGTGCACTTTTTTCACTTATATTTGTGTATTTTATATAAAAGACCTATAGATTTAGATGTTTTTAAATACCATTTATTCATGTAAAATAAAAGGCTTTGTGATTAAAAAGACTGAGTAAAATTGAGAATGATTCAATGACAAATGCATATTTAACAGTCACTTGTTGCCACCTGGTGGGGTAAAAGGGGTGGGACCGTAACTTTTACCGATTAATTATGCAGTTCCAATGGATGAAGGGCCCCTCAAGAGGTAAAAGCCCAGGGGCCCCTTATAGTCTTGATGCGGCCCTGGTCGTGGTGCTTCATGAGTTCACGTCCGAGGCATACACGGAATACAATAACTTGGTGGATAAAGTAGTAATTTCGCACAAGGAGTTTTTTTGCGCACAAAAACTATTCTCGTCGCTTAGTAACATAACTCTACAGCCACTGCAGTGAGATGGACTTTGTAATGATTTTTTAAAGCCTCTATGGGTCGAGTAAAAAATGTACTGAATGTCAATGGAGGCCTATTCTCAGCCATCAACTTTCAACTAAAATATCTTCTTTTGTGTTCTGAAGATGAACGGAGGTCTTATGGGTGTCTAACGACATGAGGGTGAGTAATTAATGAGATAATTTTCATTTTTGGGTGAACTAACCCTTTAAACAGCACTTCATTTCAACATTTACTCTCCTGAGACATCCCTATGCAAAGCATGCTGGGAAATAGAAATACACTGCCCAGTTCAGTCAGCGCAACATAAATGATTCATGTAGTCTCAACACAAATGGTTTAGGTTAACTTAACATTTAACAAATTTTATTTCATTTAACCTAATAAAATCAAGTAAAATGACACTTAAGTAAAAAACTAAAGATTTGTGTTGTTTCAGCTTATTTTATTTAAATAAACTCAGCAAACAGCTAGAATCATTTTTTGAGTGTCTGAGAAGTGTGCAGTGAAGGTATCGATGAGGTCCTTTGCAGTCAGCGGGTCTTCTTTGGCCAGGAACAGATTTCGAAGAGGTTTAGCATTCGCCTTCATAGCATCATGTAATCCTAAACATCATAGACCTTCCCAAGTACCTTCCTAAGGACCAAAGGAGTGAAAGGCTGTTTTGAGGCTTCTAAAGCCTCCCTGGTGTCCTCAATAGTTACGGCATCTTGGATCTAAAAAATAGTTAAGTTCTTACACTGTAAAAAATTATATGTTCAATAAGTTATGAAAACATATGTTTTTACATTGTTTTAACTCATCAAAATAAGTTAAGAAATGTTAAACTTGTTTTTATTAGTTATACAAGATGTAACTCATTTTTTAAAGTCAGTTTAACATAATTTAAGTTGAAATAACTTAAACATCCAAGTTGATTGTACTGCAAAAGTTAAAAAAAGTTGCCTTTTCTTTTTGTTTGTTTTTTACAGTGTAGTAACATTTCAACTTGTACTTTTACAGAAACTCTATTATCCAGGATTTGGCATCAGCATTAACGAAGAAACATGCTTTCTGCAGCTGGCTCCTAAACACCTCATCAACAATTTTAGTCAGGTCCACATCTTCTGTAGCCTCACCCACAACCAGACTGAACAGTCGTGGGAAAAAGAAGTGGGGTGCTACGCCACCATGGATGAGGCAGATACTTCCCAGATAGCAGACAAACAGTGAATCAGCGTTGAATCAATGTTAGTGCATCAACTAAAATATCATTGAATCAATGTTGAGATGTCAATGTTGAGAATGTTGATTTTTCATCAGGTTTGCACCCTGAAATAATGTTATTTCAACGATGAAAAATAGATCAAGATGGGCTTAAAATCAATAGTTTTTCAACTAAAATTAAACCACTTATTTAAGTGAATCAATGTTGAATCAATGTTAATGCATCAATCAAAATATCATTGAATCAATATTGAAATATACCATTGATTTTTCATCAGGTTTGCACCGTGAAATAATGTTATTTCAACAATGAAAAATAGATCAATCTTGCTTTATGTACAGCAGGATTCTATAACAGTTAATTTGTCTCTTTATTTTATTCATTTTAATCAGAGACCATGTGTGGCTGCAGTCGATATGATTTTGCATCAAAAAGTCACTCAAGTAAACAACATCCTTCAGTTTACATGCAAATGTCTTTATTTATGCCCCCACAGTTACAACAGGAAATCTCACATTGACTTAAAACAATTACATCTGAATTTATAACGCAAATGAGAAGAGCCTGGAAAAACATGACAACGTGCATCTGTAAAATGGAAGTAAATACAAATGTAAACTTGCCAATAAATACAGAAATGTCACAGTACTACTGAAAGAAAGAAGGTAGAAGAAAGAATAAAATACTCCAAACTCAGGGGATTCCACCATGAGCAATGCCCCGAAGCCTTTCAGGTTGTAATGGAGCCAGTTTCATTTTGCGTAGGTGTAAGGTATAAGACAACCTGCATGTTCTTTTTTATTTATTTGTTTGTTTTTAGATTGTTTAGCTCTGTTTCCGAGAGCCGCGAGCAGAATCAGCCTGCCTCAGCTCGTCAAAAATGCCTTTTACTGTGGTGGTAATAGTAGGTGAAATTAACTAACATTGTGATGCTTGAAGTGTTTTATATCTGTGGATGTTATTATAGGCAAGACAAGTCAAGAGTTGATTTGAGAGACTAAATCAATTTAACATGCGGTTAACTCAATGTCGGCCGCTGGCCGCTTGGTCGTCACTTCCAAAAATTATAACTTTAATTTAACAAAAAAAAAAAAATGCTCTAGACATTTTTCTACATTTACTTAATAAAGAAACAAAAAATATAACTACTTTGACATTAAAAACAAAACTGAACTATTTTAATGGCTGCAACAATGTAAAAAAAAAAAAACACGGGCCAGTCGGACTCGGGTCGAGAATTTTGATAAGCTGTCGGACACGGGCTGGGCTAGGGCCTCAGTGTCTCGGGCCAGGGCCGGGCTAGGGCCTAGATTTGAGGCCCATGCAGGGCTCTACCTTAGACTACAGATGTCTAATTTAACAACAATTAAACCACAGATGAGTCTAATTTTTCATTACACAGGTATCCAGCTGACTATAAATGGGCGTTAAATCCACTTTCTATTTTGTGCTGTCAGCAATGGCACCGCATTTTCACACCGGATATGCCAAAGCAATACATTTGAGTTAGCAGAGCAAACTCACTTCCACTATCTGTTCAAAAGATGGCGCCTCTTGATTTTGCCCTCTGACCTCTGCCGGTCCCGTTTCCTGAATTAAGGGAAAAAAAAACAAATCAAAAAAGCATATACCAAGTACACATTTCAGTTCCAGTTCCAGGACTTAAAGACTTTAAGCAATTATTTTTTGGTTGTAAGGACTACAATCATAGATTGCACTTAAACAATATAATCTTTCAAACCGTAAAAGAAAAAAAAACGCTAAAATAATTCTAAATGTTGCCAATAAAAGTGCAGTACCTGCAAAGTATGCAATGACTGTGGCAACTTTAAGTATAGGAACATTGACAAAACCTTAGAACTTTCAGTGCATAGAACAGCAAATAGAGTTCTTATTATCTAATGGCTTGTATGCAAGTTTCTTTTTAACTTTAAATTACAGAAATAAGGCATCCAAAATACTTAATTACATATTAAATAATTACATATTAAATACAAAGTTTGAAACAGCTATTATTGTTTAACAAATAATATTTCATATGTCAATGTTGGCTTACTAATCACCTTAATCTTTTAAAGAGAACTATAATAAATATATGATATGAAGGAGATATGGCTGGACACTCACTTGCAAATACTTTTTCACCAACATTTTGGAAACTAGGCTTTTTTAAATTAATATTATCATTCAATAATTCAAGCAGTTTTCAAGTATACATAAATATGACTGTTTTCAAGGGTGACAATTCATCCAAATGATAATTCATCCAAAGTTCAACTTACCTCCACAAACACACAGTCTGAATCCCCAACTCTGACATCATTATGCGCCTGATGAGACAATCTGCTTGAGCTTCTTTCAAAGAGGCCGTACAGTGCTTAAGGGTATCCCTCCTGGTGATAGGGGCAGATATCTTTCTAAGGAGGGCAAATGGCTAACATTAGGTGACAAAGACTCTGACAGCCTAGTAGGGGAGGAGGATTTGGCATTCCAGGTGAAGGTGGCTTATATGCTATTATATGCTGCAACAGGAGAAGAGTCCTCATCCTGGAAGTATAAATGACAGGTTTGAAGAAATTCATACCAATAACCAAATCCATCAATGTTCCACAAAAAGTGGATTCATATGGACTAGATCAATACATCCACAAAGGTAGCAATAGATAATGCTGTGTCTATACAAAATTTGTTACCTTGATTCTGACATACACTGCAGACCTGTTCAATTTAAGGCACTCTTTTATGTCACGTGGTGTGATGGCAGGCAAATTCAGGACGATGATGTCATGGTGGGCATCCGACATAGCTCAAATGGCCTATCACCAAGCCTTGGAAAAAACACGTCTTATTTCACTGATAAACTCCTCCTCTATCAGGTCCAAAGACACATACAGACTTACAATCCACTGGCTCTCTGCAATAAAAAAGAAAAAGTAAAACCTAAACAATTCCTAAACCAAACCCTCACCCCAACTCTAAACCTGTAGTAAGTACATGTAGTTAAGTGTTACTACTCATTACTTAAATGTATAATTTAACTGTATTGCTGACACCTTAAAATAAAGTAACACTCCCACTTTACAATCTGGAAATACGAGATTTACAAAGCTACAAAGCTAGAATCTAGTAAATACAGGCAGGGCGTAAAACGCACCTTTGGTTTCACAGTCACATGATCGACAACAAATGAATCCTCACATCAGGTGTATTTTGTACTAAACACAAGATGGTTTTGTTTTATTAAAAAAAAACAAAAATACAGGGGACAGCCTCAGTGCTTAATGCGTCAACTTTTGCCCATGACTAACCTCGACCCATTTCCAAAACTGACTACCTTTCATCAATGCAATACCCACGTCGAGTAACAGGTCGACTGGTTCCCTCATCTATGAATCCCAAGCATACTTGTAAAGTCCGCGGGGATTTGTTACCCTCCTCCTTCTCCTTGGAGGCCTTTATTCGTTTCATTTCTGAAGTCACGCAACCTACAAGTACAAACGTTACACCAAATCAGACATTTTGTTTTAGAATATCACTACTAATAAAAACAGCAACACTTCAGTTACTCACATGATTGAACATTTATTTTAGCACAGCTGTCTTGCCTTATCAACTGTGAGTTATCAACTGCCAAGTGCTGCCAATTAAGTGATCCGCCCCTTATGAGGCTTTTTTTTCTTTCAAAAGCCTAACGTTAAGCCGGGCATACACTGTGCGATTTTCGCCTGATTTCGAGCCGAATTCTGACTCGTGCGACTCTTTTTTTGGGTCGGGCCGATTTTCAGGTATATCGTGCGTCGTTTGTCGCGAGGTGTTCATGCAGTGTACAGAGGGAAACGAGAGGCGACAAAACTCTCACGATCGGGAATCGGATGGTCGGATGAATTTCTGGCGTGTCAGAAATTCTGCTCGCCCCTCGTGAGGTTATCGCACAGTTGAAGCAAAGCCACGAACTGATTGCCCTATTTCCCCTCACTGCGCATGCGCCAAAGCAGAAGTTCAACCATTTAATTTTTTAAAGCATTAAGGAAAAAACTAAAAGGGGAGATCTTTAATTATGTAGGCAGCTATCAAATAGCAGAAATTAAGTAAACTGTTGTGCCTCCAGTTTGTGTTGTATATATCCAGTGCATATTATTCATTTAGCTAGTTGATCATTAATTTAGCTAGGCTACTTGTTTTACTTTCACATTTTATTTTTATTTTTTAATATTAATTCATATTTAACCTTCTCCATCTTGACACAATGTCATGTTGCAATGTGTTCTTTTTCTTCATGAACGCGAGTCAGTGGATATCACGCAATGCGCAGTTTAAACGCAGTCAGTTATTCACTACAGAAAGCGAAAGCAAAATCTGACAAGCTTTCGGCGCATATTCTCAGACAACGAGAGATAAATGTAATTCATCATACTGATAACGCATAGCCTATTGCCTTATTTTCTTTCTTATTTATTTTCTTAATATTTCTATTTTGGTCCATATTGTGAGAAAAAAAATAGAAGAGAAGTAGGCCCATTTTGTGTTAAACAAGTTGTTTTTAGATAAATCTGCCTTTTCATTGAGACGGACATTATTATTGCAGTGTTCTGACATTATAATCATATAATTAGACCTATAATTCCTTGTTTAATCGGGCTAAATGTTTTTAAATAGTGAGGAGTAATCTATTATTTTAGTATGCAGTGTGTCGATTATGCATTATTGTTGGGGGGAGGGGGCAAATTAATGTAATATCGATTTAATAATAAAAGTAGGCCTACTCTAATAATAATAATAATTTTATACATACATTCTAAATAGCCTACTCTTGATATCAATAGCTGATGCATTTGATAGGCTACCTCTCTTTAATACACCATGGTCTATCGTCGCCACGGGGGTTTTATTACGCATTTTTCACCCGTACAGTGTGAGCAGTCAAGACGCGCTCGACAGTCGGACCGCACAGTGAGAGCACATCAATCGTGAGCTCTGGCTTTACATCGCATGCGATCTACTCGTACAGTGTGAGTAGGTAACCTTGCTGAAATCCCATAGAAATCGCACAGTGTATGCCCAGCTTTAGCGACAAATTTGGCAACTTCTTGGATAAAACTTAAATAGGTTCCATGACACCACAACTGATCTACAGATCGATTAGATCGCTAGTATAATGTAATTTAGCTAACATTAGCTATTCTCAGTTGAAAGCATTTGCTAACACTGCGCTCAGCATGTTCAATCATATTTAACAA
Source organism: Pseudorasbora parva (assembly GCF_024679245.1). Lineage (NCBI taxonomy): Eukaryota > Metazoa > Chordata > Actinopteri > Cypriniformes > Gobionidae > Pseudorasbora > Pseudorasbora parva. The sequence goes on along the minus strand of NC_090172.1, from coordinate 17,873,533 downwards.
TGTTTACGGCTAAGTGTTCCATAAAATACAGTATCTATCTTGCAATTATACTTATGACTATATATTATTTTACAGTAACGCCAAATTACCTTTCAATGAGAATGATACACACCCTGCGTCCCAATTCGCATACTATCCATCCTAAATACTATTCGAAAATAGAATTAGTATGTCCCAAATCGTAGTATGTTGAAAAGAGTATTCCAAAGATTCCCGGATGGTTTACTATTTCCGGTCCGAATTCGAAGTATGGATCGATGGGCACTCTAACGGCTGATATTGCCCACAACCCATTGGACGAGGATTTGATTAGAACTACAAACGCGGATAAAAAGCGTTACAAAACTACAATCATGACAGATGTGCGAGTCAGACGGTTAAGTAGAGAAGTTTAGATTAAAGGGGTTTGAGTGACCAACTATCAATATTTAACCTGACAAAAATATATTTATTCAGTGTTGTCCACATTATATTTCACCTGCAGCAGCATTGTAAACTTTTTTAATGACACGTTTGGCCATTAACATTTAAATGCATCATTATATTTGAACTGCAAACACATGAGCAGAGTCTCTGACCCACAAAGACCCACAAATGGCAGATCAACGAGCGGCTCTCTCCGATTTCTCTCCGATACGGTAGGAGATTAATCTGAATGTGGAGGATTTGAACTGTGACGAATCTGACGATGATTGACAGGGCAGATAAACGGTGACAGAATGCACGTAACTAAGCGACAGAGTCTGTTAAAGATGGCGAAGTAGTATGTCCCGAAGCTTACATACTTTTCTGCTACACACTCAAAAGTATATACCTTTTCTTCACTAAAAGAGTACATACTTTTAGGACGTAGTATAAGTAGGCTTATTGGGACGCAGCAACAGACAGTGGATGCAAATGCAAAAGCTCTTTATTATGATTGGCAGTATTACGGTGGCCCAGTAGTGCAGCCGTACTAAATTAAACCACAACACAACAAAATTGCTACAACACAATGGAAATGCTCCTGACCACGAGGGGGCTCTCGGAGTGCAATAAAGTTAGTTTCTTAGTTCCTTGCCATTGCTCTATAGATTGGTCTTACAAAAATGTAAACACTACGATCAGTTTTAAGTGTGTAACCATTGTATATCGACATGAAATATCCATTCAAAATCACCTACAGGCATACAGCTGCATATTTATATTCGAAAACGCTTTTACACGCTGCCATGGCGCTTGATGCCCAAGGGAACAAGCGCAAGTTTGAACAAGTTTGTATTCTAAAAAACTGACTCAATGCATAACATTGGAATTTGAACATTTAAGCAAAACAAAAAAAGTAATTATAATTAATAAAATTATACGTTTCAACCACTTGGTGGAATTGGCAGATGTTCCCTTAGGCATCAAGCACCGTGATCGCGAGTAAAAAACGTTTTTGAGTATAAATATGCAGCTATACCCAGATAACAATTTTTGGTTCCCAGAACGTTTTGGGAACATTAGTTTCTAGTTATCAGAACGTTCCCAGAACAGACGTCCTAACGTTCTCTATTGGTTAGCCAGGAACGTTTTCTGTACGTAAATAGAACGTTCCCTGTTGGTTTGGAGAACGTTCCCCTATCCTTCCCAGAACGTTCTCAGAACATTCCCAGAACGTTCCCCTAACCTCTTTCCTCCATTCATTTACCCTGCTGTAGCCTACGTCAGTAATAGCCCAGCATTCGCGTCCCGTTAAGCGGCATGGAAGACGGATCAATGGACGTAATCAGCCTAGTAGGCTACTACAAACCATGTCATGTTTTGAACTTGTTTAATCAATATAAATATTTCAAGCACATAAACCTTCATATGGAGGATTAAATAAGATTGAATGTAATGCATTAATGTACGTTTTGTAACTTGTAGGCCTGTCACTGACACTGCACAACCAGGTTTTACGTTAAGTGCCAAATAATGTCTTCAACACAATAAAATATGGGTTTGAGATATTGATTTTATTCACAGACATTAAAAAAATGAATAAATATTACTTTAACTGATAACATTTCATTAATTTCTTACCACTGAATTAACGGGATGTAGCCAACTTCTCTCTTTTGGTCAGTAAATAAAAAATTCTCGGTTAACATCATGTTGTCTTCGTTTACGTGTAAAATCTCTCTAAAATAACACTATTTACACTTGTATATTTATTCATTATAACTTATTATTCATGTAACGACAATGACTATGAGTTTTAATGTCTCGGGGAATAATTAACTCAAAAGGGATTTAATATTCAATATTCATGAATTTATGAATATAATTTGCTAGTCGTTCATTACGTATTAAAATTTTCCGATAGGGAAAATTGTTTAATTAAATACAAGTAACCCTTTACGGAATTGCTTGAAATTATCCTACTAAGTTTGTCCTGCAAATTAGTTATAGACTCTCAAATCAATTCTCAATAAGGGATTACTGCTTTACGAGTGCATAAGAAACATTAACTTTACTGATCAGGACAAAATCAATATTTCAAGTGGTCATACAGTTTACTTTACTAAAATAGTAGCATAAGCAGTTAGGTAACGTTAGATCGTAAGTTTCATTGACTTCGTGTATGTGGCAGAATAACAGATTCAACTCATTAAATGTCTTTTGGAGGTTTAATAAACACAGACTAAAAATAACACTACAATTCACACAGAAAGTACACACTAAATATGCATCAAGAGAGTAGAAATATAGATAGTAAACGAAAGAATATGGTACATAAACGAAGATAATGAATAGACTGAAGATAAAAAGAGAGAGAGAGAGAGAGAGAGAGAGAGAGAGAGAGAGACAAAGAGAGTGGGGGGGGGGGGGGCAGCTTCCTTCAGTTCATCAAACACAACCTTCACGGAGTTAACTTGTCCCAACGGGAAAATAACACACCCTCTAAACAGCAGTTTGAATTTGGAAATAAGAATACTTGCTTTAGTTTTGGCTTCTCGCGTGTGTTCCGAGTTCAAATGTCCTGCGTGTCCGGCGGTTCTTTCCGAGGTCGGGGGGACCGGCTGGTTGCTCTAGAGATGCTCCGTGTTCTCCTTCTGAAGAATGCCCTTGGGGGCTAGTAAGTTGATGAAGCAGTAGGGAAGCGAGGAGAAGAGGATTGTGGAAGAGCGGATTGTAGAAGAGAAGATTGCGGAAGAGTGTTGGGGCCTGCTTGGAGGGCCTGCATTGGTGGCCTGGCTCAAGGGCCAGCCACAGTGGCGTGTTGGTTCAGCCAGAGAGAGAAGAGAGAGAGAGAGAGAGAGAGAGAGAGAGAGAGAGAGAGAGAGAGAGAGAGAGAGAGAGAGAGAGAGAGAGAGAGAGAGCATTCGAGCACCTCCTTTTAAGGTCTGGGAGTAGTCCCACCCTCCGGGGTTAGACTTAACCAATGAGATTGTTGGGATTTCCAGGCGGGGAAATTCCTCCGGAGATTTTATGGCTCTTTGTTTCAAGCTCGAATCGATGGGCCTCTGCCCATTCATACTCTAATTAATGCAACAAACACACACTGCATTCTCTGAATAAGTGATATACATGGAAGTGTAAGTCGTGAAGTGAGCATTAATTTGATAGGAGACATGACATATATGAGGTTACCTGAACTAGTAAATTGTTAAGACAAAGACAAAAAGATGCAAAATACCATACAGAAGAAACATTTTACAAGACAGTTATGTGTTTACATATAATGTCCTGGGGTGCATGTTCATTTATAGATGGTTTGTCTATAATTTGAGGCAAAAGCGTGTGTTTTACAAGCTTTAACTCTCTGTGTATGGAACTTTTCATGTGGCCAAATTCTTTTGGGCCATAAAACACCTTATCAGATGGTTTCCAGGGTAACAGAGAATCTTTCTCTGTTGTGTTGGGGGAAGGTCTGTTACTAAGCACAAAGTATTCAAAACATATTTGTTAAATGTAACTGGCGATTGTGTGTTTGATTCGCCTGAGTCGCTACATTCAATAAAGATCAATAAACTAATGTCAGTCAGTCGGTAAAAAAATGAAATAACCGTTATGTTTTAAATTACGCGAGTGCGTCTTTCTGTAGAAGACAGAAGAAAGCGTGTGCTGGAGAAGCGCGTGCAGATTGGAGGTGCGCAGCAACGAAATATACAAATACCCCACATATAAAAAATAAAATCTAAAAAATAACCTGCAGGGAACGTTCTGGGAAGGTTCTCTTTAGGTTATAAAATAAAACCTAAAAATAACCTACAGGGAAGGTTCTCTTTAGGTTACAAAAACACAACCAATAGAGAACATTCCCAGAACGTACTTATTTGGTTCCCCACAAAAATAACCAAACGGGAACCATATGGGAACTTTAGGGGAACGTTCTGTGTTTATTGGGTAATGCATGTAGGTGATTTTGAGTTGATATTTCATGTCGATATACAATGGTTACACACTTAAAACTGATCGTAGTGTTTATATCTTTGTAAGACTGGCCAATCTATAGAGCAATGGCAAGGAAAACGTACTCGGTTACTTTCGTAACCTTGGTTCCCTGAGAGAGAGGGAATCAGAATTACGTATAGGAAAAACTATTGAGAATATGAAGCAAAACTTTATTAATAAAGGTATCTATGTAAAGCGCAGTGCAGCTGCACGGCCATAGCCCGGCGCAAGGAGCGCTCTCATTGGCCGGGCCGCAGCAACTGCAGGAACCTATGGTGAGGCGGCTGAGAGCAGCGAACCAATGGGGGCACTCCAGAGAGACCACCGAAAAAGGGGGCTTATATTAGCATACAGGAGGCTATACAAGACCCTGATTCACCATAGGTGTTAGGTTTTAAAATTGACTGAAGCGACACCTGAGAAGCACAAACACGGCACGGAACGCAATACTCGTTCCCTCTGTCTCAGGGAACCGAGGTTACGAAAGTAACTGAGTACGTACCTTTAGAGAGACCAACACAGGCAGGCTTCATAAGGAGAGTGAAAGACCCGGACTAGTCGGATCTATGGTAGAGTGTAATGGTGCTATGAATGATTGAGTATAAGCAGAACGCAATAAGCTATCGTGTTGCCAGGGCTGCAGATAGAGCCCTAGATGGAGAAAAGCACTGCTTGTAAAGCTGGGACCTCCAAATTGTAGAATCTGATAAAAGTGGGCGGAGAGGCCCAGCCTGCCGCCGCACAAATATCTTCCATGGAAGTGCCACATGACCAAGCCCAAGACGAGGCCATGCCTCTAGTGGAGTGGGCTTTAATACCTGTAGGACAGGTTAGGTTCTAGACCTATATGCTAGTGGGATTGCATCCACTATCCAGTGTGAGAGTCTGTTTCATGACAGCACAAACTTTAGTGCGGCCACCGAAGCAATGAAGAGCTGATCTGACTGCCTGAAGGGGGCGGAGCGCTCTAGATACAATCTCAATGCTCTGACTGGGCAGAATAGGTTCGCGTCTTATTGTCTCTGAGACGCGGGTAAAGGAAGCAGTGTAAAGACCTGCATACTGAAGGGGTTGATAGCACTTTGATTATAAAACCATGCCTCAGTTTGAGCACAACCTTGAAGTTGCAGGACCCAAACTCAACACAGGAAGGGCTCACAGAGAGTGCGTGTAAGCCACCCAATCGCTTAACCGAGGCCAAAGCCAGCAGAAAAGCGGTTTTGAGTGATACGTGCTTCAAGCTTGTGGTCTGAAGTGGTTAGTGGTTTTGCAGCTGCATCGCGATAGGAGGGAGCATATAGAGGGAGTCTGGGCCAAACATGGGCCAGGGCGTCCCTGCGTTTCCAGAAAAATATTGGGCAGCGTGTGCTGTGCGAGCTGAATCGTTTGCGGGTGAAGAGACCCCTGGGGGAATGGGTCCTCTGGATAACATGTCCGGACCCTGATTCAGAATACCTGGCACTTGAGCCGCCCTTAGGGAGCTCAGATTGTGCTCTGCCCATAAAAGGAGATGCTTAGACATGCAGTGAAGAGAGTCTGATCCTGAGCCCTGGCGATTTTATGTACGTTACCAAGACGTGGTGGTTCTTATGATGTAAGCCGCTCGTTGAGTCTTGAGTCTATGACAGTGACTGTACTGATAAGCCTGCCCCTTGAAGGCGAATCTGATGAATGGCCTGTAGTGGGGGGGCTATCGTAACGTGAAAGTATGCGTTTTTCAGATCTATTGTGAAAACCCAATCCCGGGGGCGAATGTGCGCGAGGATTTGTTTCACCGTCAGCATCTTGAAACGAGCGTGTCATAAGTGCTTTGTTCAGATGTCTGGAACATGGGCCTGAGACCGCCATCCATTTTCTGGACGAGGAATTAGCGACAGTAAAAACCTGACTCGCTAGCGTCGGGTGCACTGTTTCCACCACTCTCTCCTTTAACAGTTTTAACACCTCAGCGAGAAGCACGTGACTGAAACTGCTTCTTACTGAGGGCTCGACCACGGCTTGAATCGCGGGGGTCTGCAAGCAAAACTGTAGCGAGAACCTCGTATTATATGTTCAACACCCAACATATAAATATTATAAATAGTATATGGGGTTATATGTTGTGCTGTAACACTGCTTGTAACACTGTGGGGATAGTGTTAGGTTTTGGCAGTGCAGGCTTTGCAGTGGGCGCGCACGTCACATTTATATTGTGTGTGCGAGAGTGGGCTTTGTGAAAAGTGCTTGGGTGCAGGAGTGCAGACTGTAAAGTGGGCACATTTCCTACATAGAAAAGCTCTTTTGTGTGTAGTTGTAAACAATGTGCAGTGGCGCGGACTGTGTAGTGGGCGCAACCTACGTAGAATACCCATGGTGCAAACCAGTGAGCGAGTCCACAGGGGTAAACGCACACAGCATTAGTGTGCAGACGAGCGTGTTTAACACAGGCTAGTTGACTGCAATATTTAATCTCCAGTCACTTAACTAAGGGAACTGGGAGAACGTAAGGAAGTGCGGGTGGTATGGGAGCCATTCCACAATGCCGTTATGCTCTAGTCTAGACTGAAAGTGCGTGTGCAGACAAGCGTGTTTGACCACAGGCTAGTTGACTGCAATAAGGCTAGTTGACTTTACATGGTGTAATCCGGCTGCGGCGGGATTTATTTGTGATTTTGTGGGGCTGAATTAACAGCGCTTATGTGGGGGTGCACACTGTGTAGTGGACACTTTGTCTACAGTGTAAAAACCTTTCCAGCCGCCTGAATAAAGGGGACTGGAAGTGATAGAGTGAAAAAAGGCTTAGCTTAGCAGCCATATTCCGTCGCCGTTATGCTCTGACAGTGAGCGAGTGCTATGACGTAAGTCGCGTTCTAGTAAGCAAACGCGCTGTGGAAGGGGCGCGCTATCATGACAAGGCAGCCATTACAACTTCCTTGGCAGTCAGCGAAAACGTTCTTGACATACCCAACAGCCCGAGCTCGCTCGTCTCACTTACTCTAGTATTCTCTGTCTGCGGCGGTTCTTAGTGCAACGGAACGAGAGAAGAGGAAGAGTGAGGACAGCTGCGTCTGTCCGCAGCGCTTCAGTATGGCGGTGGCAAAATGTAACGAGAGCTTCGGTTCGAGTTTGTTTATACACTCTAGTATTCTCTGTCCGTGGCGATAGAGCGACTGTACGAGAGAAGAGGAAGAGTGAGGAAAACTGTCTGTCCGCGGCGCTTCTTAGCACGGCGAGAGCTTCAGCACGAGTTAGTTTACTTACTCTAGTATTCTCTGTCCGCGGAGGTAGCGCGACTGAACAAGAGAAGAGGAAGAGTGAGGAAAAAACTCTGTCTGTCCGCGGCGCTTCTTCAGCACGGCGAGAGCTTCAGCACAAGTTAGTTTATTTACTCTAGTATTCTTTGTCCGCGGCGGTAGCGCGACTGAACAAGAGAAGAGGAAGAGTGAGGAAAAAACTCTGTCTGTCCGCGGTGCTTCTTCAGCACGGCGAGAGCATCGGCTCGAGTTAGTTTATTTACTCTAGTATTCTCTGTCCGTGGCGATAGCGCGACTGAATGAGAGAAGAGGAAGAGTAAGGAAAAACTCTGTCTGTCCGCGGCGCCTCCTCAGCACGGCGGTACGTTATAGTGACGAAAGCTTCGGTTCGAGTTTTCCTATTCACTCTAGTAGGCTATTCTCTGTCCATGGCGATAGCGCGACTGAACGAGAGAAGAGGAGAAGTGAGGAAAAACTCCGTCTGTCTGCGGCGCCTCCTCAGCACGGCGATATAGTGACGAGAGCTTCGGCTCGAGTTCGCCTATTCACTCTAGTATTCTCTGTCCGCGGCGGTAGCGCGACGGAACACGAGAAGAGGAAGAGTGAGGATAAATATTGGAAGCGTCGGAAGAAGAGCTGCGGCGGCGGCAGAGTGAAGAGAGCTTCGGCTTGAGTTTGCTCATGTCCTCTAAAATTCTCTAAAAATAAAGAGCTCCGTCTTTTGAGAGCATAGAACAAGCCTGTAAGCTCTAGAAGTGGCGTTGCAGCTGCAACACACACACTTAACATAGACACACAGAATAAAGGATATTTAACGCCGGATGGCGCAGCTGGAACGCAGGTGGCTGAAGGCAGAGACCTGGAGGGAATCCGGCGTCCTCAGGGCTGCAGGAATGTTCCGCTGGTTGCTTTTCGATGGCGGTTTGCTTGATTCCGGAGGTCAGCGACGGTGTCGCTGAAGGAGATAAAATCTGACACCTATGGTGAATCAGGGTCTTATATAGCCTCCTGTATGCTAATATAAGCCCCCTTTTTCGGCGGTCTCTCTGGAGCGCCCCCATTGGTTCACTCCTCTCAGCCGCCTCACCATAGGTTCCTGCAGTTGCCGCGGCCCGGCCAATCAGAGTGCTCCTCGTGCCGGGCTATGGCTGTGCAGCTGCACTGCGCTTTACATAGATACCTTTATTAATAAAGTTTTGCTTCATATTCTCGAGAAAAGGAGTTTTTCCCATATGCAATACGAGGAACCTCTCTCGAAAGGGAACTAACTTTATTGCACTCCGAGAGCCCCCTCGTGGTCGGTAGCATTTCCGTTGTGTTGTGGCGATTCCGTCGTGCTGTGGTGATTTCATTGTGCTGTGGCTCGTTTCCATTGTGTTGTGGTGATTTTGTTGTGTTGTGGCTCGTTTCCGTTGAGTTGTGGCAAATTCGTTGTGTTGTGGTTTACTTTAGTACGGCTGCACTACCAGGCCACCGTACAAAAGCCTTAAAGAACACAGGGTCAGACGGTCACAAGACGATGACGACGAACGCAGGTACCTCGGTGGACAGCGTGGTGAAGGTACTCCAATCCCGTGAATGATCCCGTGAAGGTGAACGTGATTTTGCCAAGTAAGATGCGTTCCTGGATCAACATCCTTTGTTGATCCTGGATCAACATTTAGTTAACCAATCACAGGCCTCTGATGTCATCAGTGTGTGCCGACTAAATGCCATTACAACCTTTTGAACGTTCCCGCCTCACTTCCCTCGACTCACCGGCCAAAGGTAAGTTATTTTTTCTGTACTCTTTGACCCTCTCTGCAGCTAAAGCTATGGCAATGTAAATGTAATTTATTCACTAAAAAGTCTTGAATTAGAACACTTAAATGGCATAATGTCATGCAACCCAGAGCACACCCAACCATGTGCCGTTTAGCTAATAGCTAAAAGCTAAGTTTACATTACTCCAATCCCTTAACGGTATTCCTTCTCTCATACATTTACACACAAATACACATTTCATATTTAGTTTAACAACTTTATAAAAAAAATATAATGTTTAAAAATGTAATTAATTCCTGATCTTTAAAACAGTCTGCTATTATTTTGGTCTGAATAAAGTGTGCAAAAATATGACATTAAAAAAAAAAGTAGAATAATTGCTTTTTGAATCTGACTGTAATCAATATTTTGATCATTGCTTTTTAATACAGGGTAGATTCATTCGTAAATGTTGATCCAGGATCATCACGATCATTTCAGTTTGGGGTAGATTCACTAATGTTGATCCAGGATCATCACGATCACTTCAGTTTGGGGTAGATCCGCTAATGTTGATCCAGGATCATCACGATCATTTAGTTTGGGGTAGATCCACTATAATGTTGATCCAGGATCATCACGATCATTTCTGTTTGGGGTAGATTCGCTAATGTTGATCCAGGATCCTCACGATCATTTCAGTTTGGGGTAGATCCGCTAATGTTGATCCAGGATCATCACGATCATTTCAGTTTGAGGTAGATCCGCTAATGTTGATCCAGGATCATCACGATCACTTCAGTTTGGGGTAGATTTGCTAATGTTGATCCAGGAATCATCACGATCATTTCAGTTTGGGGTAGATCTGCTAAAGTTGAACCAGGATCATCACGATCATTTCAGTTTGGGGTAGATGCGCTAATGTTGATCCAGGATCATCACGATCATTTCTGTTTGGGGTAGATTCGCTAATGTTGATCCAGGATCATCACGATCATTTCTGTTTGGGGTAGATTCGCTAATGTTGATCCAGGATCATCACGATCATTTCAGTTTGGGGTAGATTCGCTAATGTTGATCCAGGATCATCACGATCATTTTTGTTTGGGGTAGATTCGCTAATGTTGATCCAGGATCATCATGATCATTTCAATTTGCGGTAGATTCACTATTAATCTACTATAATCTTTCAACTTTTCAACTCTTTTTTTGGTTGTGTTTCCTCATTTAAAGTTAGTCAATTTGTTTGGTTATGCTGATATGGTATTATAAAATAAACAGGAAAAAATTACGGTTAAAAATAATACTTTGTTAATTAATTTTGTGTGTATACATTTCAGAAATGTTCCATGATGGAGGAATTTATCAAAAAGTCTGTGGAAAAAGAAGAAAGGAGAAAAATAAGACAGAAAAACACTACACTCAAAGTGCATGTTCTTAAACCAGATGATCAAGAAGAGAATTTTATCACAGAAATAATTAACAAAGAGCATTCAGAATCATTCAGGACCACAAATTGTTCCAGTTTAAAATATAAAAGCAGAGGATATTATATTTTCCATTGCAGAAGATCTGGAAATGTATCCGAAAGAAGTCACAGAGCTGTCGGTTGTAAAGCATACCTCTCTTTTAAAGTAAGAAATGATTGGAAAGGACACAAATTAATTGTGCAGAGAATATTTGACCAGCACAATGGACACAATGTTTCCGTGGAGAACGGCCATTTTCAGCGGATTCACCCTCAGCTGGTGGATGAAATCAAGAAGTGGATCACATTAGGTGTAAAACCAGATGTCATCCTCCTCCAAGCAAATGAGTGGTATAGTGCTTGTTTTCATCCGTGCCATATGCGCATGCACACACACCCACTTACACCCACACACACAAAAAAATAATCCGCAACGAAAGATGGAGAAAGACCTACATGCGCGCATGCAGCGCACATACGCGCTCACACAAGCCGGGGGTGGGGGTGACCACAATCAATGAGAGACGTGAGCCTGGTGCGACGCACACAGCCGCCCTATCCTGGCAGGGATGGATGAGAGGCAGACATGTACTGTACTTGTACTTGTACTTGTTCTTGATGTATGTCAGGCTTGAAAAGCTCAGTTCGCACAGATAAGTTGTGGAGTAGGGTAGCAAAATAGCAACAGCGCTACTTGAAGCCACTGGATACTCTTTTTTCACTGAAATCCAAAACCTGTCCAATTCCATGTCACCAAATCTCATTTTCAATGTGCGGTCTTCCCTGATCTCCATCAGTTGCTCCTGTGTTGGCAGTGGCCAGTCCTTTGCACCCTCCAGAGCGCTTGAACTCCAAGGATCACGGACCCAGTCAAACTGTGCATAAGACTCCGATGGAAAATAATGATTAAATCGCTCATCGAGAGATTTCAGATGCTGGGTTATGAGATCAGAAATTGTACTGCTGTTTACATGCACATTGCACAGGGGAAACATATCCAGCCTGCCCTGTCCCACAAAGGAACGCCAGAGTGTGAGTTTAGATCTGAAGCCACGCAGTTTGTCAGACGAGGAGAGGAGGTTTTCTTCTTAACTCGCACAATCGGCCCAAAACCTTCCCCCGTGACAGCCAGCGGACTGCCGTGTGTAGCAACAAGCTCTGACGCTCTGCCCCCATTTCCTCGCACAGAATCGAAAACAGACGGCTCTTTAACGGGCGCGCCTTTATGAAATTAACAATGTCCACTGCTCTGTCAAGCACGTCCGAAAGTACTTTTGGGAGCGTCTTTGAAGCAAGTGCCTCTCTGTGAAGGAAGCAGTGGGTTGTTCGTATATCAGGGTTTTGCTGTTTGGCCCTGCTAATGAAACCTTTGGCACAGCCCGTCATTGCAGCTGCCCCATCAGTACAGATACTAATACAGTTCTTCCAACTCAATCCTCCCTTTTCAAGATACTCAGTTGTCACACGATAAATTTCTTCTCCTTTTGTTTTGTTTGGCAGCGGTTTGCAAAATAAAAAAAATCTCTCTAATATGGTCCCCATCCACAAACCGAACATTTGCCAAGAGCTGAGCGTGCCCACTCACGTCTTTTGACTCATCAAGTTGTAAAGAAATATGTTTCCAAAACGATATCTTCAATGTCCACAGGCATGTCATTGATTCGCCTCCCTATTGTACAATCCGACAGCGGGACATTTGAAATTTCTTTTGCAGCTTGAGGCCCTAGCATTTTGTTCACTATTGCTGTACATGCTGGCATAATTACAGTTTCTGCAATAGTGTGAGGCGTCTTTGTTTTAGCTACTATTTCAGCTACAAGGTAGCTAGCTTCCAGTGCCTTCTCCGAGAATTTAGCGGATTTAATCATCATTTGTTCTTGACGGCTTTGTTGACATTTCATTCTAACAAAATATTCAGGATCCTTGTCAGCAAATGATGGATGATTGGTCAGGTGTCTTTTAAGTTTGCTCGGAACCATCCCTTGGTTTGACAGTTTCATCCCACATATTAGACACAAAAGGAGAGGGCATGTTGCATCCTCAGTACTGATGAAGCCAAATTTGAGGTAATTATCATTGTATGTTCTCTTTTTAGCCTTGTCTACCTTTGCGACCTTTGGTGCCGACTCAGAGCTGGTGGAGGAAATAGTAGGCTGAGGCTCCATTTCACAGTAAAAACTGTCCGGTTCTTGTGGGGCTTTTCTTTTTAAAAAATGATCCATGCTGCTGTTGCTTGTTTCTTGCTCTTTGTGAAATCAAATGTATTTTCGCGGTTAAATTATAAAACAATGTAGCCAACTGCACAGTCACGCGACCCCGGTGGGGACGTCATGACATTTACTGATGTGAGACGGATTTTTATGGTTAATTTTATATACATATTTATCTCAAATTAATTTACAATTTTATTAATCCGCATATGTTTAACCCTTTCACACAAATTTAAAACATTCTGGCTGACCCTCCCAGCGTGAGTTTTTCAAAGCGACCGTTATTAATGTGTCACTTTATGGTTTCCATGGTGACGCATCATCGCTTGTCACGTGACACACCGCAGCAACAACAGAGCCGAATGAATGATGATCTGCTTTTGTCATTTTTCCTTTATTCAAAATATTCACAAATTTGTTAGATATGGCCTGAAATATCTGATATTCCGATTGCCAAATATATACAAGTAGAAAGTGTTTTGTCGTTTAAACACCTTAATAACGATCACGTTAGTTGAGCTGTATGCACGATGGGTGCTGCCATCGCCGCCGCAGACGCAGTTCAGAAAATCGGATCTGTTAGATTTACACGACGTGAATTCATCCACTTCTCCCAAAATTCATAAAAGTAAGTGGCAGGTGAACTGGGAGAAGAATAGAGTAAACTTTAAAGTTACTTCCACAATGTGTATCTGATATGAATAAAACTAATTATAATGGAAAGGATTATTATTGCCTCTTCATTTTTCATCATTGTGTATTTTACAAACTCTAAATGTATTGTTTTTTTAGTATGTATATGTATGAAACCTAAAATAAACATTATGTGGCTGAAAAAACTGAAAAGTTGTGATATATGACAGCTCTGAGCGCGCCTGTCTCTGGCTTAGTGCAAGCCAACGCGAAAGCACATTTGAATTTACATTTGAATGAACGTGATGCACTGACCGTTCTAATCACGTGTGAATGGGTTAAAAAGAAGAAGAATGTATTTATGTAAATTCAAATATATTTTCTATATGAAATTTCTGATTTTTTTTTTTTTTTTTTTTTAGCCTACGTAATTTTTTGACCCCAGTGTGCCGCGGCACCCACTTCGAGAAAGGCTGACTTACAGGACCATGGGAGTAACATCGTGTTTTTTGATGCCACTAACTGTGTGAATCAGTATTCCTTTCCACTTTTTACACTGCTTGTGAGAGTTGAAACATGAAACACCAGTGATGAGGACAGGTATCTGAAATTCTTACAATATGAATATAATACCGTAAACGAGAGCACATTATGCCTGTTCTTGCCTCGCTTCATTGGCTACCTGCATCTTCTGAGAATACAGTTTAAGATTTTATTGTTTGTTTTTAAATCTCTTCATGGTCAAGCCCCAGCTTACATAGATGATCTACTGAAGATGCATGCTCCTCTAAGGTCATTAAGCTCTGCTGAAAAACCATTCTCTTCCTTAGAACAAGACTTAAAAGTAGGGGAGATCGAGCTGTTTCAGTCGTGGCCCCTTGGCTGTGGAATGATTTGCCTATGCGTGTCAGAGTGGCTCCCAGCCTTGGCAGTTTTAAATCACGACTTAAAACTCACTTTTATTCATTGGCCTTTAAACCAGCCTCAGAGTTAATTTCTGCATTTTATTATTTTAGTTTGTCACTTGTTTAAACTGTGTATTGTGTTCATGTTATGTGTTTGTTTTTTATTTGTTGCAATTATGTCAGTGTCCAGCACTTTGGCTAACCTCGGTTGTTTTAAATGTGACAAATAAAAAATAAAATTGTATTGTATTGTATAAAGTGGAAATCTGACATGAAACACCAGTGATCAGGACAGGCATCTGAAGTTATTACAGTAACAATATAATATCTGACATGAAAATCCAGTGATCAGGACATCTAAAGTTATTACAGTATGAATATAATATCTGACATGAAACACCAGAACCCCCCCCCCGCCCAAAAAAAAAAAAACCTGCAACTGTCTGCGTTTCAACCGCAATCTAAAGTTACGAGAAGATTAGGCAAATTAGTCCGGGGATGTACTGCGCGCGACTGCTCCTCCAAGTCAGTGACGGACAGAAATCATTTTTGTGTGTACCGTTTGAAAGATTTAGTGGACTGTTTACATGAGACGTTATCTAAACCGATCTGGAGTTTACATGTGATTACTTTCAATCGCAATCCTTTTGTCACATGCAGTTTGTCTGCCGCATCAAAAATATCAACGCTGTTTTCAACAGGCAGATGGAATGTGTTTACTGTAGCCATAGCAACTCTTACCGGCCACCAGGACTAATACAATATTATTTATAGCTATTTATTTGTTGTAAAGTGTAATAATCATCTCAGAAAAAAAAAATCTTCTGTCAGGCACAGTTAAAGTAAAAACTGCCTGGGGCAATATACGCTGTGTCATTACTCCAACATTATCTTCATAACTTACGAAATAAAAAGTTTACCCCTCAGAAAAATTAACTATCCTCTCTTGTCAACATGAGCGCGGCGCGCGCTGTCACGTAATGTAAGGACGCACACTTAAAAGTAATCGGTCAGGTCGTTTACATGGTGAAAAAAAATTAATAACGAGTATGGAAGAGATTCAAGTTGTGCTGCTTTTGCTGGTTATGTATAGGTTTACTAAGGTAATTAACAACGACAGAAAAGAGCACTAATATGCAGATTCAGCAGCATGCAGCATATTCAGAAAGCTTGTAAAGCTAGATTTAAAATGACAATGCATATTATTATCAGCTATTACAGACATTGCACGAACGCGCGCCATCAGACAGAGAGCAAGACTGATATTTACTGAACGTAGACCGAACCTCGCGAAAGACTTTTAAAAATGCCGGTTGAAATAAAATGCTGCATGAGCTAAACCAATCAGCATGTTCAGCGCCCAAGTCCCACCCTCGAAAGTTCCTGAACTTTGAAAAAGTACTACCTCGCGAGCAGGACCGTTTGGAGGGGTAAATATTTACCCGGAACTTCATTTAGACCCTGGTTCCTGCAGTCTAAACACACCTGCTGTGTTCGAAATCGCCCCCTATACCCTCATTCACTACTCCCTACATTAGTCCACTAATATAGTTGTGGCAAGGGGGGCGTGGTTCAGCGAGGTCTGCAGCGGGAGAGAGGGCCGCGGGACGAGCGGTAAGTGAGTGGGTTGGACGCAGATTAATAACACCTGTCTCTTGTTCCAGTAATGAGCGCGGAGACGGGATAAAACACCAGCGGAACCAGAGACCAGGGAGAGAGAGAGTCAGGACGGTTGATGCCAAACCCCCACAGAGACTGAGTTACCGGAAGCCGGAAGTGCCGACCCGGAAGTGATCGCTATTGTTTTGAGTTTGCACGAATCTCCACACTACGGAGTGTGCCTTGAATATTGAGAGAAAATAAAAGAGCATCAACCGTCTAGCCGACCCCCGTGTCCTCTTCCTTCCTCACATTCACGAACTTTGCTACACTGGTGCCGAAACCCGGGAAGGAAGTAGGACAGTGCCGCCGCCATGACAACGCCCTCCGCCTCGCCATTTGCGGATGTCATCAACTCCCTCGCGGTCCTCCACCAAGAACACCACCAGGCGTTGCTGGACCTTCGGACCGAACAGGAGCGCCGCTTCGAGGCGATCGTCCAAGGCCAGCAAGAGGACCGCGAGCGGTTCCGGAGCTGGATGGACCGGGAGGTTCGCGCCGAGGCCGCCGCACGGGCCAGCGCACCGGTTCACGTGCCCCTCCAGAAGATGGGGCCGGAAGACGACCCGGAGGCCTTCGTGGATCTGTTCCAGAAGGCCGCGGAGGCCTGCGGGTGGCCCCGGGCACAGTGGCCGGTGCGCCTCATCCCCCTACTATCTGGAGAAGCCCAGGCGGCCGCGCAACAACTACCGGTCGCGAACCTCCTGGACTACGATGATCTGAAGAAGGCCATCCTTCAGCGGGTCGGCCGGACCCCGGAACAACATCGTCAGCGTTTCCGGTCCCTGGAGTGGGGTGAGCCTGCTGGCGGTGCGGCGATCCGGATCATTTTGTGGACTGATGTCCGATGATGGACATCGGAACAATGATCCGGATCCCGAACGTCCAGCGGACCACCCCCGATCAGGCAGGAGAGTACCAAATTCCTGTGAGTATCAAGGGGGGTACATATCAGGCCTTGGTGGATTCAGGATGTAACCAAACCTCGATCCATCAAAGCCTGATGCAGCCTGGGGCATTGGATACAAGCCGCGTGGTTAAGGTGCGGTGTGTGCACGGGGAGGTGGTGGAATACCCGGTTGTCCCGGTCACGATACAATTTCGGGGGAAAAAGCATAGCGTAGAGGTGGCGGTTAGTCCACACCTCCGGCATCCGCTAATTCTGGGGACAAATTGGCCCGCCTTTTCGGCGTTATTGGGGTCGTTATGCGCGGATGCCGCTTGGGAGAAGAAGGCGAGGAGGGGGGCGGCGCGAGTGCAGCTTGGGGAGACTGAGACGGGACCCTTGGGGACAGCTTCAGCGGAACCGAGCGGGATCGAGAGACTGATTCTCTCGGACCGCGATGACTTTCCGCTGGAGCAGTCACAGATGAGACCCTCAAAAATGCCTTCCAACAGGTCCGATCGATTGACAGTCAGTCTCTCCAACCTGCCTTGCCTGTCTCGTATCCATATTTTGCCATAATCAAGGATCGGTTGTATCGAGTGACCCAAGACGCTCAAACAAAGGTAGATACAACCCAGCTGTTAGTACCAAAGAGCCGCCGGGAAATGCTTTTCCAGGCGGCTCATTCTAACCCAATGGCGGGCCACCTGGGACAGGCGGCCACGCTGAATCGTTTAATGACCCGATTTTTTTGGCCAGGCATTCATGACAATGTGCGCAGGTGGTGCGCGTCTTGTCCGGAATGTCAGTTGGTGAATCCACTGGCCGCCCCAAAAGCGCCATTGCGCCCCCTTCCATTAATGCAGGTCCCCTTCGAGAGAATTGCGATGGACCTCATCGGGCCATTAGAGCGATCTGCACGCGGACATCGTTTTGCGCTAGTTATCGTGGACTACGCAACACGATATCCGGAAGCAGTGGCTCTCCGCAACATCTCGGCGAAGAGTGTTGCGGACGCACTGTTTCGTTTAATCTCCCGGGTGGGGATTCCGAAGGAAATCCTCACTGATCAAGGCACGGCGTTTATGTCACGCACGTTAAGCGAATTGTACGGATTATTGGGCATTAAATCCATTCGAACCAGCGTCTATCACCCACAAACAGACGGCTTGGTCGAACGATTTAATCGCACTCTTAAATCCATGATCCGTAAATTCGTACAGGAAGACGCCAAAAATTGGGATCGGTGGTTAGAACCCCTCTTATTTGCTGTGCGAGAGGTCCCGCAAGCCTCCACGGGGTTTTCCCCCTTCGAGCTTCTCTACGGTCGGCAGCCACGGGGGGTGCTGGACGTCCTACGAGAAACTTGGGAGGAGGGGCCTTCTTTGGCCAAAAACGAAATTCAGTACGTCATGGACTTGCGAACAAAACTCCACACCTTGGGGCGGCTATCTAGGGAGAATTTGTTGCAAGCCCAGGACCGCCAGAGCCGGTCATATAACAGGGGTACTAAACTACGCAAATTCACACCGGGAGAGAAAGTGCTCGTTCTACTCCCGACGTCGAGCTCAAAATTAATGTCAAAGTGGCAGGGGCCGTTTGAGGTCGCACGACAGATAGGAGAGCTCGATTATGAAGTGATACGATCCGATAGGAACGGAGCACGTCAAATATACCACCTCAACCTGCTAAAAAAATGGAATGAGGTGGAATCAGTGTTGTTGGCAACGGTGATCGGGGGAGAGGATGATCTCGGGCCAGAGGCGAGCATTAAAGCGCAATCAGTCGCGCTGGCCCCTGGGGGAGATCACCTCTCACCGTTACAACTCACTGATTTATCGAAATTGCAGGCGGAGTTCGCTGACGTGTTCTCGCCCCTACCGGGACGTACCGACTTGATTCAGCACCATATCGAGACCGAGCCGGGCGTGGTAGTTCGCAGCCGGCCGTATCGCTTGCCTGAACACAAGAAAAAAGTAGTTCAGGAAGAATTAGGCGCAATGCTCGACATGGGAGTAATCGAGGAGTCCAACAGTGACTGGGCGAGCCCGATAGTTTTGGTCCCCAAAACAGACGGCTCGGTCAGGTTCTGTGTGGACTACCGCAAGGTGAACGCTGTGTCGAAATTCGACGCGTATCCAATGCCGCGGGTTGACGAGTTGCTTGATCGGTTAGGCACGGCTCGATTTTATTCGACACTGGACTTAACAAAGGGCTATTGGCAGATCCCCTTGTCTCCATTGTCCAAAGAAAAAACAGCTTTCACCACGCCGTTTGGATTACACCAATTTGTCACGCTTCCTTTCGGCTTGTTCGGGGCGCCCGCAACCTTCCGGCGACTCATGGATAGGATTTTGTGTCCCCATGCTGCATATGCTGCTGCGTACCTGGATGACATAGTGATTTATAGTCACGATTGGCAGCGGCATATGCAGCATGTGAGGGCGGTCCTGAGGTCGCTGAGGGGAGCGGGGCTCACGGCCAATCCAAAGAAGTGTGCGATTGGGCGGGTGGAAGTAAGGTATCTGGGCTTCCACTTGGGTCATGGGCAGGTGCGTCCCCAAATTGATAAGACTGCCGCAATTGCAACCTGTCCGAGGCCCAAGACCAAAAAGGAGGTAAGACAGTTCTTGGGGCTGGCGGGATATTATAGACAGTTTATACCAAATTATTCGGACCTCACCAGCCCTTTGACTGATCTTACTAGAAAGGGGCTACCAGATACGGTCCAGTGGACGGAGCCGTGTCAACAGGCTTTTACCCAAGTGAAGGCTGCTCTATGTGGCGGGCCGCTGTTACACTCCCCTGACTTTTCTCTCCCTTTCTTGTTGCAGACTGACGCGTCGGACAGGGGGCTGGGCGCAGTCCTGGCCCAGGAGGTGGAGGGGGGAGAGCGGCCGGTGCTGTACATTAGCCGTAAGCTCTCCAAGAGGGAAGCTAAGTACAGCACCATAGAGAAGGAGTGTTTGGCCATCAGATGGGCCGTTCTCACTCTCCGCTATTACCTCCTGGGGCGGGAGTTCACTCTCTGTTCGGACCACGCTCCTCTCCAATGGCTCCACCGCATGAAGGATACCAACGCGCGGATCACCCGTTGGTATCTAGCTCTTCAGCCGTTTAAGTTCAAGGTGGTCCACAGGCCGGGTGCTCAGATGGCTGTGGCCGATTTCCTCTCCAGAAATGGAGGGGGGGGGGGGGGGGGGGGCTGCAGGCCGGACGGCTCCCCGGCCTGAGTCGGGCGGTGGGGGTATGTGGCAAGGGGGGCGTGGTTCAGCGAGGTCTGCAGCGGGAGAGAGGGCCGCGGGACGAGCGGTAAGTGAGTGGGTTGGACGCAGATTAATAACACCTGTCTCTTGTTCCAGTAATGAGCGCGGAGACGGGATAAAACACCAGCGGAACCAGAGACCAGGGAGAGAGTCAGGACGCTTGATGCCAAACCCCCACAGAGACTGAGTTACCGGAAGCTGGAAGTGCCGACCCGGAAGTGATCGCTATTGTTTTGAGTTTGCACGAATCTCCACACTACGGAGTGTGCCTTGAATATTGAGAGAAAATAAAAGAGCATCAACCGTCTAGCCGACCCCCATGTCCTCTTCCTTCCTCACATTCACAAACTTTGCTACAATAGTCCACTTGCGGAAGTGAATGAAAACGAGTGAGTGAATTCGGACACTAGTGCGCCGCTTTTGCGTCATTTGTGCTTGCTGTTTATTTGATACATAGCTAACCGACAGCTCCATTAATAATGAAAAGATTTATCTTTAACTCTGCCGTGGAAACTTGCATGTATAAACCTTAACCAAACAGTGTAATAATCAATTAAAAGTGAATGTATACCTGTATGCAAGATATTGCGCTGGACCAGTACAAGATGGATGGATGATTGATCAGCTGCGGGCGCCATCTCCAAATCTCCACCATAGCCTACCCTTAAATAGGGCACTATTTGAAGGGACAGGCGGACAGCCATTTGTAGTGGTGTCAGAAGAGATAGTGGACGTTATTGAGTGCACTCATTCAATCCCACAATGCACCGCTATAACGAGTTTGCAACCAATGCACGCTCGATGGCTAGAGAATACCCATAATGCACTGTGAGAGTCGCGCCGTCGCGCCTACTGTCAGATGAATTCCCGCGTCTCGCCAGGAGATGGCAATGGCATCCACAGCGGAATCCTATAGGTGTAAGTTTCTATAATATTTTTTTTTAATTGTTCAATTAAAGTTTTAATACGTTTCCATGACATAATTCAAAATACATCACTTTGTTACTACTGGAGGGTGCCAGTTTTTTAAAAATGTCAAGAAATTACCACAGGGTCCGACCAAGATGTGGAACAGCTCATCCGTCTACGGGCGGAGAAGAATAATTTGTTCTCTGGCAAAAGAAACTCGGCTCGACGTGGATGGGGTTAAGTCTGTTGTCATTTATTACAAGTATTTAAGGCAGTGAAATCAATTTATAAAAACAATGACAAAGAGTGATGATTAATTGGTAATAATTTGTTTTGTTCTTGTCAGTCATCAAAATAGAAGGTCAAGAAATATCTATGACGCAGAATAAAGAATAATGTTATTGTTATATGATAAATAATAGTTTTGTGTTAATAGTTTTGTGTTATTTTATCATATTTATGTAATAGAAATTATTTGATTTTAGTTAATTTTGATTCTTTAATACCTTTACAATTTTGTAATGGCTTTAAAATGATTTTGGTTGTATTCTTGTTTTTTTTTAACTTAGAGTCATGAAATGAATGGATTTTAAATGAACCTTCATTCTATGCAGGCTGAATTTGTGAAATATTTGTGTTTCAGAGCTGTTCTCAAAGAGATGGGTCTCGATAAAAAACTCAGCCCAGCAAAGGCTGTGAAAAAGTGGGAAAACCTGAAAAAAACATATAAGGTTTGTCTTTTGAATTAGTCAAAAAAACAAAAAAAAACAATTCATGCATATTTTTAGTTACGTTTTCCTACTTCCACTGGCTACATTTACATTTTTACATTTAATCATTTAGCAGACGCTTTTATCCAAAGCGACTTACAAAAAAGGGGAGAGCAATAGAAGCAACGAAACAAACAAGGCCAACAACCTGTAAGAGCTGTAAGAAGTCTCAATTAATTAGCACAGTACACATTTTTTTTATAGCCATCTACAATCGCCACCTACAGCAAAAACTCAAGTACACAAAATACAGAACACTGGATTTTGATAGCCATGATAACAACCCATTAGGACTAAGGCTGTTGCCCCAACTGTTGTCGTTAATGCAGATTCAGTGGCCCAATGGGTTGGTTTTGTATGGCATTCTAGCTAAACACGCAGCAATAGCCATCGACAACAAAAACTCACGTACGCAAAATACAGTACACCAGATTATGATAGCTATGATAACTATGTAACACACCCGCCTGAAGGCACAAATCCGGATGAGAGACGTAGATATTAGGGGTGTAACGATACGCGTATTCGTATTGAACCGTTCGGTACGAGGCTTTCGGTTCGGTACGCGGTACGCATTATGTACCGAACGGTTCTTGGACTAATTAATTAGATTTGGAAAATAAAAAAGTGTGTGAAATATAATAATATGCGTTCAACAAGGTAGCCCAATAACCAAAACGACATAACAGCCAATGCCCCTGACACCGCCTGACAAGTGAAAGAAAAAAAAAAAACACCAAATATGTTTTAGGCTGCTCAGTCAGGTGCTCGCTTACTCAGTAGGCTACGCGCTGAATGCTCGTGGCAAAATGGCAATTGCGTTTAACAAACCAGAAATAGAAGATCCTCCAATAACCAACAGGTCTGGTGTTTGGGTGAACTTTGGATTCTTGGTAAGCTATGATGGTGTTGGCAAGAGTGATGGATTAAAAAACAACGGTATGTCGCATTTGCTGATGGTACAGCAGCGGGAATAATTCATGTCATGTCAATCAAAGCCGACAACAAGACGATCTTGTTGTCTTTACGCCGACAACAAGACGATAAAAAGGAGAAACAGCCACAAACTATCCCACAAACTATCCCCGCAGCATTTAGACAGACATTTCCAACTTATTCAAATGGCAAAAGACATCACCGCGGCGAGTGGTCCATTTATAGCCGCGGATATGAGACCTAACGCCCGTTTCACACATACTCCGTCTGCAGTGCGTGTGCGGTGCGTATTTTTTCCCGTACCCATGGGATGACAGCTTTCAAACTGCACGCGGGTGCTGTCCGTCAGTCTGTTCCAGGAGCGTTGAGTCTGCAGCAGTGCACGGATCGTTTTCGTACCGAGTCTATTTTTTGCTGCGCTGCGTTGGTGCATTAAAGTGGTAGAACATTGTTCGCATTAAAATAAACATGTACTGACGCGAAAATCTAGTAATTTCACCACAGATGCATCTCATTTAATATATACTCTTGTTTCAAAGTCAACACATGGCTTTTTTTTTCTCAAGTAAAGCAACAAAACGACACCTTACCTGGCATTTAGGTTAAAAAAAATGTGCCATAATGGAGAGCACTTGTACTTTCTTGGAGGTGAAAAGCAAAGTTCTTTTTGACCTGCAGGATTTCTTTTAAAAGGGTGTAAAAACGAAAGAAAAGACGAGAGTCGGCTGTTTTTGAATAGACTATTGTAAGTTTCTAATTTAAAATGTTTGTGAGGCTATAAACTAGGCTATGTTTAAATGTTTTGCCACTTTGTGTGAGCTAAATCTAAAGTATATAAATATGAATAAATGAATTTAATAAACTGTTGTTTAAATGTAGTAGGCTACGTAACCTGACTTCTATTAAAGAGTAAACAAAGAAAATTGGAATTCTGACGAGGCATGTTCAGTAAAAACTTTTGGATTTTAAATAAAAAATAATGAATAAATGCTGTGTTTGTGGTGTGCAACAGCGGATCAGTTGCGGACTGCAAACGCAGCATGTAAAGCACTACAGGGTGTGGGGCTCCTGCAACGCACACGCAACGCACATGCTAATGTGAAGAGCTAAAGTCTTATTCCTGTAACTACATAGAAGATGGGTAAAATCATACAACAACAAAAAAATCATACTTTGTTAGTTTTAATAAAAAAATAATTAAAAAAAAGGTAATTTCTGCCAATTTTTTCTTTTTGCTGTATCTAAAACATACTGAACCGTACAGAACCGAACCGTGACACCAGTGTATCGTATTGAACCGAACCGTGAATTTTGTGAACCGTTACACCCCTAGTAGATATGATCCAGGAGTATGCGCTTTTTGGTCGTTGCTGTGGTGATCAGTAAGTGCTATGCTGTATTGGTCAGGTGCAATTGGAAAAGATGTGTCTTAAGATGTTTTTTAAAAATGGCTACAGACTCTGCAGCACGAATTGAGATCGGCAGGTCATTCCACCAGGTGGGAACGGTCCAGGAAAATGTCTGTGAGAGCGATTTCATGCGTCTTTGGGATGGAACCACGAGGCGCCGCTCACTCGCAGAACGCAAGCTTCTGGAGGGTGTGAAAGTCTGAACAAGTGAGTTTAGGTATATTGGTGCAGAGCCAGTGGTTGTTTTGTAGGCGAGAACTAGTGCCTTGAATTTGATGCGAGCAGCCATTGGCAACCAGTGCAGTCTGATGAAGAGAGGCGTAACATGCGCTCTCTTCGGCTCATTAAAGACCACTCTCGCCACTGCATTCTGGATCAGCTGCAAGGGTTTGATAGTGCATGCTGGAAGCCCAGCCAGAAGAGCATTACAATAGTCCAGTCTGGAGAGAACAAGAGCTTGAACCAGGAGTTGTGCAGCCTGTTCTGATAGGAAGGGTCTAATCTTTCTTATGTTGTATAAAGCAAATCTGCAGGACCGGGCTGTTGCAGTAATGTGGTCAGTGAAGTTTAACTGGTCATCATTCACAACTCCTAGGTTCCTGGCTGTCCTTGATGGAGTTATGGTTGATGAACCAAGCTGAATGGAGAAATTCTGATGAAGTGCTGGGTTGGTTGAGAAAACAAGTAATTCTGTCTCTGCAAGATTGAGTTTAAGGTGATGCTCCTTCATCCAGTCAGAAATGTCTGTCAGACAGGCAGCGATACGAACACTGACTGTAGGATCATCTGGTTGAAATGAGAAGTAGAGTTAAGTGTCATCAGCATAGCAGTGATAGGAGAAGCCGTGTTTCTGAATGTCAGAACCTAATGATGACATGTAGATGGAGAAGAGAAGTGGTCCAAGCACTGAGCCCTTGGGAACCCCAGTAGCTAGATGATGTGACTTAGACACTTCACCTCTCCATGACACCCTGTAGGACCTACCAGAGAGGTAAGACCTGAACCACTGGAGAGCAGTTCCTGAGATCCCCGTCTTCTTAAGTGTTGACAGGAGGATCTGGTGGTTAACAGTGTCAAAAGCAGCAGACATATCCAGCAGAATGAGCACTGAGGATTTAGAAGCTGCTTTTGACAGTCTCAGTGCCTCAGTTACCGAGAGCAAGGCAGTCTCAGTCGAATGGCCGCTTTTGAAGCCGGATTGGTGGTTGTCTAGGAGGTTGTCCCGTTCAAGAAACATAGAGAGTTGATTGAACACACCTCGCTCAAGGGTCTTTGCAATGAAAGGCAGAAGGGATACCGGTCGATAGTTTTCTAAAAGTGCTGGATTCAGAGAGGGTTTCTTAAGCAGTGGGGTTACCTGAGCCTGCTTAAATGCTGTGGGAAAGGTTCCTGTGTGAAGGGAAGTGTTGACAATGTGAGTGAGTGCAGGAGTGATTGAAGAAGAAATGACCTGAAGGAGGTGAGTGGGTATAGGATCAAGTGGATAGGTAGTAGGGTGATTGGAAAGGATGAGTTTAGAAATATCTGCCTCGGAGAGCGGAGAGAAGGATGGAAGCGTGTTCGTGTTAGTTGTTGAGATGTGCGTGTCAGTTTGTGGTGAGGAGAACTGGTTGCTGATGAGAGATGTTTTGTTTGTGAAAAATGATGCAAAGTCATCAGCTGTAAGAGTTGATGAAGGAGGGGGAGGACGAGGACAAATGAGAGAGGAGAATGTTTTAAAGAGTTTGCGAGAGTCAGAGCATTTGTTGATTTTGTTGTGGTAGTATGTTGTTTTAGCAGTGGAGACATTTGTAGAGAAAGAAGAGAGAAGAGACTGATACAAGGTAAGGTCAGTATAGTTTTTAGATTTCCGCCATTTCTTCTCTGCCGCCCTGAGTCCAGAGCGGTGTTCACGGAGAACATCAGACAGCCAGGGGGCAGATGGGGTGGGGCGGGCTGGTCTGGATGAAAGTGGGCAAAAACTGTCTATGGAGGATGTTAGAGTGGAGCAAAGAGTGTCAGTAGCACTGTTAGCATTCAGTGCTGAGAACTGAGCAGGTGGAGGGAGTGAAGATGAAACCATAGTGGATAGGCGAGTGGGAGAGAGTGAGCATAGATTACGCCGAAAGGTAATCTGTGTAGGAGTATGTGTTGCATCAGGAGTCAGTATGAGGTTAAGAGTGATGAGAAAGTGGTCTGAGGTGTGTAATGGAGTAACTAAAGTGTTGTCCGTGGAGCTGTTGCGTGTGTAGACGAGGTCTAATTGGTTACCTGATCTGTGAGTAGCCGTAGTAGATACTAACTTAAGGTCAAATGAAGTCAGTAGAGTGCTGACGTTTGTGGCTAGGTGTTTATCAAGATGGATGTTAAAGTCACCAAGCAGAATCAGTGGAATGCCATCCTCAGGGAAGCTAGAAAGTAACACATCCAACTCCTCCACAAAGTTACCGAGGTGACCTGGAGGACGATAGACCACTACCACATGGATTTTAACAGGGTGAGTAATAGTGATTGAGTGCGATTCAAATGAACTGGCCGGTAGAGATGGTAAGGGATCAAATTTCCAATCATTTGAGATAAGCAAACCAGTACCCCCACCCCTCCCAATAGGCCGAGGAGTGTGTGAGAAAGTTAAATTGGTTGAGAGGGCTGCAGGAGTGGCAGTGTCCTCTGGTTTGATCCAGGTCTCAGTTAGGGCCATGAGGCTGAGCTGAGAATGAGTCCCAATAGATGAAATAAAGTCTGCTTTGTTTACAGCAGACTGGCAATTCCAGAGACCAATTGGAATAGAGAGTAAAGTAGCAGAGGATGTTAGGATATAGCGCAAATTATTAGGATTGTGGCGTCTCGTGCACGTACAGAGCGTGATTTACGAGTGCTAGTAGTAATAGTTGAGATTTGAAAGCACATGGTGAATACAGATCAGAGAAAAGGCCAGATAGGAATTAGAAAAGAACCGAACACAAATAATGAAAAGGAAGATGATACTCAAGTGCCTTGCCGGGGGCCTTGCTCGGGAGGAGTTGCACAGGGAAGAGTTGTGGTCTTTAAACTCGTCGGTCTTCACACAAGGAGGGCTTCACGCTGCCGCAGACTAGCACGCTATTTATACTCACCTGAGTATCGTTATTCAAAGCAGCTGGGAACGCCCCCAACAAACGCTCACTCACAACGTGGCAATGACCAAACAAATGCTAACTCCCACACACACCGCGAGAATACACCAAAACGAATAATACACACCACTGCACTACACAGACACACTTATCCAACAACAAATGAACAAACAATCAAATGAGAAAAGTTAAAAACACTTACAGAGTGGTTGTCTATCAGTCAATAAATGCTTCACCTCTAGCCAAATGATACAAACACACAAGGCTTTTAATACCTCGCTGGCCACGCCCCAACAAACGCTCACTCACAACGTGGCAATGACCAAACAAATGCTAACTCCCACACACACCGCCAGAATACACCAAAACGAATAATACACACCACTGCACTACACAGACACACTTATCCAACAACAAATGAACAAACAATCAAATGAGAAAAGTTACAAACACTTACAGAGTAGTTGTCTATCAGTCAATCAATGCTTCACCTCTACAAACACTTCCAGAGTAGTTGTCTATCAGTCAATCAATGCTTCACCCAACACTGGCTGTCAAGCTCCAAAAAGCTTGACAGTGTGACGTGCACTTTAATAGTTGTTAAATATGTTTTGTGCATGCTATATGTAAAGATGCTGTGTCATCATGTCAAGAGTAAAGGTCAAAATTATACATTATTATACAATATATCTGCACAATTGTTATGGGCTAGTTTTATAGTCATATTTACTTTCTGGAGCTTAAAAGACATTAGATACTGTATGATTTTGTAACATGAAACAGTATCTGGGATTTGATACACTCTTATAATTTCCCAAAATGTTTGCAGGAACTGAAGCAGCCACCATCAGGTCTGGGTACTGAGTCAGGGGAGACAACTGCAGGAAGCTGGAAGTGGTTTGATCTAATGCATGAAGCAATTGGAGGGAGGCCATCCATTAAGCCTCCTGTTCTGATTGCGTCAGCATCCACCTCCACCACATCACCATCCAGCTCGACAGACCTGCTTGGAAGAAGTGAAAGTGAAGCTCCCCCCTTGCCAGCAAAATGACAACGTAGGGATCCAGTTTTGGAGTTCCTGGAAAAAGAGGCAGAGAGGTCTGATGCCAGGGAGAGAAGATCAGAGCAAAGGGAGGAAAAATTGATTAACCTGTTGGAGAGAATTGTTAATAAGATGTGAATGTGTTTTTTTTTTCCCTTCTTCTCATTTTTACGATTACAAGCAATATTCATTTATTTGAACTTACTGGTTACAGGGAATGAGTTAATTAGTCATTTGTCCGACTATATACAATACATTGGTAATTCTATAATTGCACCAAAAAAAGTGAAATATAGTTACATTACATCAATGAACATCCTATAATATGTCGAGTTATTGCAGACTGATGTTAGGGGACTGGTTGATCAGTTAATTACCAGTTACCAATTGCCATGTTAATATATACTATTTATAGTAATACTGTTATAATACTATTATAATATAATACTATTTTTTCAGATCCGAATCGACTGAGCAGAGGACAGTCGTGATCCCTCAGAGCTGTCAGATTGATCATGTCATCTCTGCCAGGTGCAGAGACTGCTGCAGCAAGGTGCTCTCTTATTTGTTCTCCACCCTGAAGTTCTTGGTTTTGTAGCAGTGCAACATTGTGGTCATCTGGCTCAAGTGCTGCCTCAACTGGCTCCAGAATGTCACCACTTGTGAGACAAATGTTATGTAGAATGGCACAGCAAGCAATCACAGCAGGGGCAAAAGTCGGCTTCACCTCCAAAGCTTTAAAGCTTCCGCCATCTCGATTTCATGATCCCAAAGGACCTCTCAATGAGGTTTCGTGCCTTTGAATGGTGGTGGTTGAATCAAGCTTGTGTTGGACTCGTGACAGGCTCCCTGTATGGAGTTACTAGGGAGATTGGCTGAGATATACAGGGATACCCACCATCCCCAAGGATCCAGAAATTTGCAGGTGGGTACAGCTGCTGGCAAAAGAGTGGGCTGTTTTTTAGAACTCTGGAATCATGAACTGAACCTGGGTAGCCTACAAAGATGTCTAAAAACTGGCCTCTATGGTCACAAACTGCTTGGAGCTGAATCGAGTAAAACAGTTTGCGGTTGAGGTAGCACTGAGCATCTGTACTTGGTGGCTTGATTCTCACTTGGCAGCCATCAATGCTTCCAACAGCGTTTTTGAAAGCAGCAGATCCTGCTAGTTGTGCAAATCCATGTCCAATCTCCTGTAGTTCCCCAACAGCTGGAAAGCGAATCACTTGGGCTCTTTTGCTCACAATCTGATTTGCTACACGGTGAACAATGTCATGTACGGTGGAGCGGGGTATGTCAAAGGCTCTGGATACCACCCTATAGGACGTAGCGCTGGCCAACCAGAACACAAAAACAAGTACTTCAAGCTCAAGGCCCCAGCCATGATCATTATGGCCACGAAGGAATGTGAAAACAGTTGTCAGTGTCTGCCTTGAAAGCCTGTAGTCTGGTCTCAGATCACTAACTTCATCATAGAAAATGGATAGGGCTGGGATGTAAAGGTTGAGGCGGCAGTACTGCCTCGGTGGCGGCTCAACCTAAAAATTGGGAAATATATGTGCATTGGATATATATTGGATAATCGGATATGTGGGAAATATCATTAATATATGTCACATGCGTCACTATTTTGACCCCAAAACATACAAGATTTTTATTTTGAAATTATTGGATAATGTACTGGCAGAAAATGACCAGCACATTTTCTGTTATTTTTTACACTCATTTTCCGACGCCCATGCAATATACACTGCAAAAAATGGTTTTCTTACTTAGTATTTTTGTCTTGTCTAGTCAAAATTTCAAAAAAAAAAAATCTTAAAATAAGCAAAATGTGATTTATACTGATTTATAAAATAATCTGCCAGTGGGGTAAGCTAAATAATGTTGTTTTAAGATTATTTTGCTTATTTTAAGCAAAAACTCTTTTAATTTTGAGTTATTTTTCCCAAAAACAAGACAATTACTTTTGCTTGTCTAGTAAATACTTCTTGTGTTAAGAATTTTTAGATGTTTGGACTAGAAATAAGACAAAAATACTAAGTAAGAAAAGCATTGTTTTTTTTTTTTGCAGTGTAGTAGGCTTTAATACTATAGTATAAAAATAGTAGCCTACATATTATAAGTGTAATGATGAGTCCACTGGTTGAGGATCCATATGCAGCTTTATTTGACTAGCAATAAGGTAAAACAACAGGCAGAGGTCAATCACCAACAACAGGAATAACCAGGGAAAGGCAGAGGCGTAGTCACTGGACAGGCAGGGGGTCAAGGCAGGCAGCAAACCAAGTCAACGGAATCCAGTTGAGCAAAGCAAAGGTCAATGGGCAGGCAGCAAGGGATCAAAACCAGAAATTCAGTCTAGAGTCGTACACGGGATAAACCAGAAACAGGAAACACGCTCAGAGTTGTCAGCAGTAGCAAAACAAAACTTCGCAGTGAATGAAAGAGTGAACCTAGTTTATATAGACTGAGGTGATGAGGCTAATGGTACTCAGGGGTAAACAATGATGGCTGGTGAGTCAGGGCAAAGGATTGTGGGTAATGAAGTCCGGAGGGAGGATTAATATTCAGGTGAGGGGGCCCTCTGGTGGCGATCGGTGGGAGCCACAGAGGCTTGATTTATGACAATAAGCTACTATAAATGTTTTACATAAAAATGTGTTTATGTTTAAATTAAATGCTTATTAGTTACAACTCTTTCCCAGTAAGTTAAGTGCCACACAAGCAGAGAGCGCTATAGGGTTGTCTTTAAGCGTCTTGACTTACAAGCTGTTGACCATTGCGTAAGAGAATACGACGTCTCAGTTGTTGTATGATAAGTTCTTAATTTCGTTGTTCTCTCAGTTCAATAATTTGAAGAACAAAGGAAGATAATATTTCGTAAAATCACGACATGGTGATGCAGCAGCTGTTCTCTTCTGATAAAAATCTGGCGGGAATACTCGTGCAGTTCAGCACTGCACCTGACACAAATGAATCAACCACACTGTAAACATTTTTTTATTTATTTTATTTCATTTTAACAAACAAGCAAAGCTCAAACAAAATGACATCCCCTCTGGTGCCTTCCGTTTTTAGAATTCGCTCACTAGTTTTTCATTACCTCCTTTAAGTGGACTAGTGGAGTAATAGGGAATGATTGGGCATACACAGGGCAAATCCGACAGTGGTAATCCATTCAGAGCGCGACTCACGTGCGTTGAGAGCAGTGATGCCAGTAACGCGTTACATAGTAACGCGTTACTCTAATCTGACTACTTTTTTCCAGTAACGAGTAATCTAACGCGTTACTATTTCCAAACCAGTAATCAGATTAAAGTTACTTATCCAAGTCACTGTGAGTTACTATTTTAGTCATTTTCCTTTGTAAAAACCGACAGCTTATCAAAATTCTCAGCCCGAGGGCTGGAGCCGTGTTTTTTATTTATTTATTTTATTTTTTACATTGTTGCAGCCATTAAAATAGTTCAGTTTTGTTTTTAATGTCAAAGTAGTTATTTTTCGTTTCGTTTTTTATTATCCAAATTTTGTTTGTTAAATTAAAGTTTATATAGGCAAGACAATTCAAGAGTTGGTTTGAGAGACTAGGCTATTAAACATGCGGTAAACTCACTGGGTCGTCACATAAAAAAATTTAAACTTTAATTTAACAAACAAAAATTGCTCCAAACATTTTTCTAAATGAACATAAAAAATAAACGAAACGAAATATAACTACTTTGACATTAAAAACAAAGTAGGCTAGTTATTATACCACCACAAAGGCATTTCTGACGAGCTGAGGCAGCTGATAGATTAGCCTACTGCTCACAACATGCTCGCAACGGTGCTCAAAAAACCCGAAACGGGCTACACAATCTAAACAAACAAAAAAAAAAGTACAGGCAGGTTGTCTTATAGCCTACCTTACACTTCAGCAAAATTAATATAAATCCGATCTTCAATTCCCGCGGTATATGCTCATTTAACGGAGTTCACATCAAAGCAAAAGATTCCAGCATTTTATTCAGCAGCTCATTTTAAATTCAATGATCGCAATATGAGAGAGAGAGCGACCTAAGCACTGGTAAGATCATTAGTCTCATTAACTTATATTGAAGATGATTGTGTTTTGTGTGACTTATTTTAAAGTTTCATTTACGGCCATATGCGTTGGCTTGCTTTACTCATTTGCAGCGATGTTGCAGTAGCACCGTCATATCTATCTGACTACAACATAACACGCTCTCACACATTTATTTTTTAATTATTTGCCAGGAGTAAAATTTACACATGTGGTTTAAACAACCAGATATATTTACATTTGTCCGGTTTAGTTTGAAATGCTTTCATGCACCTTCTGAATTGGTTTGTTTGAGTGATCGGAATTAAATACGTCTGGAAAGACTCTCGGAAGGCATTTAGGCCTACTCCTGGTCATTTCGCAATCAGATAGATACCTGGTCAGAGAAAACGAATGAAGGAACCAGTTGTAAAAAGGCCATAACTCTAGCAGCTGCACTGAAGAAACGGACTCTTTAACCCTGCGCGAGCCATATCTTGACAGTGGCGCAAGCTATCATGGTCTCATGTTGTTTCCACCAGCACATCTCATTGTTCATTTTAATTATTAAAATAAATATAAAACGAAGGAGAAGCCTAAAAAAGGGGGCGTAAAAAAGTCGGGACCGTCAGTCTCGGGCATAAATACAATAAAGTGTGTTGCCAAAAACGGTTGTCATTTCTATTTTGAGGTGGCAGCGGTGTTGTCGGCAACTGCTGAATGTAACTAATAAAGTAACTTGTAATCTAACTTAGTTACTTTTAAAATCAAGTAATCTGTAAAGTAACTAAGTTACTTTTTAAAGGAGTGATCAGTAATCAGTAATCAGATTACTTTTTCAAAGTAACTGTGGCAACACTGGTTGAGAGCACAACAGAGAGCGATCCAAAAGCATAAGGAGTCGTTTGCTCTCGAAACGCTCTTACGGTACTTTGATGATGTACACCGATCGGTCTGCGCAGCGCTGGTTCATCGAACAAGTCTCTTCTCCAACCATTGCTCGTACTAAATCGGCTGTACACTTGTTATTGCGATGCATTGTGTGATTGATGATTGCACTCAAAAACGTCCACTATGGTTGCGGACACCACTACAAATGGCTGTCCCCTCAAATAGTGCCCTATTTAAGGGTATAGGGGGCGATTTCGGACACAGCCACCGAGTACCACCCAAAGTTCCTGGTTCCTGGGTAAAGTTCCTGTGGTGGATGACAATAAACATCAGTGATCAGGACAGGTAACTTATCTGAAGTAATAAAAGAATGAATGCACAATGTAATATGACACCCCGCGATCGCGGATAGTTAACTTTAGTTATACCATTATTAATGTAATATGACACAAAACACCCAAGATCAGGACAGATTGTGCATTCTGTGCATGATCGTTGACCTATGCAGATTTCTAAAATAGGCCACGCCTTTCCGATGACACAATATCTGTTAGGCTGCGTCCGAAATCACGTACTTCCATACTATATAGTAGGCGAAAAACAGTACGTGAGCAGAGTAGTATGTCCGAATTCATAGAATTCGAAAAACAGTATGCGAAAAGTACCGGGATGGCCTACTACTTCCGGCGAGATTCTGAAGTGCGCATACGATGGACACTTTACTATCCCATGATGCCACGGGAGAGAGGAACTGTCGTTATATTTGAAAATGGCGGAAAACGGAGATGCAGCTGTTTTCAAGTGTAAGTACTTTAGAAACAACTTTTTGTTTATTTGTGGTTAAATTGTATTTGTTTAACATCATATAAGTAAACGACTGTCTTGTTAGAAGTTTAAAGGATGTAAATTAAGGGTGTCCTTTTCCAGCCAAATCAGATCATTATTAGACTAATGTAAATCAGCTACCGATAGCACTGTTTTCTAGCCTAGAAATCTAGACGCACCCTAGCGGCAGCAAATTTAATCTGCCCGCAAGTGTCGTCTAGGAACACTCAATACCCTTCTGAGCTGTATTCCTCACAATCTGGACGGCCCAATCACATCGTTTATAGAGTCGGCGAGCATAACGGCATAATGACGACGGCCGAGTTGCGTTTGCGTGCTGTTCTGTTGTCTAGTAAACACAGAAACTGGCGAACGGCGGCGGTCTTTCGAATCAGCTTTGACTGCAATTCTGGAAGACTTGGGGTTAAGCTTTTCTCTGAGAAAAGAACAAAGAACGGCACTGAAGTTCTTAAAAAGGGAAGATGAGTTCAGAGTTTAGCCGACCGGATACGGTGAATGTTTAATCTATTAACAAGCTCTGTTTCACCGTCGTTGCTCTGGTTGGTGTAGCGCTATCCTATCGCGTGCAGAGGGAGTTTGAAAGACAACCGTTTATCCGGCCCCTCGGATTGAGCCCTGTCTATGGTGAGTTTCCAGACCAAACATCTTGATGTGGGTCTGGCTTGTCAGGCTAACTGTTTTCATTAAACAAAGACCTTCGTTGTTTAGCAGTTTAATGTGAGAGTTACACAACTTCAGTAAATTTAAACGATGTATTTCTCCTTTACCAGTGTTGATATTATCAAAATGTTGTTGGTTACATAGCAAACTACTGTTAACAAGTTTAAGTTACCTCAGCTTGTCCATGTAACGTTACCGTTAGCATTAATAGACTGACCATGGTTCATCACATGTTAAAATCTGTGTTGATTTTGCAGGGGCTGATGAACACACCCGTGTTTTAACCGAGAAGTGAGAGAAAGAAAAGATTCCTTCGGCTACTAGAAATAATTGCTAAACAATGATGTTAATAAAGAAATCAAATGATACAGTGTCTCTTTTCATTTGTTTGTAAATTTACCGTCATGCTGTTTAGCACGTTATATTACAAAACACTTAATTCATAGGGCTTTACAGTAGCTAGATTGTCAGCGGTGCTTAAAGGGTAACTAAACCCCTGTTCACAGCCTAACTCCGCCCTCTGGCAATATTTGAAAAATGCTGCAAAAGTGGGCAGAGCCCAGCGGAGACAGAGGGGACGGGACGAGGGCGGGGATGAGCGGGGGGGCGTGCACCTGAGACCCGTAGTGACAACTTGTTTGACAGCTGTCAGACTCGCAAAGATGGATAGTGACTGGAGTGAGGACAGTAGTTTTGCAACAGAGCAGTCATCTAAACTAGAGGACTTTTCTCCACCACCTTCACCTGAAGTGGACTGGAGGAGGGTGAAATGTCTGTAGACACAGAGTTTGTAGGCTCAAACTGCTTTAACTCCCGATGCCGACGATGCTTTCATTCATTCATTCATTCATGCTAGCGAAGCAGCAGCGCAAGAGAGAATGAGATCACTAACTAATCTATGAACATTGAACAGCCATATACTTATACTGAATGCCACTAAAAAAGCGCAGGACCAATAAGTTCAAACCTAATAGCCTATTACAACAGATTTCCTCATTTTAAATATTCCTCATGCATTAAATAAAAGTTAGACTACATACGCCAGCAGTCTAGCACGTTACGGATTTGTTGTTTGTTACCACGGCAACCATTTGCTTGTCAGGGTTTGTCTGAAAGCGTCTGAGGTATGAAAATTATCTGTAGACATGACAGGCGGCAAAAATATCAGAAGAAAAGCTAAACATGTACTTACAACTGCATTATATATCTGTATTTTCTTAATTAGGATGTTGAAAGCAAGTGAAGAGAATTTCTAACAATGCTACACTAACAACTATGCTAATTAACTAACTAGGCTACACGAATTAATCTAAATAACTATACAAATGGCTGTGCTAACTAGATGATAATATATGCTATCCTGATAATTTTCTATACTCGCAATTACAACTCCTGACTCGCTACAGAGGTTTTGAACTGAAACAGGATGCTTTTATACCAGGGGCGTGGTGAGCTCGCGCCAGGGGTGTTGTGAGTTCCCGCCAGGGGCGTGGTATTGAGCCGTTGGAAGTACAAACCTACGTAACGAAGTACCACAACGTCCAATAGGAAAATTCAACTGCAGTAGCCACCGTTCAACCTTAAGAGGGCAGCACTAAGACGTTTTTACACCATATATTATAGAATTTAAACACTTTAAACCCAACTGTCAAAACATTTACTCGACTCAATGAACAATAATAATAAAGCTCCATTCTTGCAGATAATTAACTAAAAAAAAGTTGTTCTAGGGTTTAGTTACCCTTTAATATATGGCCTTGAGTATTTTTTTTTAAAGCGTTCTGTATGTTTTGAAGGTTTTTGAAACAAGCTAATTGCAGGTGTATCTGAGAAATATGCTGTCTAACTGTAATGAGGACTCAGGTGGATTGGGATCCATGTGCAGTTTATTGGAAACACACAAACTCACAGTAGTAACAGGCAAAGGTCGGTAGCCAAGAATTAACAGTAGTATCACAGGCAAGGCGTAAATCTTAATCATACCAGGCAAGGGTCAGGGCAGGCAGCAAACAGTCGAATAACCAGAGTCCAGGCAAACACAGGTCAAAATGGCAGGCAGCAAGAATCAGAGTCGATAAACAGGCAGGTTCGTAAACAGGCAGATCAGAAACAACAATGGGTAAACGCTCAGAAATGTCGCCGGGGCAGAACAAGACTTCGCAGTGTGTGTGTGTGTGCTCAGAGAATATATAGGCCAGCTGATGGGGAACAGGTGGATGGTAATCAGTCCCGGCATGTGGGATTATGGGAAATGAAGTCCATGAGTGAGTTAGTACTCTGGTGAGCGCGACCTCTGATGGCCGACGGTGGGATCTTCACCAGCGGTTGTGACAGAGCCCCCCTCCTGCAAGCGGCTCCTGACGCGGGCGCACATCCGACGCCGGGGTCTTCCTCGGGGTCGTGGGGCCGGTTTCTCCGGGTGGGTCCTATGAAAGTCATTGATTAGGTTGGGGTCCAGAATGTCCTCTGAGTTGACCCAAGACCTCTCCTCCGGGCCGTACCCCTCCCAATCGACCAGATACTGGATCTGCCGCCCCCGGCGTCTGGAATCTAGCAACTCCCGCACGGAAAAAGCCTCCTCGCCATCCACGATCATCGGTGGGGGGCCTGCTTCACTGGACTCTTGCTCCACCCTCGGACCATCAGCCGGTTTCAACAGAGACACATGAAAGGTGGGAGAGATGCGGTAAGTGGCAGGTAATTCTAGACGATATGACACTGAGTTAATCTGTTTGACTATTTTGAATGGACCCACATACCTGGGACTGAGCTTCCTACATGGTAGCCGTAATCGTAGATCCCGAGTGGATAACCACACCCACTGTCCTGGTGTATAGTCAGGATGAGGACGGCGATGACGGTCCGCTTGTTCCTTGACCCTGTTTATTGCTCGTTGGAGATGTACATGAGTTTGGTTCCAGATGGTCTCGCTGCGTTGAATCCAGTCGTTTACTGCAGGAACCTCGGATGGCTCCCCGGACCATGGGAATAGTGGTGGTTGGTATCCTAGAATGCATTGGAATGGTGTTAACTTGGTAGCAGGTTTGAGGATAGAGTTTTGCGCATACTCCGCCCAGGGAAGGAAGCGACTCCAGTCTGTTTGGTTCTGCTGGCAGTACATTCTGAGGAATTTGGATATCTCCTGATTCAGGCGTTCAGTTTGTCCATTAGACTGTGGGTGGTAACCAGAGGTGAGGCTTATATTAACATTTAACAATCTGAAGAAAGCTGACCATACCCTTGACGTAAATTGAGGTCCTCGGTCCGAGACAATATCCTCTGGAAGACCATAGTATCTGAATACGTATTGGAGCAGGTGTTCAGCAGTTTCGAAGGCTGTGGGTAACTTAGGCAGAGGGATTAGTCGACATCCTTTGGAAAACCGATCAATCACAGTTAGTATGGTGGTGTTACCTTGAGATGGCGGCAGATCAGTAACGATGTCGATAGCTATGTGAGACCATGGACGCTGAGGGATGGGTAGTGGTTGTAATAGACCTGCTGGGAGTTGTTTTGGGGTCTTTGCTGCGGCGCATGTGTGGCAAGCATTGACGAAGTCTGCAACATCTGCTTGTAACGAGTCCCACCAGAATCGGTTCCTTATTAGCCTGGTTGTCGTGGTGATTCCCGGGTGACCGGAGCTTGTCGAGGAGTGTACCCATCGAATTACCTTCTCCCTGAGCCCTGGCGGCACAAAGGTACGATCGTTGGGACATGCAGCGGGAGGCGGGTTCTGCTCGTGTGTCTGTGCAATCTCTGACATGATGTCCCATTGAACTGGAGCGATGATGAGGGTGGGTGGGATAATTGGGTCTTGCAAGGTATTCTGTGGAGCGCTGTCAAACTGACGTGACAATGCATCTGCCTTGATGTTCTTAGAACCTGGAATGTAGGTGATAGAGAAGTCAAACCGGGTAAAGAAGAGTGCCCATCTAGCTTGCCTGGGGTTTAGTCTCTTGGCTGAGCGCAAGTACTCGAGGTTGCGATGATCCGTCAGCACCAGGAATGGATGTCTTGCTCCCTCAAGCCAATGACGCCACTCCTCAAAAGCTGCCTTCATGGCTAGAAGTTCGCGATTGCCCACGTCATAGTTTTGCTCCGTTGTAGACAGTTTCCTGGAATAAAAGGCACAGGGGAATAATTTAGGCGGGTTACCTTGCCGTTGTGAGAGAATGGCGCCAATTCCCGTGTTAGAGGCGTCCACCTCCACCACAAAAGGTAGTTGAGGGTCCGGGTGGTGCAGGATGGGTGCTGATGTGAATCTATTCTTCAGGTTACTGAATGCTTGCAAGGCCTCGGCGGACCATCGTAGCTTGTTGCCTCCTCCTCTTGTCATGGAAGTGAGTGGTGCGGCGACTGAACTGTAACCTCTGATAAAGCGCCTGTAGAAGTTGGCGAACCCCAAAAATCTTTGCAGCTCTTTCAGAGTGGTGGGTTGAGGCCATTCCACGACTGCCCGAACCTTTCCTTCATCCATCGCCACTCCCTCTGGGCTAATGACATAACCAAGAAATGTTACTGAGGTTTGGTGGAACTCACATTTCTCTGACTTGGCGTACAGCTGGTGCTTGATGAGGCACTGCAAGACCGTTCGTACGTGTTGAATGTGTTCTTCCATGGTGTTTGAATAGATGAGGATGTCATCAATGTATACCACCAGACATTGATGCAATAAGTCTCGAAAGATGTCGTTGACGAATGATTGGAACACCGATGGACTGTTGGACAGGCCGAAGGGCATGACTAGGTATTCATAGTGCCCATTACTAGTGGAGAATGCAGTTTTCCATTCGTCACCCTACCGGATGCGAATGAGGTTATAGGCAGACCGAAGGTCCAACTTGGTAAATACTTTGGCAGATCGAAGTTGTTCTAAGGCAGCGGGCACCAGTGGCAGAGGATATCTGAACTTGACCGTTATATCGTTAAGCCCACGGTAGTCAATGCAAGGACGAAGGCCTCCATCCTTCTTCCCCACGAAGAAGAATCCCGCAGCAGCAGGTGAGGTAGATGATCGGATGAACCCCTTGGCCAGCTCCTCTTGAATGTATGTTTTCATTGCTAGATCCTCCGGTTCAGACAGAGGAAAGATGCGACCCCTAGGCGGAGTGGTACCAGGTAGCAGTTCGATGGCGCAGTCGGTGTTGCGATGAGGAGGTAGTTGTGAGGCTTTGGTCTTGCTGAAGGCTTCTAAGAGGTCCGCGTATGCCGAAGGAATACCTGGTGTGGAGTCCGTGGTGTGGTGCATGCTGGTAGATCGAATGGGTAGAAGCCTGACAGAACGGATGCAGCGGGAGTGACATGAAGGACCCCATTGGGTGATCTGCTTATCCTGCCAGGAGATCTGCGGGTTGTGGTCTTGTAGCCAGGGGAAGCCCAGAATGATCGGGTTGTGTGGAGAGTGAATGACGTAGAACTGGATGGATTCAGTATGTAGAGCGCCCACTTGTAAGTGAAGTTCGGTGGTGGTGAACTGTACTTGTCCGGACCCCAGGGGGCGCCCATCTAGTGCTGCCACTGCCAGAGGAAGGTTGCATGGGTTTAGCGGTATTTCATGTTGACGAACCAGACCTTCATCAATGAAGTTGCCTGCAGCTCCAGAGTCTATTAATGCCTGGGTTGTAATTACTTTAGACTGGTAGGTTACTGTGACTGGTAAATCTAGGCAGTTGTGGTGAGAAACAGTGGAAATGAGCAAACTCACCCGGCGGGGCTGTGGTTGCGATGGTCGGGTCGGGCACTCGGCTCTGCGATGTCCGGAAAGACCACAGTAGAGGCACAGATGAT
Source organism: Pseudorasbora parva (assembly GCF_024679245.1). NCBI lineage: Eukaryota > Metazoa > Chordata > Actinopteri > Cypriniformes > Gobionidae > Pseudorasbora > Pseudorasbora parva. The sequence continues at coordinate 17,832,739 of NC_090172.1, read as the reverse complement.
TTCGGATGCGGCGCTCTCGTTCCTCAGAAGAGATGTGTGTGCGACCGATTTGCATGGGTTCATCACTGCTGTCGAGGGGCTGAGAGAACATTGGGTTGCCACCACTTCGTGGTCCTCGGCGAGAGCGGATGAGGTTGTCAATGCGAATCGCCAGTTCGATGAATTGATCCAAGCTCTTGTCCTCATCGCGGCATGCGAGTTCTGACTGCAGTTCCTCATTGAGGGCTTGGCGAAATAGGGTTTTCAAGGTGTCCTCTACCCACACGGTTTGTGCTGCTAGGGTGCGGAAAGTGAGCGCGAATTCTGCTGCCGTACTTCTCCCTTGCCGGAGGGCGAGCAGCGGTTCGCCTGCGCTTCGTCCTCCCTCAGCATGGTCGAAAACTATGCGTAGGCGTTGAATGAAGTTGGCATATGTAGTGCTCTCGCGGGTTCGTTCGTCCCAGACTGCTGTTGCCCAGTCAAGTGCTTTCCCAGTGAGCAGTGAACAGATTAGTGAAATCTTACCAGAGTCTGTGAAGTACAGGGTTGGTTGTTGGGCCAGAAAGATGGAGCACTGCATTAAAAATCCCTTGCATTTGGCCGGGGTGCCGTCAAACTTTTCAGGGAACGCCAGACGTGGGCTGCTCATTGCCGTTGTAACGGGTGCGGTTGGTGGCTCTTGTCGTGGTAATGGTGCATCGGCCGTTGCTGGTGTAAGATGGAGGCTCTGCACGGCCTTAACCAGTTCCTCCGTCATGCTGGTCAATCGTGTGAGTTGCTGGTGATGCATCATTAGCTGGCTGGCTTGTGCGGAGAGCTCTTGTGTGAAGCGAGAGAAGTCTGCTGGATCTGTGTTTGGCGAAGTCTTCTGTAATGAGGACTCAGGTGGATTGGGATCCATGTGCAGTTTATTGGAAACACACAAACTCACAGTAGTAACAGGCAAAGGTCGGTAGCCAAGAATTAACAGTAGTATCACAGGCAAGGCGTAAATCTTAATCATACCAGGCAAGGGTCAGGGCAGGCAGCAAACAGTCGAATAACCAGAGTCCAGGCAAACACAGGTCAAAATGGCAGGCAGCAAGAATCAGAGTCGATAAACAGGCAGGTTCGTAAACAGGCAGATCAGAAACAACAATGGGTAAACGCTCAGAAATGTCGCCGGGGCAGAACAAGACTTCGCAGTGTGTGTGTGTGTGCTCAGAGAATATATAGGCCAGCTGATGGGGAACAGGTGGATGGTAATCAGTCCCGGCATGTGGGATTATGGGAAATGAAGTCCATGAGTGAGTTAGTACTCTGGTGAGCGCGACCTCTGATGGCCGACGGTGGGATCTTCACCAGCGGTTGTGACACTAACTCTGAATACGAGTGCTACACTGTAGAGAAAAAAACACACACTCCAGAAACCATTAAAATGTATTTGCTTTATTTTTGTGTATTTAACTTTCAAATGGATACGTAGGATACAAAGCTTAAAATAAAATCACATAACTTTGCCATACAGAGCGTAAAACACCACCAAAAGGAAAGGCATTAAAATATTTTTTATTATAGTGTCATCACGAGGATAGAAGTTTAACTTCAGCAGCTTCGGTAAGGTAACTTTCACAGGTTTCAAAAAGATCTAAAGGGACTTTGATACTAGCAATCTCATTTATAGGGCATCACTTTTAAATAGTTAAATAACGTTAACGGTATATGTTTCTTTTAAAGCGTTTACAAGATGAAGACTTTACGATCTCTGTAATTTTTGGATTTCCACTTGAGGTAAATAATTTGTAAAATATTAAGCTCAAATATATTATGTAGCTAGAATTTCACGTTTGGCACACAAATTCAAACTCAGCCTAAGCCATTGTGCCAGTGGTTGGTGGGTGTCGCCTCTAGGGACAACTGTAGCTCCATTAATAGAGACACGCACACACATTTTTTTCTGAGGTAATATTTAAAAGCTAAATAAATTATAATACTTGCATTATTTGAGAAATTCCGCACAAGCTCTCGACGTATGCGTGACCTGCGAGGAGCTGACCGCCGCCTCCTCTGGACTGTGAGCTCGAACGATGTAAAAACGCAGATAAAAGCGAAGCACATCTAAAAACATCGCTTGCGAATTTGTGCAGTCGGTGGAATGGGCTCTTTAAATCTCCGCGCTGTCATGACGGCGTCTATCACGTGACAATTCCATCATGACGCATGTAGTACGTCCGACTCCATTCATACTACCGTATTCATACTATATAGAACGTACTTTTTTAATGGTAGCGAAGTACGTTCTAATTTAAATGTAGTACCTACTCACATAGTATGGGATTTCAGACGCAGCCTTACTGTTCTGAAATCCCTGAAAAAAAAGCTTGCCCTTCAAAATGGCGACGGGGATTCTCCCGAGGGGAAGGTGCTTAGCAGCATAGGGAAGTTCGCGTCTTATGCCCTTTTCACACATACTCCGTCTGCTGTGCGTGTTGCGTTGCAGGAGCCCCACACCCTGTAGTGCTTTCACATATGCTGCGTTTGCAGTCCGCAACTGATCCGCTGTTGCACACCACAAACACAGCATTTATTCATTATTTTTTATTTAAAATCCAAAAGTTTTTACTGAACATGCCTCGTCAGAATTCCAATTCTCTTTGTTTACTCTGTAATAGAAGTCAGGTTACGTAGCCTACTAGGCCTACATTTAAACAACATTTTATTAAATTCATTTATTCATATTTATATACTTTAGATTTAGATCACACAAGTGGCAAAACATTTAAACATAGGTTATAGCCTTAAATCACAAACATTTTAAATTAGAAACTTACAATAGTCTATTCAAAAACAGCCGACTCTCGTCTTTTCTTTCGTTTTTACACCCTTTTAAAAGAAATCCTGCAGGTCAAAAACTTTGCTTTTCACCTCCAAGAAAGTACGAGTGCTATCCATTATGGCACATTTTTTTTACCTTAATGCCAGGTAAGGTGTCGTTTTGTTGCTTTACTTGAGAAAAAAAGCCATGTGTTGACTTTGAAACAAGAGAATATTTTAAATGATATGCATCTGTGGTGAAATTACTAGATTTTCGCGTCAGTACATGTTTATTTTAATGCAAACAATGTTCTATCACTTTAATGCAGCAACGCAGCGCAGTAAAAAATAGACTCGGTACGAAAACGATCTGTGCACTGCTGCAGACGCAACGCTCCTGGAACGGACTTTCGGACAGCATCCGTGTGCAGTGTGAAAGCTGTCATCCGTTAAGCCGCCTTTCCACTGCACAAGACATTCGGACACGACTGTCGGAGTTTGCCCCCTAGTGGCAGTCACACGGAAATGTTATTATGATCGTACACTGCAACATGGGAGAGATCTTGCGGTCTCATTTGTATGATACTTCTCTAGAATCATATCGCAACCTTCTTTTATACGGTAGACAAAAACATGAAGACACACTGCGTCTTTTAAGTGTTTTTTTTTTTATTCTCTGATCTGTTCATTCTTCCAACAGCCATAGGACTGGACCAGCTGCCTCAAACTAGTAAACTAGATCACATAAGTTAAACTACTAAGGTGAACTGTGATTCACTCTCACAGACACACACACACCGGAGCGGCACAGCGATCGTTAAGCCGCCTTTGCACTGCACCCGACAAACGACCGCCGTCGGACCGGAAGTCATTCATTTCCAATGGAGAGTCGTACAGGGATTGCATGGGGTGCCGACCATATGCGAATGCAGAATTTACGGATCTGATTTGAGCTTCGGATGCGTTCAAATATTTGAACTTGAGCGACTACACCGTATGCGACACACTGACCGGATGTGATGTATTCCAAAGTTGTTTAATCAAATCAGTGTGCGCGCAAGTTGAGAATTATTATTCTTTTTGTTTATCAGGTTTTATTTTGTTTTACAACCTTTTTAAAAATGCATAATAGATGAATATTAAATTATATATTATTCTAAATAAATCTGCCGAATGAGTCGGGGTCAGCCGGTAATTAAAACACACACACCATCATTATATTCAATGTGTGAATAATAGTAAACGGCGTTATTTAGTGCTGATATTAGATAGGTCAGCGGCTGCTGTCTGGCTCTTGTGTAAAGCCGCCTTTCCACTGCACACGACAAACGACCGCCGTCGGACCGGAAGTCATTCATTTCCAATGGAGAGTTGTACAGGGATTGCATGGGGTGCCGACCATATGCGAATGCAGAATTTACGGATACGATTTGAGCTTCGGATGCGTTCAAATATTTGAACTTGAGCGACTACTCCGTATGTGACACGCTGACCGGATGTGTTGTATTCCAAAGTTGTTTAATCAAATCAGTGTGCGCGCAAGTTGAGAATTATTATTCTTTTTGTTTATCAGGTTTTATTTTGTTTTACAACCTTTTTAAAAATGCATAATAGATGAATATTAAATTATATATTTTTCTAAATAAATCTGCCGAATGGGTCGGGGTCAGCCGGTTATTGAAACACACACACACACACCATCATTATATTCAATGTGTGAATAAGAGTAAACGGTGTTATTTAGTGCTGATATTAGATAGGTCAGCGGCTGCTGTCTGGCTCTTGTGTAACGATCGCTGCGCCGCTCGTGTGTGTGTGTGTGTGTGTGTGTGAGAGTGAATCACAGTTCACCTTAGTAGTTTATGTGATCTAGTTTACTAGTTTGAGGCGGCTGGTCCGGTCCTATGGCTGTTGGAAGAATGAACAGATCAGAGAATAAATAAATAAAAACACTTAAAAGACGCAGTGTGTCATCATGTTTTTGTCTACCGTATATGAGAAGGTTGCGATATGATTCTAGAGAAGTATACAAATGAGACCACAAGATCTCTCCCATGTTGCCGTGTACGATCATAATAACATTTCCGTGCGACTGCCACTAGGGGGCAAACTCCGACAGTCGTGTCCGAATGTCGTGTGCAGTGGCAAGGCGGCTTAACGATCGCTGTGCCGCTCGTGTGTGTGTGTGTGTCTGTGAGAGTGAATTACAGTTCACCTTAGTAGTTTAACTTATGTGATCTAGTTTACTAGTTTGAGGCGGCTGGTCTGGTCCTATAGCTGTTGGAAGAATGAACAGATCAGAGAATAAAAAAAAAACACTTAAAAGACGCACGATATGATTCTAGAGAAGTATCATACAAATGAGACCGAAAGATCTCTCCCATGTTGCAGTGTACGATCATAATAACATTTCCGTGCGACTGCCACTAGGGGGCAAACTCCGACAGTCGTGTCCGACAGTCGTGTGCAGTGGAAAGGCGGCTTAACGGATGACAGCTTTCACACCGCACGCGGATGCTGTCCGTCAGGAGCTTTGCGTCTGCAGCAGTGCACGGATCGTTTTCGTACCGAGTCTATTTTTTACTGCGCTGCGTTGCTGCATTAAAGTGATAGAACATTGTTCGCATTAAAATAAACATGTACTGACACGAAAATCTAGTAATTTCACCACAGATATTTAAAATATGTTCTTGTTTCAAAGTCAACACATGGCTTTTTTTCTCAAGTAAAGCAACAAAATGACACCTTACCTGGTATTTAGGTAAAAAAATGTGCCATAATGGATAGCAAGCACTCGTACTTTCTTGGAGGTGAAAAGCAAAGTTCTTTTTGACCTGCAGGATTTCTTTTAAAAGGGTGTAAAAACGAAAGAAAAGACGAGAGTTGGCTGTTTTTGAATAGACTATTGTAAGTTTCTAATTTAAAATGTTTGTTTAAGGCTATAACCTATGTTTAAATGTCTAAAGTATATAAATATGAATAAATGAGTTTAATAAAATGTTGTTTAAATGTAGTAGGCTACGTAACTTGACTTCTTTAAAGAGTAAACAAAGAGAATTGGAATTCTGACGAGGCATGTTCAGTAAAAACTTTTGGATTTTAAATTTAAAAAAAAAAATGAATAAACGCTGTTTTTGTGGTATGCAACAGCGGATCAGTTGCGGACTGCAAACGCAGCATATGTGACAGCACTACAGGGTGTGGGGCTCCTGCAACGCACGGCACACGCACTGTAGACGGAGTATGTGTGAAACGGGCGTTATGCTGTTCCAGTTCGTTTTTATCATGCCCTTCACTCGCAAACTTCCCTCCGTCTCGTTCACTCGGATGTGCGTCATTGACTACGTTGCATGAGTGCCCACTACTGGCGGAAACTTTGCAATGGACTGAACTGGAACGCCCTAAGCCCTTGATCACTTGGAATCCACTATGGAGTTGATATATTATTTATTTTTTACCTTTACGAAATTGTTTAATGCAGCATTCTATATGTATATGGATGTGTTTGGGTTGTTTTAAATGTTTTTAAAAATAGTTATAGTTGTTTTTGGTGGGGTAAATTAAACGTGATATGTGGTGACGTCACAATCGCGTTGCATTGTGGTATATGAAGCTGCCTGAAGTGTACATATGAAGTAGACTCGCTCACTCGGTCAAAATCGAGGGAGCAAGGGTCTGTCCATATAAACTTCCCTTGTCCACTTCACGAAGTGGAACGCACTTCAAAATGGCGGCAGGGATTCCCCCAAGGGGAAGTGCTTAGGGAAGTTTGCAAGTGCGTGTCTTAAAGTGGAGTGGAACGCAGCACAGTTCGTTTTTATCATGCCCTTCACTCGCAAACTTCCCTCCGTCTCGTTCACTCGGATGTGCGTCATTGACTACGTTGCATGAGTGCCCACTACTGGCGGAAACTTTGCAATGGACTGAACTGGAACGCCCCATAGACCGTAAAAAAATATGGACGACTCGACATCATCCGTTTCCGCTTGTCATATTTGAAGCTTTCAGGCAGCCTTGCACGGCGCGGACATCTTGGGACCGAGTCTGCGCAGTAGCGATTTCGGGACCGGAGTTGCGCAGTAGAGCGCAGGAAGTAGAGCAGGAAGTACAGTCGCGATATCAAAAGCCCGCCCACACTCTCGCAGATGCAGAACAATTAATTATGTTGGTGTGAAATAAACAGTTATGGAAATGTAGAAATTAAAGCTAAAGCTCTAATCTGCTCCCAAAAATGTCGAAAAAAGTCCGTTAGTGCCTCAGTGACAACTTCACTCAGAGAAGCCGTCAGTCTCAGCTGTCAATCATGACGTCACACCCCCCGTTTTTATAGCATCAAATAACTAACTCAAACTAAACTTATTTTTAAAACGAACACCTGAAATGAAATCATCGTGATGATAACTGCCTTCAGTGACATAAACTACCTTTGGGGGAACATTTTTGAAGTGTAATTGTATTTTTTAGTTTGCCTCGCGTCCATTAGAAATCACAGAGGGGCGGCTATACTGGGACCGGTCACCGGGGGGCGATCGAGGCGCGAAAGCTTCAGTAAATGAGAGGGAGACTGCAGGCTTGGAACGCCCTAAGCCCTTGATCACTTCGAATCCACTATGGAGTTGATTTATTATTTATTTTTTTCCTTTACAAAATTGTTTAATGCAGCATTCTATATGTATATGGATGTATTTGGGTTGTTTTAAATGTTTTTTTTTTTAAATATAGAGTTGTTTGTGGTGGGGTAAATTAAACGCGATATGCGGTGACGTCACAATCGCGTTGCATTGTGGTATATGAAGCTGCCTGAAGTGTACATATGGTAGACTCACTCGGTCAAAATCGAGGGAGCAAGGGTCTGTCCATATAAACTTCCCTTGTCCACTTCACAAAGTAGAACGCACTTCAAAATGGCGGCGGGGATTCCCCCAAGGGGAAGCGCTTAGGGAAGTTTGCAAGTGCCTGTCTTAAAGTGGAGTGGAACACGTCACTGGACGTAATGACGTCGGTACTTCCGGGTTCCTTTTTCAGGCTGTTTTGTTGTCGGGCGAAGGAATAGAGACTGGTTTCTTCTTTTTTAAATTTTGTTTGTTTGTTTAAAATAGTCTCGAGATGAATCGTATCTTCGGACGAGGGAAACCAAAAGGACCACCACCGAACCTCACGGACTGTATATCAGGTGTATGTGTTTGTTCTGTTTAACTTTTGAGACTGAAAAAACAAAACAAAAGAACTTTGTCCTGAACGCTGGAATGGCTTAATTTGTGCTTAAATCTCTACCTGAGCTGTCAGTATTGACATTTGATTATGTTGAGTGTGAATAGCTGAAATGTGTTCTGCTGTGTCATGTAAGTTAGGTTTGTAAAAAAATACGCTGTCCATATAGATAAACATCACATGATACATTTATGTTGTTATTTTTATAGTTGTTGACATGGTTGGTTTTTTTTTAATACACACATTTGTGCTGAAAGTTGTGTTACTAGGGACAAAAGGCTTGTTTTGAGGTTGTGTAAATTTGAACCAGTCTTGCTGGTTTCTTTGAGATCAGTGACTAACACTATCCCATTTTTTTTCTACATTTAACATTAAGGCTGGTATAGTTAATTATGTATGTATGTTATATCATATATGATGTGTTTCTTTGTCTTACTAAAATCTAGGTCGACTCACGAGCAGAGTCCGTTGACAAGAAGATAGCCAGACTTGATGCCGAACTGATGAAATACAAAGATCAGATGAAGAAAATGAGGGATGGCCCATCAAAGGTAAAATTTGGCTTTAGACTTTTAGAATTATAGTTTTCTGTATAAACATTAACGGAATTGTTCACTCCAAAATGTGACTATTTTGTTTACTTGCATATCATAAAAATAACACACACACACACAATGCACCATATAAGTAGTCCACATGAAGCTATCTGTGAGGGACAGATTGAATGTTATCTGCTAAAATCATTCCTTTTTCTATAACTCACAAAATCAATTTATACTTGCACTCATACTCCGGGGTATTACAGTAAACAGGTTGTGTGTCATACCCAGGTATGTTTAAGATCAAGTTAGCCGATAACCTCAACTTTCGGTACCAAAAACAGAGGTAACTTTCAGGGTATGTATGTAGCCATAGAAACTCACTCTCTGAACATGACCAGGGTTGCATTTCCCGATAACGTTGTCTCTTAGCACGCTACAAAGACTCTAAAGGTATAACTTCACTGAAGGTATCCCATTTCTAGGCGTGTTCCCCGAACGATACCTTAGGAGGTTGCTTAAGGTATACCTTCTTAAGTGTGACATTAGCGTGTGCTGTTCGTGACGGCGGTGCCTAATTGGCTCGATTGCTCAAGAATCGATTATTTACTCTATGCATGGGCTGTTTCACTGCGTTATGTGAAAAAAATGAGGTTCTTTATAAAAGAAGCACTTCAGAAATAGTTGAACTTCCATTTATAATACAAAATTGCAACTAAATTTTACATAATTCTGAAATAAATGCACGAGCCAGCAATCTCATGCTCAATCGCATCATGAGTAAACCCGCTACACCAACTGGCAGTTTGAAAGAGTAATTTTTATTATTATAATACATTTTCCATAGTGTCTTGATTTACTCCACAACCAGGGATGACTGCCCAGCAGCTGCATCACATTATTGTGTACATAACTAATTTCTGTTATTGGATGGCCTACTCAATTAAAAACGCAACAAGCGAAACATAATCAGCTGCTACTGCGGAGAAAAAAGAAAGAAAGAGGAGAGCCACCAGCAGCTGGATTTCAGGGCTGAGGGGGTAGCTCCAGTTTGTCTCGACAAAGTTGGTCCAACATCTAAAATCTGCTGAATTTGCTGTTATGGCAGGCAAAATTTATTTTGAATTGCAGCCCCCGACATGGTAGCCAGGGGACTTAAGTTTTCACCTATGAATTCGGTGCCATAGTTTGACCAAACTCCTCCACAATGATTCCCTTTAAATAGGCTCCTAAGCCTCTCCTGTCGAATGGTTTGCCATCTGATGCACCTTTGGATAATATAATTAAAAAGCTAACAACCATTAGTGTAATGACAATTTTTTATGACAATTTTAATCCTTGCATTAAAAAAAAAAAAAATATTATTTTGATTTGACATTTAAAAAAAAAGTGGTGATCTATTCCTTTAATAAAAAAAAAAAAAAAGAAACATTCAGTCATGTTGTCAACAAAGCGCCACACACCACTCGGTGTATTAAGATCTGGCCTGATAATGCAAGCATTGAAAGAAATAATGATTTTTTTTTTTTCTGCTTATTTTCTAGAACATGGTAAAACAGAAAGCTATGCGGGTCCTCAAACAGAAGAGAATGTAAGTACCCATCCTGTTTGTCATGCTTCATTTCTGTATACGCTCTGTCTGAACTGTAAGTAAAGCTGCAAGCACAATTGATCAGGCCCTCACACCTTGGTGCCTGTTGGTGGTGCTGGTGTGTTTTTCTAAAAAAAAAAAAAAACTTATTTCAAGGTAAAACATTCATCTCTGCCAGGGAAATGCCCTTTTGCTAGGTTGTTTTAAGTCTTATCTGGGTGTGATATGAGGGCTGCTTGATTAGGGCTAAAATCATAATTATGACTATTTTGGTCAATTGGGCCATATATTTAATTATTATAGTTCACAGTAATATCGCCACACTCTGGTTGCAGGAAGCATGGCACAATAATTGCAAAAGTTCTGATATTTTACTTCTTAAAAGAGATGAAGGTATTAACACTGGATAAGAAATCTCTGAAGATATCAGTTTGAATGACACAAAAATGTATATAACCAGTTAATCTGTCTGGCTTTTATACATTTAATGTGCAAAGAAATCTGAAATAATTCTGTTTATTTAATGTGATTTTAACTGTTAAATAATATTCAAAAGCAATTGTCAAGCAACCAGACAAGATGTCTGTGATAAATGTGTTGCTGTCTATTTAAAATCAAATTTTCCATACAAAAATTACATTTGGTAGGAACATGTAACATCCTAACACCAATAAAAAAATATCTTCAAGCCATAACCTACATGCCAATATTCAGCTAGTGTTATAGAGCCACCATTCACCCAAATTCACTTAAACACTTTTACAAAAAAAAGGTGCTTTGTCACTTAAAAGCAAACAAAAAAAAAACACTTTTTGTCACAAAGTCGACTTCTAGTGAACAGAGCTAATAACAGTACTGAGAATAATAACATGTAGAGTCTGACTGTAGATAAAACTAAGACCCCCCCCCACAGAACCATTTTTTAGTCTGTGCCTATGTCTAACAGCCGGCAGCTCAAATTTCATGAAATTAAGCATGCTAAAACACCCTACTGCCAGTTGGTGACACGATGACTGTGACTTATAATCACATCCATGTGATCAGCCTCCTGCTCCAAGCAAACACCTTCAGGTTTTATCTACATCAATCCACATAGAATAGTGAAATATATATATATTAGGGATGTCATGATGCTCAATATAATATTACCGTTCGGTATGGCATTCACGGTTCAATATCGTGCAATGAATTTCGTTTTTTTCCCGGTTTTGCATATAATTAATTATTTCCATTCCCTCCGTTTGAAATATTCCTCTCAGTTTATTTCGGCTTTTGTCAGGAAGATACATAGATGGCATACAATTTTAAAGCAACTGAACGTCTTTACAATTTCAGTCAATCATTTTTAAACAAAAAACAATGACACTTAAAATGTTGAACTAAATGTTGTTGCAACCATGTATGAATAAATTAAAATGCATATTTTTCAATTAAATGTATGAATAATGAGTTTATAAAAGTTACTTACAAGTTACTTAAATTTAAAGGTTTTTTTATTTATTTTTATTTAACTGCATTACTTAAAGACAACTTCTCTTTTTGATCACGCCTTCCCTCAGGGAGAGTGCATGCTTTTTTTTTGTTTCGTTTCATGCTACTAACAGAAATGACGTAAAGTTGATTGTTTTAGTCACTGGCTTGATTCACTGATGACGAAGATGGCCATCGCTGGGACTGACAGTATTAAACAATTTAGAAAGAAATTTGGACCCACTTTATATTAGGTGGAATTAACTACTATGTACTAACATTTTAATTAATCATTTGATACGATGCACTTATTGTGTACATACATGATTTTTCATTGTACTTACATTTTAAAAATACATGCATGTAATTACGTCTGTAATTAATTTCTGTAGTTACATTTGTAATTACACTGTTGACACTTACCTTATACCTTAAACTAACCCATACCACCACACCTGTCCCTAGCTTTACCCGTGTCCACCTCAATATCAGCAAATGTGCTTTGCAATACAGTTAGAACACAGTAAGTACATTGTGCTTATTTTTTGATGTAAGTACTTAAGGCCACCTAATATAAAGTGGGGCCAGCAATTCAAATTCAAGATCAGCTCGTCTGAGCTTTCATTTTCTCAAAGGCAGAGCAAGACAGCCACAACTTGTTTTACACCGATCTAAATTTTTCAAACCACTTGGGGAAAATATTCAGGTTAGGCGAACTCCTAATAATGTTGAAAAACCTCATAAAAATCAAATTTCATGCCATGGGACCTTTAAAATATTAATGTGGGGTGAGGGTGGGGGGCATTAATTCTCTTTAAAAGAGCAGTTTTTATTTTCCTTGTCATTGAATGACACAAGTTTAGTTGCAATACAAACTTAAGGTACATTTATCAGTTTTTATAACAATTAAAATAGCAGCCTAATGGTTATGTTAAAATATGCTTTGAAACAATTGGACATTTGTAAAAAGCACTGTATAAATAAAGGTGATTTGATTTGATTTTGAAATAATGTGAAGAGTAATCGTGTAGTTCTGCTGCCTTGACTGATTTACACAGACACGGTAGAACAAAAATAAAAGAAATAAAAAGTAGCCTATTGTAAACTTATTCTTAGCCAGAAGTTTGATATGAAAAAAAAAAAATGACTTTTTTTTATTTATTTTTTTTATATATATTCTATCCGAATATTTAGGGCCCTATCTTGCACCCAGCGCAATTGACTTTGTACACCGACACATGTGTCATTCCTCTTTTGCACCCGCGCAAAGCTCGCTTTTCCCTCCACAGAAGCACGTCGCTAAACTAGTGAATGAACTTGCGCTCCCTGGGCGGTTCAGCGCAAAAAAAGAGGCGTGTTCCGGCGCAAACGATCCCTGGTGCTATTTTGCTGTTCCATTAAACAATTGCGCCACTGACCAGAAAAAACCTAGTCTAAAGTCAGTTGCGCGTTGTTCATTATGCTATTTTAAGGGCACATGCTTGACCATAATGTATAGTGTGCACATACACTTTGCTCATGAAATCTACACAGATGCAACAGTTATTTTTGCAAATCATAAATTGTTACACTAAAAAAAATATTAACACATTGTGGTGTGCCACGAAGATGTGAAAAAATAGGCATAAATCTAGCTTTATTATTTATTTATTTTTATAATCTAGCATAAATTATTCAGGCTAATTGTAGTAATTAAGTATCATACCTGTTTGCCCAATAGTTGCAAGACATATATGTATATAAGGACGTCTGACAAATTGGTTTGTCCGTCAAGAACCAGCAAAAAAATCGACTGAAAAACTGAAAAAACTGTTTAACCGACGCTATTGTGCGTGGGTTTCTCCCATACACATACAACACAACTTCTCTGTCTTTCACTCCCTTACGAAAGGAAAATATATTTACCAATATATTAGGCTACTTGAAATATATTTTAATATATTGTAAATATATGGAATACTATATTGATGGTATTATAAAATATATTATATATTCATGTAATATATTGTAAAATATACAAATGATTGCCGCTTTCAATATATAGCAATATATTGAAAAATATAAATATTAATTCCCATATATGTGAATATATTGCCTAATGTATTGCATGAAATTTTCCAATATACTGCAATATATTTTTGTTTCGCAAGGGCTGCTCTTACAAGAACGTGCGCCTGGTAAATACGCCATAATAATAGCAATCCATAATGGAACTTGTGCACCTGCTTTTAAAGGGAATGTTGGATGCCGTTCTGATTGGTTTATTCACGTTATGCCCAAACCACACCTATGAATAATGAAGCTACTTCAGACCAACCCATTTTAGATTTGCGCCGGGCGCAAGAGCCATTTATCCCGCGGGGAAAATAGCAACAGCGCCGAGACCCACCCACAAAGTTACTTTAATAGTTAATAGTGTTTTTTTTTTTTCAAATCACAATGGCTGACAGAGGAGAAGATATTAATTTAGTCATATATGTGTGTATATATATAAAATAGCCTACAGTCCACCCTGGCTAACCCGGCCCCCGGTTTTTCCGTGATGATTTTTTCTTGTAAATTTATGATAATTTTTGTATTATTATTATATATTATATTATTTTCAACATTTTCATACTGTAAAATCATGAGTTTTGTGGGTTTAATAAATTTGTCATACTTTTGATTGTTCAAAACAGTTGGTAAGATTTTTAAAGAACCATTTATGCTGTCACGTTTTCTGTCCTGTAGAATTTGCACACAAAAAACTGCAAAATTTCCCTTTATTTCTAATCTCTGGGGAAACCGTAATTGCAGGGGTTTCCGTGGTCAGAGAACTCAAAAGTTAGCCATCGACAAATATGCATGGAAAACCCGGAGTGAATCGATGCTTCTGTAAAGCACTTTGAATTGCCATTGTGTATGAAATGTGCTATATAAATAAACTTGCCTTGCCTTGCTAAGTGACACACACGTATATACTATATGGGCACACGCATCACTGTTGGTGCTTTCAACAGTGGACAGGATTCAGCATGGGCACCCTGACTGGTCTGCGGCAATGCAGCCCCATATGCCAAAAATATTGATGCACTGTGTATTGTGACCCGTTTGTATCAGAACCAGCATTAAAGTGTTAGTTCACCCAAAAATGAAAATTCTGTCACTAATTACTTACCCTCATGTCGTTTGACACCCATAAGACCGTAAGTGTTCCTCTTTGGAACACAATTTTTTTTTTTTTTTTTAGTTGAAATCCCATGGCTCCAATGTAATTTCCCCTCTCAAGACCCATAAAAGGCTCTAAATACTTCATTACAAAGCCCATCTCACTACAGTGGTTCTACAATAATTTTATGAAGCGACAAGAATAGTTTTTGTGAGCACAAAAAACAAACGAAATAATGACTTATATAGTGATGGCCGATTTCAAAACATTGCTTAGTAAAGCTTCAGCACCCACCTGGATGATGCGACGGCAGCCATTTTGCGCCAGAATGCTCACCGCACACCAGCTGATTGGTGGAGAGGAGACAGAGTGATGAAGCCAATCAGGATATGGGGATTGTTAGGATGCCATGATGGACAGAGGCCAATGGGCAAATTTGGCCAGGATGCCGGGGTTACACCCCTACTCTTTATCGAAGGACATCCTGGGATTTTTAATGACCACAGAGAGTCGGGACCTCGGTTTAACGTCTCATCCGAAGGACAGACTTAGGTTGTTAAAAAAAATATTCTCGTCGCTTCATAAAATTATTGTAGAACCACTGTAGTGAGATGAACTTTGTAACATCTTTAGTGCCTTTTATGGGTCTTGAGAGAAAAAAAATGACATTCTGAGCCATTGGATTTCAACAATTTATTTTATTTTATTTGTGTTCCGAAGAATATATAAAGTAAGTTAATATAAAGTTAATTTTAGTTGTGGTTGAGTGCATTTGAAACATCTAAGACACTGAGGGAAATTGTTGTACTTCCAGGTATGAGGGGCAGAGAGATCAGTTGATGCAGCAGTCATTTAACATGGAACAAGCAAACTACACCATCCAGACACTAAAAGACACCAAGACCACTGTAAGAATGTCATAAGAATAAAAATAAGACTTATAATAAAAATTATTAATAAGAAATTGAACTTATTTCCCTTTTATGTGATTTTCAACATCAGCCAATGATGCAAGCCTACTTGTTTCTGTGCATGTACGTTAATGTTTTTAAAATAGGTGGATGCAATGAAAATTGGTGCCAAAGAAATGAAAAAAGCCTACAAGAATATTAAAATTGATCAGATAGAGGTAAGATTTATTCCATCTCTTCACTATAAAATTGTATGAACTGATTACATTTTTTATGCATGTATAAGAAAAGTTTTGGTGCTTATGCTGCAGGATCTGCAAGACCAGATGGAGGACATGATGGAGGATGCTAATGAAGTACAAGAAGCTCTTAGTCGCAGCTACGGGACACCAGATATTGATGAAGATGACCTGGAGGCAGGTTAGTTGAAACAGGCGTTGAGGTAGTTTTGTGCATTTAGCTTTTTAAATTTAGTTTAGTAGTGATTTGGGGTCTTTCTCTAATAAATGACTTTGTTCACTACAAAACATAATAATGTTGGTGTTACATGTGATTTATTTGTTTGTACCATAAGAGCTGGATGCACTTGGTGATGAACTCCTTCTGGATGAAGACAATTCATATCTGGATGAGGCTTCTTCTGCTCCAGCTATACCAGAGGGAGTGCCGAGAGACAAAACCACTAACCGGGTATACATGTTTAAAGAAATATACACTTTTCATATATATATATATATATATTATATATATATATATATATACATACATATATACACACACACACACACACACGTAATTTGTGTTAATACCATACACATACAGTGGGGCAAAAAAGTTTAGTCAGCCACCAATTTTGCAAGTTCTCCCACTTAAAGATGAGAGAGGGCTGTAATTTTCATCATAGGTACACTTCAACTATGAGAGACATAATGAGGAAAAAAATCCAGAAAATCACATTGTCTGATTTTTAAAGAATTTATTTGCAAATTATGGTGGAAAATAAGCATTTGGTCAATAACAAAAGTTAATCTCAATACTTTCTTATACCCTTTGTTTGCAATGACGGAGGTCAAATGTTTTCTGTAACTCGCCACAAAGATTTTACACCCTGTTTCTGGTAGTTTGGCCCATTCCTCCATGAAGATCTCCTCTAGAGGAGTGGTGTTTTGGGGCTGTCGCTGGGCAACACGGATTTAACTCCCTCCAAAGATTTTCTATGGGGTTGAGATCTGGATACTGACTAGGCCACTTCAGGACCTTGAAATGCTTCTTACTAAGCCACTCCTTCGTTGCCAGGCGGTGTGTTTGGGATCATTGTCATGATGAAAGACCCAGCCACGTTTCATCTTCAATGCTCTTGCTGATGGAAGGAGTTTTTTACTCAAAATCTCCCGATACATGGTCCCATTCATTCTTTCCTTTACATGGATCAGTAGTCCTGGTCCCTTTGCAGAAAAACTGCAAAAATGATGTCATTGCAACAGCGCACGCCTCTGCATCCGAATATGCTCGACTTTGAGCCGAATCTGCCTGAGCAGATGGATATTAGTACATCTCATCACACAGGCAACCACTTTGCACATCTAAATCAGTGGTATAATATGGTTTCAGTCTGAACGTCAAGTAAATGCCTCATCCATTTGGGGAGATGCGCGTACAGTCAGCGGAGGCTCGAACTGCGGTGCCAGACGAAAGTATAAAGGCTTTAGGCAATCATTCAAGATAACTAAATTTGGGTACCGAACGCAGTACTTTTAAGGGCACCGACCGAATTACGTCGGTACTACCGAGTACAGATTCACATTAAATCAATCGGTATCACATTTCGGTACCTGAGATTGCATCTAGTGATATAGACTAGTGTCTGTGAATTTTAAACAGCAAAAATACTATTTACAAATCCTGAGTGTCCTGCGTGTTTGTGTGATGAATGGCGCTGACCTACAGTTTATTTACCCTACACATACACACACATGTAATTGCGCATGACAATCGCGTTTCCCTCATATGACGACAAACGCATGTCCGTCATCTCCAGAGCAGCTCTGAGAGTTAAGTCACTTCATCTGCATTTTACCGTTTCATTTGAGAAAAAAATACCGTCAAGTCATACATACAGAAACTCCGAAGTATACACGGCAACCCGTCAAAATAAAAGTACAGTTTAACTTGAGAAATATATCACTATTGTACAGTAGAGTTTAGAGACATCTCAGTGTAATAATAACAGGGTCCCCGCGGAGTCTTAAAAAGTCTTAAATTTCATAATCAAAATATAAGGCCTTAAAAAGTCTTAAATTCGCGGAAGCACTGCGTTCTAGGTCTTAAATAATGTTAAACAGGTCTTAATTTTCCTACGTCCATGTAACGCTTCCTCATTGAAATGCTCTCGCCTCCCGCAGCACGCGCACGGGTGTTTGTGTGTGTGTTCCGTGGTGTTTGTAGTTCTTTCTTTCGCTAGACCAACTATTGTTCGCTCTATTACAACTACAAATTAGGCAAGCATGCCACTTATATTGCAGCCAATCAGCTTTCGTGTTATTGGCACGAGCCTCTTTCTGATCGTACCCCACAGACGCATAAAACGGATTTTATTCTTCAGCTGAGTCTGACGGTTCTTGCAGTTCCGCGATCGTGAACGCGAAGGCGAATCTTTCTCACAATCTTGCATAATGACCAAATAAAAGTATAATATACCCGATTGCACTAAATAGAGTTAATAACAGTGATGTACACTCCGAACTCCGATGTCTGGCTGCGTGTGTTTGCTGCCTGTCAGCGCTCGCGCGAGTGTATTGAATGTGTTATTTCCATGCTCATTAGCCTTACGTTACTTTTAAACGATCAAATATACCCATTATGCATATGTCTATATCCTGATTTGAGTTAAAAAGTTTGGGAAGTGTCAGTTAGTACTGGATCTGGGCATTAGTAAGTTCTCAAAGTGAAAGCAAACGAATATATATAGCTTAACAACAACACAAACGGGGAAAACAGCACTTACACTTAAAGGAACACTCCAACTTTTTTAGAAATAGGGTTTATTCTTCTTTGCTACATTTAGATATGTGAGGTATGTGGGGAAATGCATTTTAAGCTAAGCTAGCAGCGACCCTGCCAAACTAAAACAATGCATGCACTGAGACAAATGCATTTGCCCACATATCTAAATGTCTAAAGAAATTGAATAAGCCCTATTTCTAAAAACGGTGGAGTGTTCCTCTTTGTAGATATGCATCTTTATGTTGTATTTATTTGTCCTATTGTCATTTGTTCATAAGTATATATTTTATTACTGACCGATTACGTAATTACTTGAAAACGTTTTACTTATATTAAGCAATTGCTTATTGCTGTGGTTTACTTTTAAGATGTTGGTCATATTTCCCACCCCAAGCGACCAGCCTTTTTTGTTTTTGTAATATGCCTAACAAACAAGATTCATGCATTTTGTTAGTTTTATTGCCATGTGTGATTATTGTGCATCTAACATAATAATATGGTTAATGTTGCATCCTAATTATGAAAAAATAAAAATGTATGAAAGTGACCACCACAAAAAAACAAAAAAAACAAAAAAAAATTATATATATATATATATATATATATATATATATATATATATATATATATATATATATATATATATATATATACACACATACACACATACATTCCTAATCCACCAGGATTAGCATGTGCATATATATATATATATGCTAATCCTTAATTTAAGTAATTGAGTGGTTCTGCATTTCCTATGCATGGTTTTTTATTGCGCAATATAGGTCTTAAATTTTATTCATAATGGTCTTAAAAAGGTCTTAAGTCTTAAATTTGACTTGGTAAAACCTGCAGATACCCTGAATAATACTAAGACTAATGTAATAATTATAAACTATCTTAAATTTATTTAAAGGACAACTCCGGTGAGAAATTAACCTAGGGGTAATTAACAGATGGTTACCGAGTAGATTGTTCTCTGGGATGTGTTTTCATGAAAATCGAATGTAAAGAGTTTTATCTCTAAAAACAGATCAGCTTATAGCGCTTGTCTGTCAGGGTAAACACAGGGTATTAAAATTAAATCGCTAGTTCATACCACTAACAAGGCTCAAAATGAACACTAACACAGTAGCATAATGAGGGTCCCTACATGCAAACCGGAGCGTTGAGAACGTTGTAAGTGTACAAACAGTTTAATAAGAAGATACTTTATAAACACAGTGCATTACGCATTCACGGAATCGATCCACGAGTCGAGACTGTTTTCCAAGATGTCGCCTGAACGCGTTATACGCTGTGTTTATAAAGTATCTTCTTATTAAACTGTTTGTACACTTACAAAGTTCTCAATGCTTCGGTTTGCATGTAGGGACCCTCATTATGCTACTGTGTTAGTGTGAGGCTATTTTGAGCCTTGTTAGTGGTATTAATTAGCGATTTAATTTCACTACCCGGTGTCCCATAGACTAGTGTTATAAGCTAATCTGTTTTTAGAGATACAACTCTTTACATTCGATTTCCATGAAAACGCATCCCAGAGAACGATCTAGTCTGTAACCATCTGTTAATTACACCTAGGTTCATTTCTCACCGGAGTTGTCCTTTAAGTTATTATATAAATTTTTCTTCCATGTTCTAATTTTAATATAAAATAAAGCTCAGTTGTGCAGCTTTGTTTGACAAAAAATTTCATTAAGTATACATTATCTTCATTTAATTACCAGAAAATACACAATTTTCTGTGAAATATTCAAGCACAGAATTTGAATTCAAATATACACGCACACACAAACATGTCAGTTACATTTTGCATTGCTAACTTGACATCACAGCTTATTCGTTATCAAAAATAAAAAATACAATTCACAGCTCTAAGGGCCAGATTTACTAACAGCTTGCCCTAGCACAAACCCTCTTTTTGCATTAAAAACTACTGTCAGGATTTACTAAAGACGTGCAGTGATAATTTAGCGCTGAAAAGGCATGGACAATGTTATTTTGCAGCGAACCTTGTTGCATATGTATTTGTAGGAATTCCCCTTTCAGGCGCAAAATTTATGGGAGGAGAGTACGTAAATGCAAGGTGATTTAGAACAGTTGCGCTTGTAAATTTACTGGTGTTTGCGGCATTATTTATGCCTAAAAAAACTGGTAGATTTCATTGGTGATTATGGAACTTATCCGGCTGTGTACTTTAATTTGAGTGTTGACAGTCCCATTTGTGCTTTTATGAAATTGCTCTCTCATGCTAATTTGCCCTGTTTAGTAAATCTGGCCCTAACTGTGCGTTCACACCGCCGGCGGCGAGAGCGTCAAGCTGGCCGGAAGTCATTCATTTTCAATGGGAGCCGGGCGGCGAGCTCCGGCGAGAGCGGCGCGGCGCGTCTTGGACGATTTGGGCGTCGAGGAGAGTTGAAATCAGCTCAACTTTATGGTAATGAGCTATGACGCGGTTCGGCGGCAACAGGCGGCAACCAGTCAGAATGTAGAAGTGCTCCGCTTGAGAGAAATCCAGATAACGCAGGCCTGTAAACTTTGGTTCCGACCACATTAGTTCCCAAGCAATTTGTAGGAGAGGTTGATCATTGCTGTGCGGGTTTCTCTATCATTTATGACAAGATCATTCATAGTGATGTGTAATTTGTTAAGAAGTCACGCAACACTATTTTATAGGCGCTAGAACGCTCGTTGTTCAGCAGGTGTGCAATTAATTCTTACTTTCACATTTAAACGATTTCATGAAGTTAATTTATACCCTATTTGTGGTTAGTATATCCATCAACATGCTTGTTTGATTTGCGGCCTCTTTAAATACAGTTTAAAAAAAGAAAAAAACATTCGATCTACGTCAGAGCGGCAGCACGTCCACGGAGCTTTCTACAGCGTCGTTGTCAGGGCGGCAAGAGCGAATTTTGACGCTCTCGCCGGCAGCGGTGTGAACGCACGGTAAGTTGTCTGTTGCGCAATAGGGCTGTGCTGGTCAGCTCGACCACTGTGTGGTATGATAAAGACACTTTTGCGCATCTGTAGGTTTCCGTTCTATGGGGCTGTTGGGATAAGAGTAAAGTTTAGTCTTGTTTACACAATAAATAATACATGCATCCCACAATACAATGTGCTATGCCCATTTCAGTAATAAACAAAAGGTACAAAATTGACAACTGGAAAATATTTTTCATGATTATAATTTTATTAAATGCCAAACAGACGCAACTCGTTACATAAATTTTGATTTAAAAAATACTGCATAATCTCATTTTTAAACAAAGTGATTAAATCAAATCTATATGAAATGGCAACATTTTAGTATTTAACACACTGCACTTTGTTACCTTTTCTTTTGCTTATCATAATGTCTCCACAATGAAGAAATTATTTTTAATTCATATGAATATTCTGCTGTTTGCACACAGGATGGAGTACTGGTGGACGAGTTTGGCCTACCTCAGATTCCAGCAACATAATGGAACAACATTAGTGCTAAACAATTCATAACCCTCAGACTTGGACAAATATCTACACACATACTTAATCAAAGATTGGGACAAACCTTTACATCTTTCTTATCTCAGTCTTGATCTACATACAATTATAATCTTTTATTGCTTCCCAAGGAATCAATCTCTGATAGCTTTCACCATTTAACATTGGGGTTATTTTTTTGTGTCTCTTTTTCTTCTGTGTAGATTTATTTTCTAAAGGATATATACATCAGTTGATTTACTTTGTAATGCAATGCACTGTTTCTTATTGAAAGCAAATAAAAATAAATGATTATATTACAATGTTTGAGGATAGAATGTGCATCGTTTTACCTTTTAGAGTAAGATGCTGAGTTAGCGGTTGACACACACTAAGGACGAACATTTCTAAGTTAACTAATGCAAATATGTACAATAAGATACCATACAAAAACAGTAAAGCTACAGGCGTTGTTCATTGTTAGTTTGTGTTAAGTAATGTATTAAGAAATGTTCAGTAATAAATAATAATGAAATTAAACTGGCAACAAATCTAAACCATTTCAGTGCTGAGTGACTCGGGTAAAAATGTGCCCATTTAATTTTGTGAGGAAAATATAGGACAACATCTTATGCACTCCTTTTATTATTAGAATTTACACAGAATCTTACATTCAGCAAAAATAAAGCAGTACACAAAAGTTTCTGTAAATTGAAAAAAAAAAAAAATCTCTATATACCTACTAAATCTACTGAAAGGTGCAATGCTTTTTAATAATCCAGATGTCACCAGCTGAGTCTGTAGCTGTTAGGAAAGATCTTCTTGTGCAGATATTCCACAACCTCCTCTTTATTATTGAGTTTCTCAAACTCATAGTATGAAATCTAGAAACAGTAAAAAAAATAAAAATACCACTGTAGGACCTAAAACCAAACTCAAAACTAGTGCAACTTGAGCCCTATTATGAATAAAAGGTTAGGGTTAAAAGGAATAAAACAAATTTTAATTTTACTCACTCTCATGTTGTTAAGATTTTGTATAAATTCAGAAGACCTCAGTTAAACCATTGGAGTTGTATGGATTACTTTTAGACTACCTGTATTATTCTTGTTCAGAGCTTGAATCATTTGTATCCCAATGAATGATATAAAAACAACAGAGATATTTAAATAAAGGTGTGACGATGAAAAACACTGGTGTTGGAGGTTTCACACCTTTATATGCACAGCCTGATGGACAATCAAAATCCAGGCCCCAGGACAAGTCTTAATGAATGGAGCAACCCTTTGTGTATCGCTAGCTATAGTATCCAGGGTAATGTTGGCATGCCACCACTTATGATAAACCACATCCAACAGGAGGAAGCTGTCAGGAAAGGGATGCCGAAGTACTAACATGGTTTGTATAAAATAATTGCATAAAACCACAGCTGACCAAATCACTGCAGAATTAAATGTGCTCTTTGGCTCGCTTGTGTCTGTTTTTCTTCTTCCATTTAAAAACTGGTGCCAAAGCAATGTCAGTTTCAACAGTGCAAATCTTGGGCTGTGGACAATGTGAAATATGTATTGTTCTCAGATAAGTCCACCTTTTTCTTTGCCACATCTGTGGGAGTTATATGCAATATCATGACATTCCATATTGTGCTTGATGGCAGTCACTGCCAAATCATTCTGGAGGATCATCTGCACCTGATGGTTCAAACATTGTACCCTGAGGTGTTACTTTGGCCATACAGTGCCTTGCGAAAATATTCGGCCCCCTTGAACTTTGCGACCTTTTGCCACATTTCAGGCTTCAAACATAATGATATGAAACTAATTTTTTGTGAAGAATCGACAACAAGTGGGACACAATCATGAAGTAGAGCGAAATGTATTGGATATTTCAAACTTTTGTAACAAATCAAAAACTGAAAAATTGGGCGTGCAAAATTATTCGGCCCCTTTTTTTTCAGTGCAGCAAACTCTCTCTCCAGAAGTTTAGTGAGGATCTCTGAATGATCCAGAGTTGACCTAAATGATTAATGATGATAAACAGAATCCACCTGTGGCTAATCAAGTCTCCGTATAAATGGACCTGCACTGTGATAGTCTCAGAGGTCCGTTTAAAGTGCAGAGAGCATCATGAAGAACAAGGAACACACCAGGCAGGTCCGAGATACTGTTGTGGAGAAGTTTAAAGCCGAATTTGGATACAAAAAGATTTCCCAAGCTTTAAACATCCCAAGAAGCACTGTGCAAGCGATAATATTGAAATGGAAGGAGTATCAGACCACTGCAAATCTACCAAGACCTGGCCGTCCCTCTAAACTTTCAGCTCATACAAGGAGAAGACTGATCAGAGATGCAGCCAAGAAAGAAAGAAAACCTGATGGAGTCTGCAAAAGACCTGAGACTGGGACGGAGATTTGTCTTCCAACAAGACAATGATCCAAAACAAAGCAAAATCTACAATGGAATGGTTCAAAAATAAACATATCCAAGTGTTAGAATGGCCAAATCAAATCCAGACCTGAATATAATCAAGAATCTGTGGAAAGAACTGAAAACTGCTGTTCACAAACGCTCTCCATCCAACCTCACTGAGCTGTTCTGCAAGGAGGAATGGGCAAAAATTTCAGTCTTTTGATGTGGAAAACTGATAAAGACATACCCCAAGCGATTTACAGTTTTAATCGCAGCAAAAGGTGGCGCTACAAAGGATTAACTTAAGGGGACCGAATAATTTTGCACGCCCAATTTTTTAGTTTTTGATTTGTTAAAAAAGTTTGAAATATCCAATAAATTTCGTTCCACTTCATGATTGCGTCCCACTTGTTGTTGATTCTTCACAAAAAATTACAGTTTCATATCATTATGTTTGAAGCCTGAAATGTGGCAAAAGGTCGCAAAGTTCAAGGGGGCCGAATATTTTCGCAAGGCACTGTATATCGGCATGATAATGCAGCAATACACAAAGGTGAACATGGCCTGCTCTTTGGGGTATTTTGGAGAAGTCAGACAGAGTTGTTTTTCTCCACCAGCATCACATAGTGACCTGGCCACAGTGCAGGACTTGTATCTGTCTCTCCCAAGACAAATTGATGCTGTATTGATTTGAAAAGGAGGCCCTACACCATTTCTAACAATTACTGTGGTCTAAAACCAGGTGTTTAAGTTTCATTGTCCAACCCTTGTACATTTGTAAGTGTACATATACCTTGCAGAATCTGCAAAATGTTAACAAAATAAAAAGTATCAATAAAATTGCATTTTTTTAGTACTCCTTTGAATAAGCAATTTCACAGAACTTTTAGAAGTTGACATATAGTCAATAATTTACACAAATGATCCTGTTTACAAATGCTTGATTGTTTGCATACCAATATGATCCATGATAATGATGTTTTGCGATAGTTGTTCATGAGTCACTAGTTTGTCTGCTTCTATAGAAAGTATTCGCCTTATTCACCTCGCGGCCATTTTGAAAACTCTTAACGCCGTTGTGGGGTACACAAACCCGGAAGCTGGACTCCGATACAGTACTAATCAGTAGCAGCATTCTGTTTCACTGCACTTCGTCACTCAGGAAAAAATCCTACAGAGGACAAACCTTTCACCATTTTCCGGAGGATAAGGGATTACATGTAGCTTGACAAGCCAGACCCACATCAAGATGTTTGGTCTGGAAACTCACCATAGACAGGGCTCAATCCGAGGGGCGGGATAAACGGTTGTCTTTCAAACTCCCTCTGCACGCGATAGGATAGCGCTACACCAACCAGAGCAACGAAGGTGAAGCAGAGCTCGCTGACTGATTAAACATTCGCCGTATCCGGTCGGCTAAACTACGAACACATCTTCCCTTTTTAAGAATGACTTCAGTGCCGCGCTTTGTTCTTTTCTCAGAGAAAAGCTTAACTCCAAGTCTTCCAGAGTCGCGGTCAGAGCTGATTCGAAAGACCGCCGCCGTTCGCCAGTTTCTGTGTTTAGGCTACTAGAAGCACGCAAACGCAACTCGGCTGTCGTCATTATGGCCCCGCCCGCCGACTCTATACACGTTGTGATTGGGCCGTCCAGATTTTGAGGAACACAGCTCAGAATGGTATTGAGAGTTCCTAGACGACACTTGCGGGCAAATTAAATTTGCTGCTGCTAGGGTGCGTCTAGATTTCTAGGCTAGATTACATGGAGAGTGGATTAAAAAAATATCAGAAAGGATCCTGGTCGTAATTTCTGCATTTTACTACAGACGAAGTTCGAAAGACTCAAGCAATAGCAAGACTGGGACATGTCAAGTCAGCTTTATTTAGCGCTTTTACAATACCGATTGTTCCAAAGCAGCTTCACGGTGTTAAACAGGACAATATTGCAACAAAATTTGATTCGGCTGTAATCATTCTGGAGAAAACGGTGATGTTATCAGCTTATTTTAATCTATCATATAGTGTCAAAGTGAGCAGATCAGTATTATAGTTGATACAGTTAATTTACATGTGGGAGATATGTGTATGTATAAGCTACTGGATCTTCATATATGTAAAATAAAATGTCTATTTATCTAAAGAATAAAGTACAATTTTATTACACATGGATGATGTCTTTCATAAATTGACAACTGGTCAGAACATCAGAAAGAAATAAGTCATTCAAAAACATTGATAGGCATACTGGTCTAGGTTTGTAAATGGTAACTATGTACATTTATTGGTATGGAGGAATACAAATGGCCTGCTTGTAAGTATGGAAAAACGTACCAGAAACGGGCAGAACATTAGAAATTACATTAGGAGGAAAATTAAAAAATATTAACAAATGAAAACTATATACATAAACATATTATCAGTGATGCATTACATGATTTTGTAACACACAGCAGGCAGAAAGTGAGTGACACAGAATGCTGCTATTGATTAGTACTGTATCGCAGTCCAACTCCCGGGTTTGTGTACCCCACAACGGCGTTAGAGTTTTCAAAATGGCCACCAGGTGAATAAGGCGAATTCAGGTCCTGCACACATTTTTTTCTCAGCATACCTGAACCCTATTTTAACAGTGGCTTTAGTTTCACGCTGAGAAAAAAACGAGGGACTCATACATGGCAATTACAAACGGTGCAAACATTCAGTGATCCTCAAGAAGGGTAAATTGCCCTCATTTTGTCTTTTGGGAAAAATATAAATATATTAATATAAATATATTCAGCTTCTGAAGAGCAGTAATAAATAAAAAAAATAGTAACATAATAATAATAATAGTAGTACAAAAACCATCAAAAAAGTATGCATCAATAAATCTTTGTGCCATTTTGTAATTGTCCTAAGCATGAAAAGATGAATCTAAAAATCATATAGTCTTTGCTAATAAGGGTTCAAATACGCAGAAGATACCAGAAAAGATTATCCAGGTAATGAAAATCTATATTTTGGACTTGCTCTAAACAGTTCTTGTGTGAAAGCTTATTCAAGGTAGCAATTAATAAAATAAAATAAAAATACAAATGCAATTTTATGATCCCTTTTACATTTTTAAGATGATCCAAGGTGCATGTTAAGTTTGGATTTTTATTTATTTTATTTTTAAATGATGATTCAAGAAACATGCAAATAAACTTATGAAAGCAAATTAACATTTTAGTAAAGCGGACAGATTGTGAATAAAAAAATTAAAAAAATTAAAGAATTGGGTTTACCTGAACAACTTCATATCCCAGAATCCTCAAATGACGCTGCTTTATGGCTTCCTTGCCTAGTAGTTTCTCTGCATTAGCTGCAAAGCGCTTTGACCCATCAATACAGAGAGCAATTCTGATGATACACAAATTAATGATGAGCTCAGAATATGCATAATTCATTACATTTATATAGCGCTTTTCTAGGCACTCAAAGCGCTTTACATAAAAGGGGGAATCTCCTCAACCACCACCAATGTGCAGCATCCACTTGGATGATGCGACGGCAGCCATATTGCGCCAGAACGCTCACCAAACACCAGCTGATTGGTGGAGAGGAGACAGAGTGAATAAGCCAATCAGGATATGGGGATTATTAGGAGCATGCAATCTTACAGACCACAAAACACCAGTGCCAGCTTTTTTTTTTGTGTGTGGCTTTTTTAGCAAAGAGCAGAATATGCGTTACCTCTTATGGACATCTTCTGAATGACAGGCAGGCAGGACATACCCTTCTTCATCTAGTTTTATCTCAATGTCTGCAGATATATAAATAATAAAATATACACAACCACAGAAATTTGTTAGTGTAAAAAGTTTTTAGAGTCAAACTGGGTGCATAATCTCTACCTAGGGTATAGCAGTATGGTGTAAGTACTCTTGAAGCAAAGTAAGATCGAGCTCCCAGCAGATCCACAAGGCCAGACTTCACAGCACTGTAGAATTGAGGTTCCAAAGGAGTTTCCAAAGACTGTCCAGAAGCCAAAAACGACTTCACACGAAACTTTGGCGAAAGTCGTGGACCCTGCATGTGTATAATGAGCATTGTTGGTTATGAATAAATAATCAACATAAATAGATGTTTCTGCAACTACTGGCATTTTTAAGTCCCAGCTGTGAATTTTTTAATTTAAAATTCCTCTTATGATGCATGATAAATATAAACACATTGCACACAATGGGCCTCATTCATGAAACACGAGCAGAACAAATTTGTGTGTAAATCGTTCGTAAAGCCGCTCTATTGTAAATTTTCGGATTCACGAAAATGCTCGTATTTTCAAAATGTTAGTTGGTACGAAAGAAATTTACACCTGCTCCCTACCACGAGTAAATGGTGCGTAAAACATTTGAACGTTCTGTGTTCTAATTTAGGCAAACTGATGACATTGCATTTTGATGCACTATGTAGGGCAAGCCTACCATAATAATATTTCAAGAGTTGATTTGCCCGTCTTTTTTGTTTTGTTTTGTTTGTACTGTTTAACGTTGGGCAATAGGCAGCGCTCGTCACTGTCATTTTTTTACCAGGCCGTCCAATCACAGTGGAGGTTAAGTTAATACTGCTTTTTACTGCATTTCTAAATTCAGTAATATTCTTTAAAATTAGATACTAGTAGTAACACATTACTGCCATGGATATTCTGTATCAAAGTATCTCAGCTGGAAAAACGCTGCCCTTGCAAATCGCTTTCAAGCGCCACCAGCTGGCCGTTTTCAGAAAATCACCAGGTGTTTAGCTGGCTAAAACATGCTTTATTGGACACATGATAATTTAATATTTATTGCTTGTCATACGGCCAATTAGTCTCTTCAACATTTATGCAAAATCCTGGAACCAAACCTGAGAAAGAAGTCCAGAAAAGTCCACAGCATTCATCTCACGTCATTTGCAGTTGTACCTCATGGGCGGGGATTATGCTAATTACGAATGAGTGTGCACGTGCATCCTATTTACGCATGTTTAGAATTCACTAATATACACACGTTTAACTAACGAATCCGTGGTATCCACAACTTTCCTGCAAGTCTTAGCGGGCGTCGCCATGACACTCGATACTTCCGGTTGACGGTATCTCAGTTCCGGTTTAACACACATAACAGTTATGCTGCGTTCACACCAGACGCGAGTGACGCGAATGAATAGTGCTATTTGTGCGAAGTTGGACGCGTAAACATTTTGAATCCATTTGCTTCATTCACTAAACAACGGACATGAATTTGCGTCATGGGAGGGGCTTCTGCCAGTTAAGGCTGCTCTCGCTGGGGTTAATGAGCGCTGAGCGCCTGGGTCTCACACCGCAGAAACCTTGCTTCTATAAGCCATGCGACATAAACGGACCCATTTGACATGTTGCCTAGCACCCTACCCACTCCATTCAATGCCCAATGAACTTTAAATAAACTCAAGAATTGTGATGTAGAAGTTATATTTGTATTTTAATATTTGTAATTGTTGAAATGTTCATATCAGACATTGTCAGTAGACTTTTTTTTTTAATCAACATGAAAATAGATGCATGAACTTCAATGAATTTAAGTGCATTGTAATAAAAATTAACATTTCATTGCTGTAAATGTAATTACTGAGTTTATATATTAGTTTAACCCATTTAAAATACTGCAGTAAAACTATAATTTTTTTGCAAGGGGTATGTTTATTGTTTTCAATAATTTAAAGATTTAATGTGTAGCAAGACCGCTCTAACAGCCTAATGTTACCTTCCAAATAAAGACCTGCACTCCCGCGGGACCCAGCACAAGCGAGTGCGGCGCGGGATAATATTTGATGGGTGAATGCGGATGCGGGTGAACAAAATAAATAACTAGAAACAAATAAACCTTTATTTATAATAAAATAAAATCGATTTACAGGCGCATGGATGGAAGGTAACTCTCGCATGGTTCATAGGAACAGTCAGCCAAGCCTACACACAGTGGCAAAATGTCTGCGCCGCATAACTCAGGTGAACCGATTAGTTCTACAGATATTAGTAAGTTCTTGTAAAATAGTCAGATCCATGCAACCATCTGGGACATGTGATCATTTTGCCTGAAGCGTTGTTGTAAAAGTCTACTCCCGAGTCCTGATAATACAACCAAGCGTTCAGCTGAGAACAGTATAGACTAACGTAAACCGGAAGTTTGTTACCGGCTTGTTCTACGTTGCCATAGCGATCATGGGAAAGGTCAGAGTTTGGGAAAGTTGTGGATAGAGGGAATGCACGTGACGTCATGGTCAGCTGGAGCGACTGTGATTAAGCCCCACTGAATGACAAAAAGACTGAGACTGGTTTACAGCGCGAATGCAGCAAAAACACACAAAACCAGGCCCGGCGCCAGAAGGGGGGGTAGGGGGAGGCTTGTCCATGGACCGCATGGTCCCCGCACCGATAGCTTAAGCTACACGACTGTCAAGACATGACTCGCACAGGGTTAGAGTCCGAGCCAGCAGTAGCGCGCGTTTCTTCAGCAGCTGCTAGAGTTATGGCATTTTTACAACTGGTTCCTTCATTCGTTTTCTCTGACCAGGCATCTATCTGATTCCGAAATGACCAGAAGTAGGCCTAAATGCCTTCCGAGATTCATAGCCTATTTAATTCCGATCAGTCAAAAAAAACAATTCAGAAGGTAGTAAGCATATCAGACGAAACCGGACAAATGTAAATGTATCTGGTTGTTTAAACCACATGTGTAAATTTTACTCCTGGCCAAACGGTAAAAAACAAACGTGTGAGAGCGTGTTTTGTTGTAGTCAGATAGATATGATGGTGCTACTGCAGCACACATCGCAAATGAGTAAAGCAAGCCAACGCATATGGCCGTAAATTAA